>NC_090929.1:322071397-322374427 GCF_040938575.1 Ambystoma mexicanum
TTTACGTCCAGTTCATGAGTTCTGGATGACTACCCCTATATAACACCCCTCTCTTGGAATCCCCCTGACCCCACTGAGCCAAGAAGTAGTTCCCCATCTGTGAAAGGCACAGTGAGTAAAAGCAGTGGCTGCGAACTCTCAAGTGGTTAATAACCACTGAACAGGTTATCATGTCTGTTCTTGCGAGAGAGGGGCGCCCGCTACCTTTGTAAAAATGTTTAAGGAACCTGGGATTGGTAACCCTAGGTCTCCTGGGGGCAACCAGACGTGGTCTCCCTCTCACTGTGCTTAGAGAGGCATCAGCTTCACCTCACTGATGATCCCCAACAAGGGTGAAACACGTGTATGGGGTTGCTGGTGGTACTCTCGTTCAGATTGGAATTGCCATTGTATTTCGGTGCTGGACTGCCCCTGGGCAGGACAAAGACTGATATGCAAATGGATATTACCCATCTGTGAAAGGCACAGTGAGTAAAAGCAGTGGCTGCGAACTCTCAAGTGGTTAATAACCACTGAACAGGTTATCATGTCTGTTCTTGCGAGAGAGGGGCGCCCGCTACCTTTGTAAAAAAAGAAGTAGTTCTGTTTTGCAAGTTTAAAAGGTTTATTTGATAATTTAAACAATATATATATATATATATATATATATATATATATTACACTTTATAATAAATTAATAATTGAATATCACACTTAATCTGAGCAGTAATCAATAATGGATAGTCCGGCACTAGCACACTTCTTTATAATCAATGATGAGTGGATATAGGATGGATAAGATAGCAACAATACTTTTATGGTTTCAAATGGATGCAATGTGGAATGAAATGCAGTACAGAAAATAACTTGATAGGATTTCAGCAAAAGACAATGTAATCACTTTCTTGGACAATTCACCCCCCCCCCCTTAATGCAATGTAAGGAGATGAATAGAATGGGACTCAGTTCTTAGGAATGCAATCAAATAGAATTCAGTTCAATTCCCCCCAGCAGCTTATACAACAGATAGGAGTTTTGAAACACAGACCCAAGTGCTTTGAATATGGTGACAATGCAGTGAGAAATATGCTGAAAATGCTTTTAATTCCCTTCAGGAGGTTCAGGGTGAGTGGTATCCAGTTAATATTAGTCCAGGCTCACTCTAGCAATGATTCAGGGATGGTTCTTAAGAGGCAAACGAAATTTAGTAGTTCAGGCAAAATCAGCTATCTTTTTACAAGTAAAGAAATCGGGCCAAATCGCAAATCGCTGTAAAATTCTCGGGTGCGAGAATCGTGATTACGGAGAAAGTATAAGGAGTAGGAAGTCGGTTCTAGGCTTGTTCAAAAGCTGAGATTCTAAGTTTTCAGAGGAAAGTTAAACCAAGTTCCTAGCACAAACGGTTACAGAGTTATGAACGATTTTGTGAAGGTTGTTTTTCGGATTTGAAATTTTAAAAGTTCAAAGCGACAGGTTACAGCTTGCAGCTAGAAAATGACAGGTGACAGCTTTGCAAAATGACAAGTGACAACTTCTAGGAGGCAGTTCTGGTTAGATTAAAATTGTTTGGATTACATTATTTTAACTAAGAGATTGGTTCTGCACAGTTCTGCTAGGTACTCACAATATATTTAGAAATAGGCCTCGCCACGGATCTGGTCAGGTTTTGGACTGGACTCCGGTTCTGGTCTCGGCACTTCACAGTGATCTGGGTCAGCTCTCTGGTTCTGCGAACAGTGGTCTGGGTCAGCTCTGCTCTGCTGGTCTAGCCTCTCTGGATTCTGGATACTGCTCTGCTTTCTAGGTACTGCTACAGGTTCTGGAGATTGATGGATTTGAAGTCTGGATCTCTGGATGTTGTATGGTCCGGCAGCATGCTCCGCAGCAAATGGAATTGAATGTCCTCTCTAGCTTCCAGTGGCTCTTTTTATGTCTTTTGAAAGTGGGTGTGTGTGCAGCATCACTAGCCAGCCCCTCTTTCAACTTGCCATTGGCCCAATTCTCCCCTCTCCCATGATTGGGGAAGGAACTGTGAGTCAGAGTGATGCTGTAGGTTTTATGGGTCAGAGGATCCTCCCCTGGTCAGTTTGCCCACAAATCTATATTTGATCAAAATACACATTTCTCAAATAGATAGTGGTTTGTCATTGCATGTACATATTACCTATCACATGAGATAGTCTCTGTCCCAAATCTGCTCTTCCTGAGGGCTTGCATTCAGAAACTGCAACATTTTCGATTTTAGTGGGCTATGCAACATTGGTTCTTCATTAAAAATTATACACATATACATGGCCTGTCCATACATACTCCAGTAAATTCCCATGTCTCTAGCTTAAACACAGAGTCTGTAGTATCCATAAATAGCGGGGTTTTGCCCCAGAACATCACACAAATTCCCAACGCGTCTTAAAACGTGCACAGAAAATTCACAAGAATTATGGTATCATTTAACTAATTTTGACAAGTCCGCACTGTGAGGTATACATCTTTCTTAGAATCATATTCTGGCCAACAGTGGTGTGTCTTTTCAGGTCACATGGTGTAGAAACCAGTTTATCCAGTTTCTGCCAAGCTCAGAGACCCTGCCCCTCCCAGCTTCTGCCAAGAGGAAGCTATTTTACAGCCCCCCTAATAAACCATCTGCCTGAGTCAAGGAAGGGCTTTGTTCAAAAGGAAGCCATTTACGACTACCCAAATAAACCATCTGCCTGGGCCGTTTCTTTAGTTTCTTGCAATCCCCTGGTAATTCAATCAGAGAGTGTGTGACCTCCTTTTGGCAGGAGCAACAGTGGCTGAGCAGGTTTTAACTCCTGTGGGGGTAGATGTCAGGCAGAATTCAGTTTCATTAAGCCAGGTTTCAGATAAAATGTCACTTTTTGTTCCCCAGTTTAAGTCAAGACAATTTTTACATATGCAGCTAGAATGCTGATTCTAAGTTCAAAACTATGACATTTCAACAGTGACAAACTATGTGACACTCAAAAGTAGGTCACTCAGTTAATGTAAACATTTTCGATTTTTGGTAGTTTTAAATCCAGTTTCAGTTAGGCTGCTGCAGACCTGCAGAGCTCAGCCAGTCTTGTTATGAACATTGTTTTGGGGCTCTTCAACTTCCCAGATTTAGTATGCACACATACTTCATTCTGCCAGATGTCCGCTGGTGTTCAGGGAGATTTTTGGATGTGTTGCAATGTTTGAAAATAGGCATTTTGAGCTGGCATTCAGGGAAACAAAAGGTGATTTTAAAGTGCGGTTTTTCCATTGGCACACATTTCACTCATGGCACCCCGGCCCATCCTGCTCGCACTGGTGGGTGGCAAGTTAGGCAACCATTTTAGTGTGCGCAAACTGCGTGGTTCTCCTGGATTCTGGCGCACTTGTGGGCTTTTTGGCCATCTTGGATTTTCTAAGCCCACAGCGCCAAATGTTGCAGCATGATAGCTCAAACGTGGGTCAGGACACCCAACACATGCCCCCTCTTGAGTAAAAATACTGTTGCAGAGCCCCCTTGAATTAAAATATTGTTGCGTCTCCAGTCCCCCTCAATGTCCTATCTGCTTGTATTTTCTATTAAGAGAAGCCACCAGACTCACTTTTTGAAGAACCTCAAGCCCCTCCTAGCAGGGGGGGTTCGCAGACCCACAGTTTGAAGACCACTATTGTAGACTGTAGTAGTAGTAAAATGTCTGTATTGGCATTCTGCTATACAGTGTAAAACAGTTTTTTTTTTTTTTCGCCAACTGTACTGAAACGTGCGCCCTAATATAGCAATGTTGATTTCTTAAACTGTCGCAGATATGCGAGGTAAAAAGAGGCATAGACCCCAACCTCTTATTGTAACATGAAAAAGGAATTTCCTCACACAATAAAGGACTGCGCCACACTCATTGTTTTGATAGAAGAATTTTAAATTTTCCAAAATCATACAACAAAGAAAAACAACAGTGCCCTTCTGGATAACACGTGTTTCGACACAACAGTGTCTTTGTCAAATCAGGGCTAATTCCAACTAGTTTCAAAACAAAACATTGCCAATTCCAATTCACATCCCATTGGTCATTAGTCGATCAAATAAAAGACATACATGTATATTGACAGAAAAACAAGGGTGGGGTCGGGTGGGTGAGGTAGAAGTTTGCGGAAACACAAAGAGAGAGAAAAATTACACAGTCAGTTCAATTGAACAAAAGCGAGCGATTGAACAAATAGATGTCATCACGAAAGAAATATCGGAAACGCAGGCACTTGAAGCCATAAAAGAAAAAAAGCTTTTAATAAATGTATGAAATACTTAGAGTATCAAGATGAGATCAAAATACATAAAGTACGGACATTCTATAGGGATGAGGGGGACTATCGAGAAGATAGTGTATACCTTTCATGAATAATATAATCAACTATTGAAACCACTATCCAAGGAAAGCACTCCAAACACTTCACCTGAGAGTTTGGATATTGACTCAGAAGTAGACAAAGAGGATACGGGGGAATCAGATAAAATTGTTGAAGGAGCTGGTTTTCTCAATCAAATTCGACGATAGAAACAAGGATCTAGAATTGCAAATACTAAGCAGGTCCTTTTCAACTAACAACCAAACCAAACCCCAAAACAACCTTCACCAGGAGGAGAGAAAGGAGGGGGGGGGATAGATTGCGGAAACTCAGAGGCTCTGGAGGACTACAAGAGACTGACACGAGCGAGCGCGTGAATAGCCGCAGGAACAAAGAAATAAATGCTCTGGTCATGAATCTGTCATCTAAAGATCTAACTATGACTCAAATAAAACTACTTAATAAAGGATTATCATTTGCTCCTTCGTATAAGTACGATCACACAGAAGCACAAATTGATCTGTTCAAGTTTGTGCGCAAGCTAAAGTTAAAGAAATGATTTGCAACCCAAGTCCAACAATATCGTCCAGTGGGAGAAAAACCTTTACCCAGTAACTTGACCATGCAAGACTTGGAGAATATTCATTTGCTCAGATCACTGGAGTCTAAAGAACTGGAGATACACGAAACCTTACATGATTTGAGAATTCAACCAGTAAGCATTATCAAAGAGATGATGAAGCCTAGATCCAAGTTTACGCCTCAACTGGCTCAAGAAATAAGATCGATGCTTTCTACAAAGCTGTTCAAACCAATATTAATGCAATCTTTGAACGTCGTAAGAAGCAACATAGAGTAAGCAGAACAGTCAGTAATTTAACAAAAGATTAACAAGTCGCCTTGAACCAACTGAAAATAGACAACACTATAGTTATAAAAGAAGCCGTCAAAGGTGGGAGAATCATTATTATGGATAGGAATGACTATATACTGATGGCCCAAAACCATCTGGAGACACCGTTTTGTTATGAGGAACTCAGCTCTAACCCTACCATGGAATTCAAAAACAGAATAATTGATCATATCAATACTTGGGAATGAAAGGGTTTGATTACTGCAGAGGAAAAGGCTTAATGTCAATACAGCATCCGGTAGTTCCAACCATCTATTTCATGCCGAAAGTGCATAAGACATTTGACAAGATACCAGAAGGATGACCTATCGTTAGTGGGATAGGTTGGGCAATGGAGAAAATAAGTGAATTCATTGATAATGTGCTAAAACCAAGGGTCCCAAAGATCAAAGCATATGTCTTCAACCAATCCTGCATAGGGAAAACTCCAACATCTGCTACGCTGGGTGTCAACTGCATACAAATAATCCACCAAACGGATGCCTAGCTGCATCCTGAGGACTTCCACACACACTGTGGGCCTGGTAGAAACAGGTCTCACCCCGATGGTGTCCCCACCCACCCCCACAGATGGACTGGAAAGTGCGCTTATGGTGGCATAGGAATTAGTCTCTCCGAAGGGACTACAGCTGGGGTATTGGGGGATCAGATCGTCCTTTTATGCAAAAGCGTTTTATTAGGATTCAGTGATTTACACTATCAGCCCTGAAAGCTAGCAACACCAGCCCATCCCAGAATGCACTATGTCTCCTCTACTATCATGCCTCTGTGCCAAGAGAGGGCCGAAAGCCAGACACCAGGGAGGCGACTGTTTAAGTTTGCCACCAGCGCACATGAAGTTAGGATAGCAGAAGACAGTTTGAGGACTCTGACGTTTCCTCAGCGGTTTTTCTAATAAGGGAGTGAAAGAGACATTTTTAAAGACCTACGGGAGTTAGGGTGTTCCCTTGGGCGGAACTGTGACATCCAGAGGCAGGGCAGCATTTCAACATGTTATTAATGGTGCTATGTCCAAATCCGCCCGTTGAAGGCTACAGTCCAAAAGGGTAGAGTTTTTAGGCCGATTTGGTGTGGCCTTCAATGGGCGGGAAAATTGCTATTTCGCAAGGTTTTATCCCTCGAGCCCCCAAAGCCAAACAGGGGTGGACTGCCCTGTAGGGATTACTGGAGATTTCCCAGCAGGCCTGTGCACCCCTGGGTTCTTTTGTGTGGTTATTTATTTTATTTCTAAATGTTCGCGTAGGAAAAGGCTCTGGCTTGCTGAAAATGTGTAGTAATGGTCCACTTTGAACATTATTTCCAGGGCCTCTTTTGGTTCCCAGTCCAACCCTGGAGCCTCCCCGCTGCCCATGCCCATCTTCTGCCGCATTGTCGGGATTTACTTTTAATCAGGGTTCTTTAACCGCGACACACACACAAAGAGCCCCTCTCACATTCTCTCGCTTTGCTGACCTCGAGGGTCTGCCCCCTTCGGTGTGCGTCCTGTGTAGATTGCAGGCAAAAGATGGCATAGCGTTATAAATTCAGCAGAGTACGGGGCACCACCCACCACTCTCCTAAGCAGGGCCGGCCTTAGAAGCTGCAGCGTCTCGGGCAGCAAATCAGAAATGTGGCTCCCCTCCCACCATGCGCCCCTAGTCATGCGGCAGTGGCGGGGGGCGCTACGTTTTTCAATAGGTATGGCTGGCACCCAGTGCTTTAAGTGAGCTGGGGCCAGACGGGGCCAGGCCCCGGCAGTCTCCAAAAAGGGGCTGAGGGGAAGGCCCTGCTGGGGCCTCCCATCTCACCACAACATTGGTGGGAGTTGCGCCCGACACAGCGATCACTGTAAATTCCTCTGGTGACCCCTCCCTTGAGGGGTCACCAGAGGAAGTTACTGTCCCTTGGGTTCCCCCCTCCCCAGGTCGTTGAGGCGTCTTTAAGCCTTGCCAAAACTGTGGACTCTGACATATTTCGAGGTTTATAAAAGATGGTTTGAAATGCACACAATTCAAGCAATCTTTTATAAAGCTTTGCCGACAGACAAAGACAACCCATCTTTTATAAACATAGAAATGTTTAAAAAAGATGGCTTGAAAAGCACACAAACCATAAGGTATGCACACAAATATATAAATGTTATACCATATACTATGGTTTGTGTACTTTTCAAACCATCTTTTATAAAGATAGAAATATGTTCTATATTTCTATGTTTCTAAAAGATGGCTTGCATACTACACAAAACATAGTACCGTACGCATACAAATATATGAATGCTTACATGCATTTATATATTTGTGTGCATACCATACTATGCTTTGTGTACTTTTTAGGCACGCCCATACCACAAGCCACGCCCCCAAACGAGGCCCCCTAACCTCCGATTTCTTACTCCACTCAAAGCCCTGCTGGCACCCTATTGTTATTAAATGCGCTTCATTCCCGATAGAGGAGCGCCATTAATTTCAATAGTGCGCCTGCTGCATCTTCTCCCACCATGCCACACTCCCCCTGAGGTGGTGTGGTGTGGGTCTAATGGCAGGGCGCCCTGGGCGGCCGGCCCGCCCTGCCCGCCCTGCCCCCCCTGCCCTAAGGCGGGCTCTTATCAATGGATATTCGTTGACGCCGGCGTAACTAACGTAAGCATGCAACCAGACTGCCACATATGCCACAGGACAACAGCACTGAATAACCTGTTCTATTTCTTTTTCAAAAAAGATGTGAAACCCATGACACATCTCCCAGGGAACAGGGACGCGTTCTGCTTTATAGATGGTATCCTCAGAACGGAGGGCGTGCTGGTCCTTCCTTCTCTGTGATAAATGATGAAAGGCGGGGACGCTGTGATGTGCTTTGGGAGTACACTGCGAGCTGTAGGCCTGCCTCTTTGTACCGACTCCTGCTGGCATCACTTCGCCAAAATCCCTGGGGTAGAGAGCTGCCGCCGAATTAAAGAGTATGCTAGATTTGGGAGTGAGGATGAGGAGAAGGGGGCATTTATCCCTGCCGTGTCCGCCTCCCCAACAAAATACCTTTGGAAAAAAGACCATAATTGACTACCCGCTATTCCAACAATGAAGCCTCCAGACAGTCATGGGTTGAAGAAAGGGTTCTAAAAGTTGGGTAGCGTGACCCACTACTTTAGTGTCCGCCTCAGTAGTGCCCAGACCACCCACCTGCTGCATCAGGACATGCGGTTTGGCGTTGTCCCAACATTCTCTGCCCAGTCAGAGCAATAGAAATGCAGAGGCACAGCAGAAACATGTGTGGCGCGCACAGGGCAAATGGCGTGCATCCTCGGTTCCGCATTGCTTTCCACAAAGGCGGCGCCTTCCCTTCTGCCGCTCTGCAGTTTACCGCCTTGTCCAGTCGTCAAAGTGTATGAAAAGAGGTAGAGGAACTATGTTCCCTACTGGCCTGCACTGCTCCCCACAAAACCCATCGCCACACACCCTCCCACGCACAATATACACCCCAAAACACATGCGCCTGCTGTTTGGGGGAACGTTCAGTGCAGTGCACTGAAAGTGCAAGTTTCAACTTCTTCCTGCACTTTTATTTTAAAGCGAAACCATTCTGGAACCGTTTCTTTTTAAAATAAAAGTACAGGACAGTAAAGCGAAATTAAAAGAAGTAGAGGAGCCCTGCTCCCTAGCGCTCCAGCCCACTGCGATCACTGCCCTTGTCACTTGGTTTGGTAAAGTGCCTTTGGGTCCTCGGTTTCCGCAACAAGGGCTGTGGAATCCGGCCCAGGGAGACTTCTAGGTTAGTAATCACTGGCGAAAGGGGTCCTTGTCCAGACACAATTCCCCAAAACTCAAAGCTTTATTCATATAAAAAAGAGAAGTCTGTATTAAGGATAACACGCCAGCATTGCAGGACGCCTAGCGATAGTGAAAGAAGGGGAAACTAACACGAGTGGGAGTCATAACGGATTGCTCCCCTTCCAGCCATCTAATGCCATTTCGGGGGCCTGCCCGGGAAAGCTTCAATGAGAGTGAATATTGCTGAAAACTCGGGACCCACAACACGCCAGATCCAGCTGCCCTCAGGATTGCCTTCCTGGATTCCTCTCTAAAGGAGCACTTTCTTTTGCTGTGAAGCATGCACTGGGACTTTGTGGATTTTAAAGAGAACCACCAGAAACGCAGCAGTCTCGGGGGCGGGGCACACATTAATTTGAACATCAGTAGTCCTCCCCATACGGGATATTTCTTGTGACGCTCATTTATCAACATCACTGGCATGATAACGGAAGATCCAGAAGCATATTAATTCATGTACAAGCCATAGAAAGTAGATGCAAGCTTCACCCCCAGATACTCCAGTGCCTCACTGGAGAACCCAAAAGGAAAGTCTTCTTGCTGCTTCACCGTAGCACGGGCAGAGCAGCAAGCCATGGATCTGGCATTCATTGAGATGCCTGAGAGCACTTAAACATTGTTCAACTCACTCATGACAGCTAGTAAAGGGGCTGCAGGAGCCCTCAAATCTACAAGTACATTACTGGCGTATGGGGGGATTTTATGAGAATCACTCTCCTCTTTTATTCAGTGCCCACATGTTACATTTCCCTGAAACCTCTGGTTAAATGTCTACAAGGAGAGAGTACAAAGATTAATGGTGAAATGGGCCCCCCCCTTCCTTGTGCTTTTCGCGATCCTTCTAGTGTCTGTGAATGCACTGTTAAGATTGATCCTAGCTCCAGGATTAGGAAAAACTGCTCAAAAGTTTACCATAACATTCTAACCAAACCCATTAGCTGTCAGGGTTGTGGGAAGGTATATCCAGTTGACCGTATCAAGGGCCTTGTTTACGTCTAAGACCTCTTCCCAAGAATGCCTAACCACCTTAATGAGATCTGTGATCCTTCCAATATTAGCACAGGCATTGCACTCCGTGATGAGCCCAGCTTGTTATGGGCCTGATCAGTGTAGGCAGGACCTTTGAGTAAATCTTCTTGTCTTCATTCATGAGGGCGATAGAGTGATGTGTGCTCCAAACTCTTTCCTGGCCATTGACTTTGTATCTCATTTAGGGACCCTGACTTGGTTACAATGTTACACCATAGGATCCACGTGAAATTACGAGTTTTATTGAAAATAAAATCAGAAAAGCTATCAGGCTCAGCGCTTGATTATTTTGGAGCAATGAGATTGCCAAATCTGCCGCCTTCTTGGAATGGGATCCCTTAAAGCCCCCCAATCCTGCTTCCAAATCTGGGGGAGACTTTCCCCATCAAAATGTTCCTGCTGCCCGTCAGGAGCCAGGAATTCCCCAGATAGAAGCACCCTATTACAATTCAATAATTTGGTGGCGTTTTCCTTCTCTCCATATTGAGGGAAGCCTTTCCGAGCTAGCAAACAGGGAATATAGTTCAGAGACCTAGTAAGTTTAAGTTTATAGGCTGCTGGCCTTATTACCCATCGTATAGTAGAGCTGCCTATGCCTAGTCTGGAGCAAGGAATGAGTCGTATGGTAGGCCAGGTACGTTTTTTTATTTGGATCTGGGTAGTCCTAGACTGCCAATGCTCTCACTAAGACTTGGTTTGTGGCCTTCATCTGGCTTTGATTGTGGCCTCCAGCTTCAGCCTCCCTCACTTTAATGTAAACCATGGCCTGAATAATATGAACCCCCTGCAGAACCACCTTTTTGGGCATCTGCAAGGCTGTAGAAGGAGGAGACTGACATGCAGGAGGCATGGTGAGTGCTATAGACTTTTATTAATCAGTAAAATAAAGAGAACCTAACTTTCAAAGGATTACTTTTCTCCCACAGATTCCTCATCTGATAGATATGTTTATCTGAGCTGGATGAGGATATCTGTCAGATGAGGAATCTGCAGGAGAAGAATCCACAGAAGGATCAGTCCATTGAGTAATTTCTCTTTTCCTATTTCTAAGAGGGGTTTCCCTGCCTCAACTAAAACACTAAGAGTGCTGCAGGATATCTGTGTTAATCAATAGTCCACCGTCCTGTGTCAAAAACCCTATTTTTTCTGTCCCTTACACTTAATACTAAACTGGAGATAAGGTAGGCCTTCTTGGTCGGGAATAATGACCCCCCTTCTTCTGGACTGGGGATAAAGGTTTACTTCCAGGTGTTGGCTTCTTCTGGGAATGGCTCCCTTCCCCAGGTCAAAACTGTTCTCCAACACAAAAGGCAAAGATCAATCACTTCTTCTTGGCAGATGCACTGCCCATCTCTTAACACTCTGTATCAGAAAGTCTTTATGACTTTGGTTACCAGGAGAATGACTCCCTTCTCTTGGTACCTTCATTTTACAGTTTGACAACACAACTAGGGGGACTGACTCCGTTCCCCTGACCTCTCTTTCAACCATACCAGGGGGAATAACTCCCTTCCCTGGTCTTCCATTCACTTGGTTCTGGGCCGACTTGGTTCACTTTACGGCCAAGCCGAGCCCTGAGGAAATCAATATGAAAGTCTGCCTGATTTTGCATGTGGGTCCCACACATGTTTCTATGCTTCTCGTGATGGGCAGACTTGGTTTAATCACATGCCAAGTACTGCCACAAGGAAGATTATGGATGACTCTTCCTTGGTTCTAGTTACAAATCGTGTGAAAGAACGAAATTCTTGTTCAGAAGACATGGACAAAAGCAAGGAAGACATCAGAGGTCTAATAAAAATATAGTAGTTTAAATGGACTAGAGCTCAAAATGGTGGTCTTCAGTCACGGGGAAGGATGAAGTTGAACAGACATGATGAACCACACCTACGCATGAAGGCAGAGCGTGCCTTCACCCCATGAATTCTCCAGAGCAAAGAACATTTCCAAGGACAAGTTCAAAGCCTTAATTCACCAACAGACCACTGAGGTGATGCTAGATGATATGCTAATTGGTGAGAAGCTATGGTTATGACCAGCTCACCAGCACCTCGAAGTCCAGCCTGCGTACTGCTAACATAGGTAGAAAAGTACTGACCGATGTAAGTGTGGCAACCAGCTGTAGGGGGCCGCGTAATTAAGGGTCCTATAGTTTGTGTAGCCAATGGGACATTGTGTATTTAGTGATGTTCATAGTGACCTGTTTGAGGGGAGGGCTTAGTTGCCCCACCTGATGTTAAGGAGCCTATCATTTTCTTAGACTAGTATGGAACATATACTTAGATGTTCCCTTAGAACCAATCACTCTCTTCAATAGGTTTGTGTAGTTTGCCACGTAGGATGACGTTAGTGAATACGTAGGTTAACATCATCAATGATTACTTTTTTCTACAGTGTTTTTTCTGAAAATCATTGAGACCATGTTGTGAGACGTCCATAGATGTCCGTTGCACTCCCTGCTTTAGATAATCGATATTAAAACAGTTAACCTTTTTGCCAACTACCTAAGTCGTTTCGATTATTGATGATTGAGTAACTTCTTCATCCCCATTCATCTCATAGTATTGCTAGCTTACACTCGGAGTACTGATAAGAGGGTAGTCGGTATGGTTAATAACCACAACAGTTTAAGGTTACTTGGCTTCAGCAAAAAGGGAGCAATGGGTCTTAATATGTCTCTAGGGGCCTTCGGGAGAAAGACCGGGGGTACATAACCACAATGTAACTTGTGCTGTGGGTTTTCTTGGTGCTTGACAGGGTCCAGTTGGCTTCAGGACGTTTTGCAGGATTCTGCGATAGTTCAAGATGGGAGTCAGCTGCTGGTATCAGGCGGCAAGACGGTTCGGCGAGCGCTGCTGGAAGAACAGCTGCAGGCTGGCCTATAAGGTGCTTGGGGTCAGGAATCATTGTCACAGTGCTGATCAGCAGTTCTGAAGCACTGGTCGAGACATTTTGGATGTCTTTAAGCAACTGCGGTTTGACAACTGTCAACGTTGCAGTTGGTTTCAGCTCAAGGAATTTGAATGGCTCGAAAATGTCCTTTAAGGCGAATGGTGGTAGATGCTAACTGAGGCACCTGTCTGTTGTTGATCAAAGAGTCTCTGTGGTTGATGGATCTCTCTGTGGTTGCTGATTAAAGCGGCAGGACTCTCTTTATGCAGTGGTGAGACCAAACTCTCTGGGTCCTGCAAACCACATTCTCGTACCTTTATGAATGGGGTGCCCCTACCGGGGTGACCTAATATAAATACACAGTCCCAGACATGACAGCTCACTGTCATTGATACTGAGGCCCGGTGAAGTCTTCAGGTTGACAATTACATATGAAAGGTTGTTGGGTTCCCTGTCTCCTTTGTTAACCTCTGCAGCCAGGCCCCATGTGGGCCTGTTTGAAGTACCCTCTATTTGGTATGTTAATACCTGCCAACAGCTGCATGGCCTAACAAAAGAGCAGGGTGGATCCATTGAGCATTTGTTAGTTAATCAGGCTGGCCATGGCAGGGGGAAGCTTGGTCCTTGCCATGACAAACCAATTTCTGGGGAATCAGTGGTCCAGGGATGAATATCAGTTTCTAAACCATCAACCAGCCCCACACCTCTAGTACACCAGAAGGGATCCTAACAGATTGGAAACACAAGCAATTTTGGTCATGTGGACGGAACAGCAGGCTTATCTCTGCAGGGCCATCGATCGTTGGTTAGTTGTAACACAGCGAAAATACAATTATTACCAAATGATAAAAGGGACTGTCCAGTCAAGGTTGTATAAAACGATCTTCTTCATTATCATCACAACCGATAGCTCTAGCACACTACAAATATTCAACCCACCCTGTAAAGGAATGAAGAGGACAGACCGTTTAAAGAAGGAAAGGGGATGCACTCTGGATACTGACAGGAGGGTAGTTGGTAAATTAATTAATCGCAATAGTTCAAGGATACTTTGTTTCAACACAAAGGGAGCAATGGGTCGTAAAATGTCACATGGGTCTTCAGAGAAGGACCAGGAGGACAGAACCACAATGTACCTTGTGCTTGTAGAAGTTCTTGGTGCTCGAGAGGGTCGACTCAGTTTCAGGGCACTTTGCAGCTCCTCGACAGAGTTCAAGATGGGACAGCAGTGGGTATCAGGCGGCAGGCAGTTTGGTGAGAAAGGCTGGATGGAAGACTGCTGGCTGGCCTACACGGCGGCTCGGGGTCAGGAATCATTGTCTCAATGCTGGTTGGCGGGTCTGAAGCTCTGGTCGAGACACCTCAGACGATGTTAGCGACTTGCGGTGTGACAAGTCAGCGGAGCAGCCGGTTGCAGCTCGAGGGGCTCAACTGGCTTGAAAAAATGTCCTTTAAGGCAGACGCTGGTTGGTGCTTGTCAATGCACTCCTCCTAGCTCCTTCACTGGGCTTGTCATCCTATAAGGTGGACAGCTCATAGCTGAGGAGAGTGTTGCAGGCAATGGATTTTATATTTGGTTTGGTTCAGAGTCTCTCTGGCACTTCCCACCTAGTTAGTTTGCTGTAGAGCCTATCTGACACTGTGCTGGCTGGGTACCAGTTCTGGAGCTGATGAAGGGTCCTCTGGATTCAGTATCTCCCTCTGTTCCCTGGGAGATGTTTAGGAGAGAGATCTTGCTTCCCTCTTTGGAAATCTGGCCAGGGTCCAAATGAGTTTTTCTTGTTACTCCTTGGAAAGTCTTCAGATGATCTTCCAAAAGAGGGCTCAACCCTTTTCAAAGCCAAATGGGCCCCAGTGATTGGTGTAGGCTAAGCCTACCTTAAAGAACCAATCCTGGGTCCCCACCAACAATCTCCTGTATGCATGAGGTCATCACCAGAGTGCTTTGCATCAGAAAAAGTAAAGGGGTGAAAACATGTAATACTAAGTCCCACCCATCTTCCTTTCTGTTGTGGACCAAAGGGCCTCTCTGGTTAACTGAGCTCTCTGTGGTTCCTGATTAAAGCGGCAGGTCTCCCTTGAAGTTGTGGTGGCACCAGACTTTTGGTCTCTTTCATACCACATACCTGTACCTTCTGAATGGGGGTACCGCTGCAGGGATGACTACTGAAAATACATAGTTCCAGACATGACAGGCCACTGCCCTTGATATTGAGAGGCAGGAGCTGGCTTCAAGTTGACAGAGTGCCTATCAATGGTTGATGAGGTTTTCCTTTCCTTTGTTAGTCCTGAGACCAGGTCTCCCGTGGGCCCTTTTGAATGAACTCCGATTAGCATTCAAGGCTCCCACCAGCAGCTAACAAAGGAAAGGGTGGATCCATGGAGCCTATGTTTATTTAGGCTGGCCAT
Source organism: Ambystoma mexicanum (assembly GCF_040938575.1). Lineage (NCBI taxonomy): Eukaryota > Metazoa > Chordata > Amphibia > Caudata > Ambystomatidae > Ambystoma > Ambystoma mexicanum. Next base: position 322,086,761 of record NC_090929.1, read on the forward strand.
GGCAGGAGGAAGGTTTTGCCTCACCCCTTCTGAGTTGCCTTGATTTACTCTTGGCTGTCATATTCCAACTTAATATGATAGGGGGAGGATGGCACCTGTAGGCTGTGTCCACCCAGAGTACACCGTTCTATGTGTATGTCATGCAATGAGTATAGGAAAATGTGTGCTCATTGCACAACATACACATAGGCATGGGTCAAGAGGTGTTGGGCTGGAGTTGCCATACTGTGCTCTCCTGAGATGTTCTCACAGATCCAGGGGGAGTGGGGCGTTGAGTACCATCCCCAGGGGCACGTTTGGGTAGCAGCCTCACCTCTCTGTCCTCATAGGAAGGGGCTCCCGTTCACTGAGAAGTGATGACATCTCGGGATTCGTCACAGCATCCCACACCAGTACTAAACGAACATCCGGCAAACTGTTGTCAGCAAAATAGTTGATAACTACATTTATGGCTCTTGGATTTCTGGTATTTCTTTTTCAACATTTTGTCTCTATTCATCCACATTTCTACTTCCTTTATAAAGAAAAAATCACTGCAACATGTGTTTTTCTACATATATTCAAATTTAAAAATGGAGTGATTTGATACCTGCCATGGCAAGATCACAGAGATGAGTGTTTGCTCATTAAGCTTAGGACCATTTTCACCTTAGTAAGCAAAGTGCTGCTTCTAAACATCTGTGTAGGTCTTTGAACAATTTCAAAGGGAAATAAAACCCAGTTTTTGCCTCTCCTTTGTGTTCCTTTTCACACCTCCTGGCCTGCAAGGCGTGACTGACAACCTAAAGAGATAATCAAGACATGTTCATTTCCACTTTTTTCATTATTTTTTACAAGTTAATACTGGAAGGAATCGGAGCGATTTACACCGTATGTGCAATAATCAGCAACATCGGGACACCGGGAACCCCAGTAATACTAGAGCTCTCCTTGTGCACCACTGGGTGCCCAATAATTGGGTGGTTCCATAACCGGCAAGGCTTCTTGTGGGTTGCCAGCTGATCAGAGGTGTTGCTAGGGGTGGGGGGCTCAGGGGCCTATAGCCCCGGCTCTTTTGGTTTTAGCCCCAGTTAGAATCCCAGGGTCTACAACCAAAAGGCTAGCTAGCCCCGAGTTCCGACAATCCCGACATTGTGTAGCCCCAGATCATTTCCATACCGAGCAACACCCCTGCAGCTGGTCAACCCTAAGTGAAAACCCTAAGACCTATCTCAGCCCAGACACAAACGTGACCAAAGAGGATGACCCCCGGACCTTATGTATACAAGAATCACCCCTGTGCATGCAAGGGAGATGAGTGGGATGGACAAATCACCATGCAGCCCTAACCAGCCTGAACTGCCCCCCGATTCTAGACAACACAGCACACGTTTTGAGGTCATCATGAGAAAAAATCTTACCAGTAGTCGGGTCCAAGACGGCATTAAACTAGCCCCAAAAATGGTGTGCTGTGCCCTGATGTGGAAGACCCTGCTATAGGAAGGAAATCACTGTAAAATGTCTCCGGCGGGTCATTGGGCTCACAGATAGGCACAAGGGTCAGCAAATGCTCCAACGACATCCCTTCGAAAAGGAGGAACTTCACTTTTGGGTCTGCAAGCACATCTCGCTTTTAAAATGGCGCGTCTTTGGTGACCACAAGCACGACCCCTGCACCCCCTTTTCATCTGTCCCCCAGAGGTGTGCAGTTAATGGGAGAATAGTCTACTGCTGTGCCGGCTGAAGTAGGGTGATCCCAGTTCCCAGCAAGATAATCTGGCTTCCCGTTTTACAGATGGGTTGAATCCCTGACCATGCAGGGCAACCAATCATGTGTCGGTCATTTAATTATCTAAATGCCTTGCTCACATCACAGCATGGAGAATACCTGCAAGAAAACAACCAACTCCATAAAAGATCTTCGTGAATGCTCTTTTAGAGCTCCCAACCAGCTAAAAGCGGTAAGAATCTAGTTTAGAACCTCCATCCAAACCAGTCGATTCTCTTCCAACCCCCTTCACCAATAGACAGCCTTTCCAAAACTGTGCGGAAAGTCCTGTGAGCCGCAACCTCTTACTAGCTTGAACTGACGGCAATCAATTGCACATTATCAAGACAAACCCCCCCCCCCCGAAAGCACCACAGCAATAGCAAGACCCGAATGTGTGAACTCTCAGACTAAGCAACAGAAGCCTGAGTTATCAGGTGTTGAATGATGTTACATGCAGACGCGAAGTGAACACGCGTCAGGAGCAGAAAGTAGGTCAGGTGACTTCCCTATTCATAGCCCCAGCATCCACGCTCCTTGTGCAGAGTCTCTGGCGTTTTCTTTCTACCCCGCCATGCCCAAGCACAAGGCATTCTCCCGTGACCCTCTGAGGATCCCAAGACAGGGCTTCCGAAACACCTCTCCAGTTAGGAGGTGGAGCTGGACTGGACCCACGCATGGTACTTGTGGGTAAAGCCCATTTCATCTGGTAAAAGTGCACTCTTGTAGTAAATCGGGGAGGAGACTCGTGTTCCGGTGCACAGAGGAGTATACACAATGGGTCTCATTACGACCCAAGGCGGTAGAGGGTTAACAGATCCGGTAGAGCTGCCGGCCCCGTTATCCCTTTACCGCCTCATTACGAGGTCTGCTTGCGGGTCCTGCCAAGGACGTCTGGTAAAACCAGGCGTCCTTAGCGGGTCCCGCTAGCAGACCAGGATGCTAACAACAGGCCCGTCATTAACGGGCCCGTTAGCATGCTCCCCATTCTCATTGAGCCCTATTGGGGCTCAATGGGAATGGGGATGTCCCAGGTCCGGGTTCAAGGAAAGGGAATTACCGGGCCCTCCAAGGTTGGAATGGCCCAGTAATTCTCTATTTCTGGAACTCGGACCCGGTACCCGGTATGGGGGTAGCCATGCCGCTAAAAGTGGCATGGCTACCTCCATACTCGTGTAGGACTAATGTATATTATGCAACAGCATCTCTCCAGCTCTCCATCTCTCAGCATCTCTCCATCCTCGGCTGATTAAGCTGCAGAGCAAAATGTGTGCAAAACCTTCGCGGTCTGGTCCTAGGACCTGCTTGGGGATGCCATGGATGGCTAGATTATTTTGCTTGCATCTGTTTTCGTTAGTATCTTCTTTTGACTGTACTGACTCAGTGTGCTTCCAGGGCCACCACCCTGTCAGTGAATTTGCGGCACTGCCTGCCGGCTGTATTTTCAAGGTCCAGTTTGAATTATAGTTTTTATAATCTATTTATATCATAATCTATTTATGCACACATGGCATTGCAAGAAATCATAACATATGTTATATTGTCCCAGAGGAGGCCCTTTTTCTGCTCAATATAAAACTAGTAAGGTAATTTCCTGCCCTTCAGTTGTCTGACAACTGGTTTTGATAATAGTGGTGACTTGGTCTTTCAAAGACAACTGGTTGCCCAGTGAAAACCCTCAGGCCCCTACCAGTCCCAACATGCTTTGCCTGGTGTAGTTAGCTAAGGGAAAGGCATAGCTTGGTTTCTGAGAAGGCAAATTGGGATGATCTCTGTATTTGTGCTACATTCTTCAGTCAAACATCTACACATGCTAAGAAACAGCCTCAGCGAATCGGCCATAACGTGAACCCCCAAACCCCTTCAAAGTTCAATTCATATCTGGGTTCTATCTGCATACAAATGTTTCCTATGAAATTTCCAACCGTAGAATTGGAGGAGGGAACAGGTCTGACCGTTGTTGCAAAGCTCATCCAATGTCAGACGGAATGGATTGGAAATTACCTGTTTGGAGATATTGAGATCGTACTGTCAAAACAGACGAAAGAAATGGTACTTCTAAGTCTCTACCTGGGAAGGAACGTGTTTCAACGGGATCTTGCGATCTTAATCATCAAACGCTGGATCTAAATCGAGCATTGTAATCCTAGCCAGGGATGCCAGGAGTCCTCTTTGCATTCCTTCTCCTAGGAGGGGAATGCAAGCTGGGTTGCCTTCTATCCTGGGCTTAGTGACTATTACCAGCCATTCCAGTACCTTCCCCCTAAATTGGAGGTTCTATAAGGGCCAACGTTTCGATGGCTCTGATGGATCTACACAGGTTTATTTTTATTCAGTCTCACACTCCTTTTCAAATGCCCCCTGGTCCATTACTTGGTGAAGGCAGGTAACTGTAAAGGCTATAGCACTGGAACCAGGTCAGCAATGCAAGATTTATAGAGTTTACTAGGATATGGGTTCTCTTTGATGGCAACACCCTTAAGATTTGCGGTGCTTTTTCCTCCCTCCTTGGCTGCAACTGGACTGAAGCACCCAGTCTTGATTGTGGTCATGAAGGAGTGGCCTGCCTGGTAGTCCAGCAACGTCGGCTTGGCTGTTTCATGTCTTTTTTTTCTTTTAAAACCGATGATTCACAACCCCTGCCATGACTCATGAGAGAACCGCACATTCTCTGCTTTCCGGGCAGGATAGACTGAACTGAGGGCGTGCTGGTCCTCCTGCCGGTGAAATATGTTGAAAGCAGGCACACAGTGGTGTGCGGCAGAAGTTCCTCCTGAGCTGTAGTCAGCTCCTTTGCAAAGGCTCCTCAGTCAAACCCAGGCAGCTCAAAGGAATGACGGCGAGGTTGTAGCATGCTTGATCTAGAAGTCTGCTCGCTTAACCCACATAACCAGTGGACCCATATGCAGGCAGAGAGGTAACAAGACCTGGGTGACAGTGCGCCCCATGCTCTCCCCCCTCCCCCCCAGGTAGTACACGAGACATTGGGTAAGAGTGTTGGCAATAAAAGGCTGTGGGATTTTATTGCACAGTTATGGTCATAACAGACATAATCATACTTACAGTAACCATAATACGCTGTACTTTTGGGCATCAGGTCCTGAGGTTACCCCCTCTGGCCTGTGCCGCCATTCTTGTCCCACGACAGTGTGGTCACCGTACAGCGACCTGTCTTCTTTCTCTTTCTGCTCGTCCTTTTCTTTAGGGTGGGGGGGTTCTGGGAAAAAGAAGAGACTCTGAGTGCACAGAGTACTCTTTTGGTTTGGGTCCCCGTGCAGGGACCACAAACTGTTTCTGTTTTCTGCTGCAGAGAGCAGCTCCTTAAATAGGACCCAGGGGCTGTCCCCTGGGCAGTCTTTCTGTGTGGTGGGGACAGTGGGCCAGCCCCTGGCCGGCTGATATCGACAGCGAACTGCACCTTGTGGTGCCTCCGCTTCCTCCCCCGCCTTATTCCTGTCATGGGGGCCCTGGTGTGTGTCATTTCTGGTGGGAGGAGGGCAAGGGTTGATTAAACCCTCGCCCTCCCCCCTGTGTTTCCAGGTTCAGCGACTGTGCCTCACCTTTGTAGTTTGGTGGGGGAGCGCTCTCCCCCGCCCAGCTGCCATGAGGCACAGGTTACCAGGCCTCGCCTGGTGCCTGCGGCGTTGCCCAGAACTGTCCTACCCGCTTCGCAGCGATTCCAAAATGTGTTTGTACTGAAGTAAGAGACCCGTCCGTGGGAGCAGTGCTGCATGAGACTTCGGCGGTGTGCAGAATAATGACATGATGCTCCGGCGCTGAAGCATTTTGGCAAAGAGAGCTCTTACGTACCACATGCAGATTACTAAGAGTTGTCGTAACCTAAGCACAGAGCAAGGGAAACATTGGAAGTCATTTGCTGGATTAGTAATGCCGTATTGTGCTCTCACAGGCAATGTGCACCGGTAGCCAAGGCTGGCCTCTCCTTCCTTACCCTAGGCCCTCTTACAGCTTTGGACTTGCCCCCGACTGTGGGAGTCCGAACCCTCTGCATTGAATTACGCCGCCCCCCTTTCCAGGCTACCCATACTGCCCTCCCCTCCACACCTGCTCGGGTGCTCCTGAAACTACATTTCTTGCCTTCTCTTACAGGGGGCGTTTGTAAAGATTAGCAGCCAGGCCCACCTTCTCCCTGACTGTAGACTATCTTGAATGTGGAGTCTTTTCCGAGACAATGGCCTGGTCCCTTTTCCCACGACCTTCATAGTCTCCCATGTTCACAGTACCTAATAGGAGCTGAGCTTTCTCCCATTAGTACCCAGCGAGGGTCAATGAGCGTGTAAAGAGAATGCTCATTAGCTCTTATCCAGTCCTTACCCGCCCAACAAGGCTTAGTGCACCACTGCATCCTGGAGTTCTTTCCGCAAGTGACTGCCTGGAGTTCTTTCCGCAAGTGACTTGGTGCCCCACCTGCTTCGAGTTTGCGCAATGCCAGGCCCTCCGCAGCGCCCCTGCATCTCAGTGCCACCACTTGGCCCAGAGTGTGGATTTTGGAAGGCCAGGCTTGCCTGGGACGTTTTAGCATCGTCTATTCTTGACTGGAATGCTCTTGGCCACTAGGTTTGGTCATCGCACAATAACTTATTCTGGAGTTATTGTGGGAGAAATGAAAGCAAGCCGATACTTTTCAAGGGGTTGTTTGAGCACCTCTCGAGCCCACCACGCAGCCATGCACTACACTGTGTAAGATTCTATATTAAACCTGCCCGCAATTCAATTGTCGCTTATCTAAAGACACCTTCGAGCTGATTTTTTATTTTCTTTCATTTCTTTTATGTTTGCACCTTATTTGCACACCATGCACCCAAACTTTAACAAACATTACCCCTCTCCGTTTTATTTACTTCTTTGTCCTTACTTGTTCACCCTTTGTGGGCCACAACCTTTTTCTCCTTCTCCACTCCCTCCCCATTCCTGACCGACTAGAGTCTGGAAACCCCTGGCTGGGGGCACAGCACGCTACTTGTTGGACAAGACTGGGTGCTCTGACGCCACTGCAGTGGTGATTTGGTGCAGTATAAACACGTTGCAACGTAACATAATGCTGATATGCGTGCCTCTTCTGTTTCGTGTAAGGTGGTCCGGATAGAATGCCTGAAATACAGAAGGGATATCCCCTGTGTTGGTAGGAACTGGGGGGCATAACACACAGGAGAGATGCAGCCACCAGTGCTCAATTCAACATCAATGTCGAAATGTCTTCTTTATATGAAGCTAATTCAACATATATTGCCATCTCATTCCAAAAAGTTGAGATTGATTAAATCAAGACACCAATAATACACTTAACAATCATTTTTAATTTCGATCATAGGTCTCAATCATCATAGTGCATAAATTCACATAATTCTTGAAAAAGTTCCACACAGGTTTACAAACGAGACAATATTCGAGAGGGAATTGCTAAAACAAAATACAACCTAAACTACAGTGTATGTACATAATTCAAAAAAGGAAAGCACAAAGTAACTAAAAATTGCAAAATTCATTTTTGAGAGTAGTCCAGGGTCTGGACTACTTCCACAAATTGCCCTTTTTAGTTACTCTGTGTGAATGAGATGCCAATATATCTGAATTCGCTGGTAGGAACACCTCTCCTGTGTACCAGGCGGAGAGCCTGGCTTCACGGTGGACACCTCGCTGGTGGAGTCCTTCACAATCCCAGGCATTTCTTGTTCGGCATGCAAGACCCAATTGTGGTGTTGAGCACTATATCGGAAACCTTCAAGAACACATCATACATCTCCCCTGAGCTCAGACTGCACCTGGAATGTAACCCTACTTTGGGACCCCAGTCTAAACTTCCCAGGACCTGGAACGTGTTTGCTTGTAGTCTGTATATGTTTGTTTTGGAATTTCTAAGTGTAGGCGTGTGTTGCAGCTTGGTCACGTGCTCGGGCAGGGCATTAGGAGTTGGGATTTCGTCTGGCAGAAAATTTAGAATTGAGTTTAATCTGTAGACTGGGCTGCAAGAAGAACCCCATGTAGAGGACTATTTAAGGCGTTGCTTTTTCAGTCTAGGCGCTGCCCTTTGCCTGTTATTCTGCACCAGTCTGCTCGCTGAGGGCTGTGTGGTGGGCGAGACTGGTGTAAGGCTGTCATTGCATGTCTAAGGTAGACCTGGCGTTATCTGTGCACCCAGTATGCCCCGCATGTGCTAGAAGGGAGTAGACTGGGGTTATCTCCTAACGCCAGGGAGATGGCACCCTCCGTTTGATTTGGAGCTCAAAGTGCGCCCCTGGTGGAGTGGAATAACAAGAAGCAGGGGGTACTTGATATGCCAAATCCACACGTAAAGGTCCATGCTTTTTCTGGTCCTTGTGTGGGATGTTGTTTCCGGCCCGAGGCCCTTGCCCCTCTGGACCTTCCTCTGTCTCTGCTCCTCACTCACATGGGTCTGTGAAATCTGCATGAACTTCACAAGAACGATGCTGGAGGAGGTCATGCGCCTCGTGGAAGGCCAATAGCCCCAGGTGTTCTGAGCAAGAGCGGCAGCACTCGGCTGTCTTTGCAGCCTATCCCTTGAGTTAGGCCCTCGCTGCTCCCCTCTTGCATAGGAAGCCATGGACAAAAAGCGGGGGAACTCTTGTGGGTCTTGAATGATCAATTATCTTTTAGCATTTAAATTTGTTTTAAAGATCATTTTTTGTTACATTATACAAAAAAACGTGGCTAGCTCCACCTTGAGAAGAACAGAAGGCTGCTAAAACACAATAGCCCATGTGGTACTGGAAATCCGATCAGATGCGTTTGAGATGCTTACATTTGCATGCCAGGCTTCCTACAAATTCAGTCCTTTTGTAGTTGCTGGATAAGCTATCAGAGCTGCCTCGAACGCCTTTCATAGACCTACGGCGCATTTGCGAATGATGACCCTTTGCCATGACACACAACTGGGATGTCAGCATTTCCTGATCTCCAGTACCACATACACACTTGTGCATGCTGTCCCCCTGCTTTTCTGGTGGAGGAGGGACCTTTCTGGTGTTGGGGTTCTGCTCATAACCACCGGGACTCCTTTGGGTCACTAGGCCACATGAAATGGCCTTGTGGACAACGCCTGTTTGCCATACTGAATCTTATGGCAAGGACTTACACAAACTTGATTTTCATTTGCAGTTCCCATTCTAGTCTCTACATTATTGAACTGCCTCCCCCAGCCCCCAGTTTGCCTTAAACCCTTACCTGTTCTGGGGGTGTACCATAAGAACTTCTACACCTGCCACTTTTTCCTCAAAAAATATAGGGGCTGATTGACGGAGAAGCTCCAAGTTATTCCTGGAGAGAGACTTTTCAGTTCTCTAAGACATTACTGGTAGCCACTCCAACTTGCTCTTATCTTTCCAGGAGAACATCACTGTTACTGCTGCAAGCTTCTTTGTGAATGAAATAGGTCAGAGTTACTACTGGGAACTTCTTTGCGAATCAACTCAAAGTCTTCACGTTGTCAGTATTGAGCACAATTGTACATGGGACAGGGTTCAATAACCGCTTCAAACCTGCTCAGGTTCCATCACGAAGTCAGAGCCAGGAAGCAACAACAGCCTCACCTCTCTCCCCCTTGCCACAGACCATATCCCTCAACTAACTTCTCACTTCTAAAAGCATGCATCCTTACACCTGCCACACTCCTTCAGACGGCATCCAGGTATAGTGTATTTAACAGATTCAGACCCTATCCATCTTCAATCGACAACCATGCTGCCAATTTTGCACTCCACAGTCCGAGGGCTGCCCATGTGGCTAACCTGTCTGGTCGGTACCAACCACAGGCAGAGATTTTGCTTTTGGCATACAAGTTGCTGGTACTTCCGACCTGCATCCATCAACTCAAAAGGTTTCTGCATCTGCCTTTCGGCTATCCGACTAACACACCGTGCCCTCCTTTATTATAGAGTCATGTGTAACAAGGCTGGCATTGTCAGATGGGGACTATTGAAGACCCCAGTGATGAATCAACACCCGAAGCACCAGTGGTCCATGGGTGAGTATCAGTTCCTGAACCATCAATCAGCCCCACACCTCTAGTACATCAGAAGGGATCTGAACAGATTGAAATCACAAGCAAATTTGAACCCTCCTTGTCCAATTTTGGTAACGTGGATGGAACGGCAGGCTTATCTCCACAAGGTCATGGATAGTTGGTTAAATGCAACACAGTGAAAAATACAATTTCTTTTCCCAATCATAAAAGGGACTGTCCAGTCAAGGTTGTATACAAATATCTACTATAGTATTATCACAACAGACAGTTCTAGCACACTATAAAATACAACCCACCCTGTAAAGGAATGCAGAGGACAGACAGTTTCAAGAAGGAAAGGGGATGCACTCTGGATACTGGCAGGAGGGCAGTCAGTAAAGCAATTAATCACAGAAGTTCAAGTATACTTGGTTTCAGCACAAAGGGGGCAATAGGTTGTAACATGTCACTAGGGGCTTTCGGAGAAGGAACAGGGGGACAGAACCACAATGTACCATGTGCTTGTAGAAGTTATTGGTGCTTGACAGGGTTGAATCGGTTTCAGGGCACTTTGCATCTGCTGCGACAGAGTTCAAGACTGGAGACAGCTGTAGGTATCAGGCAGCAGGCAGTTTGGCGAGCAAGGCTGGATGGACAGCTGCAGGTTGGCCTACACGATGGCTTGGGGTCAGGAATCAGTGTCTTAGTGCTGGTTGGTGGGTCTGAAGTGCTGGTTGAGGCACCTCAGACGACGCTAGCGACTGCGGAATGACAACAGTCAGTGGTGCAGTCGGTAGCAGCCCAAGGGGATCGACTGGTACAAACATTTCCTCCAAGGCGAATGCTGGTTGATGCTTGTCAATGCACTCCTCCTAGCTTCTTCCCTGGGCTTGTGTCATCCTTTAAGGCGAACAGCCCAAAGCTGAGGAGAGTGTTGCAAGCAACGTCCTTGTCCTTGGTTTGGTTCAGATACTCTCTGGCACTTCCCACCTAGGAAGCTTGCTTGCAGAGCCTAGCAGGACACGCTGTGTGCTGGCTGGGTACAGGTTCTGGAGCTACTGGAGGGTCCTCTGGATTCAGTATCTCCCTCTGTTTCCTGGGAGGTGTTTAGGGGAGGGATCTTGCTTTCCTCTTTGAAAATCCTGGCTTTTCTTCACTGGCAGAAGCTGTAAGGAAGACTGACCCGTCAGCCAGGCTCCAAATGAGTTCTTATTGTTACGCCTTGCAAAGTCTTCAGATGATTTGTTAAAAGATGGGCTCAACCGTCTTTTAAACCTAAATGGGCTGCAGTGATTGGTGTAGGCTAAGCCTACCTTAATGAACCAATACTGGGACCCCATAAACCATCTTATGTTATGCTTGAGGTCATAACCAGAGTGTTTTGCAACAGGAAAGGTAAAGGTGTGCAAACATGTACTACTAAGTCCCACCTATCTTTCTGTCTGTTGTGGATCAACAGTTCTCTCTGGATAATTGAGCTCTCTGTGGTCTCCCTTGAAGTTATGGCAAGAACAGACTTTCTTTCTCCATCAAATCACATACTCCTACCCTCTGAATGGGGTCCCACTGTGGGGGTTGCCTACTGTAAACACATGTACCAGACATGACACTGCAGTGCCTTTGATACTGGGGGGCGGGAGCTGGCTTCAGGTTGGCACAGTGCATATCAAAGTTTGTTGGGGGGGGTTTCCTGTTTTATGTTAGCCTCTGCAGCTAAGCCCCATGTGGGCCTGTTTAAAGTATACTCTATTAGTATGCTCATTATGTTTAATTGCTGCCACCATACTGCAGGGCCAAAAATGTTGCCTTCCCCCTTTTGAGATGCCTTTATGTACTCCTGTGTGTCACATTCCAACTAAATGTGACAGGGAGGACTGCGCCTGTAGGCTGTGCCCACCTGGAGTACACATGTCTACGTGTATGTCGTGCGATGAACACGTAGGAGGTTGACCTACCATCATTCAATTTCATATCAAATTTCAAATACGCCCAGGCGAGCGCACACCCACCGTGCGGATGGTCAAATTCCTCACACCCCTTGACAAAAATGTTTTCAACACGAAATCCAGTGCTTGGTACTTGGCATTAAGGGGACATGGACTCATCTAGTAATCTCACTGTTACCCTGCTGAGTAGTACTCATTTTTTTGTACCTCAATCCATGCTGGGATTGGACCATGTTCCCTGCAGGAGTTTGCCCACATTGCTTTTCAGCAGGGACATGCACCCATTCAGGGTTTGTACCTTTTTTACTCGGTTTTGCATCCCATTGGGATATTTAGGAAAATAAGGCAAGATGGTGAGATTCCGTTGTGCCTCAGCTGCGCGTTACTTCTATTCCTACATGTATTGCTGTCTGGAGCAGTGGTCCGTTCTTGCTTCCCCCGTTCTCTCTCTGCTCAGACATAGGAAGACTGTCCTGTACTCTGTTGTCGTTGCCTTAGCAATGTTTTCTGTTCCTGCGTGTATCTCCATTTGTAGCAGTGGGAATGTTTGATTCCCTAGTCTCTCTTCTCAGACATATATAGACAGTACTGACTTCTGTTGTTGCCTTAGCTGTGTGTTCATTCCGATCTTGCATGTATTGCTGTCTGGAGCAGTGGGCTGTAGTTGCCATGTCTGATTCCCCTAGTCTCTCTGCTCAGACTTGCATAGAATGTTCTATCTTCCGTTATTGTGGCCTTAGTTGTGCTTTAATAGTATTTCTGCATGTATTGCCGTTTGTAGCAGTTGGCTGTAGTTGCTGTGTTTGCTTCCCCCATTCTCTATGCTCAGACATACATAGACTGTTCTGTACTCTATTGTTTCCTTAGTGTGACGAACACAGGTGTTACATCCCTAGGTAACGCAACTCCTGTACTTAAAACAAGACATGGCACGAAGAGTCTCACCTCTTTCACTTGCTTGGTCACTCGTATGCCATACAAGGTGGCATATTCTAAAACAATAGTCCCAGCTACATGTGTCATTGGTACTGAGATGAGGAGGCCACACAAGGAGGTGCAGGACTATATGCAACGTTCTAGTTGTTACAAAACAAGGGAAACTGGCCTGGCAATAAAAACACACAGAAACAGAACTCGGGTTGTTGTAGTAGTGGCAGTAGCAGTTGTAGTAGCAGTAGTGGTGGTGGTTGTAGCAATGAACATGAAAGAAATAGCAGTGGAAACTGTGGCAGTGTTGGAAGAAGAAGAAAGCAGGAAAATATTGTGTTACAGTTGAAGAACGAGGAACATCAAAGACGTTTTGACAGAAGCATCAGCAGAGCATATACATTGTCGCAAGCGGAACGCAACAAGACCTTTACCGCATGGTGTATCAGACGGCTGAAGAGAAGACGCTGTATCGCGGCTGAATAAAGAAGAAACTGTTAGAAGTTATGATGGAACATTGAACCGCGTGGATACATTGTTGCACACGGGACAGAAAGAGGAAGAAAAATGCATCATTACTAAAGACCGGCGGGAAATCACTTTACCAGCTCAAGTGATGGAAGAAACCAGGGCTTGTAGCCTTGGCTGTCTTTTAATTCTATTCCTTCATATATTTCTATCTTGAGCGGTGGCCTGTAATTGCAGTGTTTGCTTCCTCAGTCTCTCTTTCCCCTGACATATGTACACTGTTCTGCTCTCTGTTGTTGTTTCCTTGGCTGTGTTTTAATTCTGTTTCTGCTTGTGTTTTCCTCTGGAGCAGTGGGCAGTAGTTGCAGCGTTTGGTTTCTCAGTCTCTCTTTGCTCGGACATATGTAGACTGTTCTGTCTGTCCTCTGTTGTTGTTTCCTTAGCTGTGTTTTAATTATGTTCCTCTGTGTGTTGTCCTCGGAAGCAGTGGGCTGTAGTTGCAGTGTTTACATCCTCAGTCTCTCTCTGCTTGGTCATATTTAGACTGTTCTGTCCTCCATTGTTGTTTCCTTAGCTGTGTTTTAATTCTGTTCCTGCTTGTGTTGTGTTGTCCTCTGGAGCAGTGGCCTGTAGTTGCAGCGTTTGGTTCCTCAGTCTCTATTTGCGCGGACATATGTAGACTGTTCTGTCTGTCCTGTGTTGTTATTTCCTTGGCTGTGTTTTTAATTCTGTTCCTGCTTGTGTTGTCCTCTGGAGTATCGGGCTGTGCTTGCTGTTCTTGCTTCCCCAGTCTCTCTCTGCTTGGACATTTGTAGACTGTTCTGCTCACTTTTGTTGTTGCCTTGGCTGCGTTTTAATTCTGTTCCTGCTTTTGATGTCCTCTGGAGCAGTGGGCTGTAGTTGCAATGTTTTCTTCCCCACTCTGCTCGGACATATGTAGACTGTTCTGTCCTCTGTTGTTGTTTCCTTAGCTGTGGTTTAATGCTGTTTGTGCTTGTGTTGTCCTCTGGAGCAGTAGGGTGTGGTTCCTCTGCTTGCGTCCTCAGTCTCTTTGCTCTGACATATGTAGACCTCTCTCTGCTCGGACATATGTAGACTGTTCTGTCCCCTGTTGTTGTTTCCTTAGCTGTGGTTTAATGCTGTTCATGCTTGTGTTGTCCTCTGGAGCATTGGGCTGTGGTTGCTGTGCTTATTGCTTCCCCAGTCTCTCTTTGCTCTGACATATGTAGTCTGTTCTACTCACTGTTATTGTTGCCTTAGCTGTCTTCCTGAATGTGCTGCCGTCTGCATCAGGGGGATCTGTACTTGCGTTTGCTTTCTCCTAGTCTCTCTCTGCTCAGACATAAACTGTTGTGTCCTCCGCTGTCGTCTTGCCCGATGTTCTTTTTGGTAAGGTTTCTCTTGCGTCTACATGTGAAGCGCTCCTCAGCCTTTATTCCTGTTGGGAAATATTCACTTAATAATGAAAGAAACTTGAATAAATCCTGATGCGCAGAAACTGGTTTGACCGGAAGCTGTGCCAACATAAATGCACCCTTCCTGGGAACCCAGTGCGGGAGCCTAATGTTTCCTAGAGGCGGGTGTATGGTTGCCTGTGCACCCACCATGAGGACAGGCCCAGGGGGGGAGGAAACAGCAACATGCAATCTTGGTTGGGTTAAAAACTAATGCGTAGTGCTGGTGCTATATGCTTCACAAAGGCTGATGGAGACATGCTAAGAGCGGAATCTGTCGGCACAGGAAGAGATTCTATTTGCTTCGGGGTGAGGGGATTGACCAAGCAGTGAACAGAATACTAAGACACAGAGGACCTCATTACGAGTTTGGCAGTAGCCATGGAGCTATTCGCTATTCGCTCCCGGGCTGCCGCCAAACCGGGCTCCTTTACCTAGTTCCCAGAATGGGGAATTACCGGGCCATTCCGAGTTCAGAGGGCCCGGTAATTCCTCCCTCTGGGAACCCGGGCCCGGACCGTCCCCATTCGCATCTGAGCCCCCATAGGGCTCAATGGGAATGGGAAAGGGAGCTAACAACGGGCCGATTACGACCGGCCTGTTGTTAGCTCCCTCTTCTCCTCGCGGGACCCTACCGGGTCCCACGTGGGGACCTCGTAATTTCGCAGAGCGAGTTTAATGGGTCCGCCTCCATTAGCGGAGCCCGTTAACCCGTTCCGTGAATGTTGTAATGAGGCCCAGAGTCTCTACTTACCACTCATAGTAGGTGTATGGATATTTGGAGATTAAGACTTCCCCATCGACATCCTAACTCACGGCAAAGACTTCCAACACATGTACCCTGCCACAGTCTACTGTCCTCATCCTTCAGATGACCAAGCAACTTCTGTCCACTGTTGGGTGATATGCTTCATAAAAACCCTGTGAGTAAAATCAATACAAAGGAGATACCCCTGTTATCCTGAAACAACCTGTGATGAGGTCTTTTTGCCCAATCACACTCGTATCCTTGATCATTTTCTATCAGTATGGAAATAACACTAATAACTTACTATGGACAGAGCTGGAGCCGAAACCACCATTCCTGGGCAAAGCAAGAGCATCTTTAATCACACGTGGACCGACCAGCAGCCCAACCAACCATTCCAGGGCAGAGCTATTACCTCTATCCATCCTTGGACAGAGCTGGAGCCCAAACAACCATTCCAGGCCAGGGCTATTCCCTCTAATCAGCCTTGGACAGAGCTGGAGCCCAAACAACCATTCCTGGGCTGAGCTGGAACATTTTTAACCATCCATGGCTCGACCTGGAGTCCCAACCACCACATATTGTCAGAACTAGAGCTCCCCTAACCATCCATGGGCAGCCCTTGAGCCTAAACAACCATTCATGGGCAGAACTAGACCCCTCCCCTCTCACCATCCATGGAAAAAATTGGATCCTAAAATCCTAAACAGCCATTCACGGACAGAGCTAGAGCCCCTCTAACCATCCATGAACAGGGCTGGATCCCCAACAGCCATTCATGGACAGAACTAGAGGCCCTCTAACCATCCGTGGACAGAGCTGGAGCCCAAACAACTATTCACAGGCAGAGCTGGAACCCAAACAACTATTCACAGGCAGAGCTTTGAGCCACTTGAACCAACCCTGGACTGAGCAGGAACCTCATGAACCATCCTTTGAAAAAGAGAAAGAACCCTGTAAACCAATGCGGGCAAAGCGGTATCCTGAATATTCATCTGTGGCCAGAAAAAGAGCCATAATATCCATATGCAGAGAAAGCTGGAACCCCATTAACAATCTCTGGCAGCACAATAAACGGTCATCTGCGGACAAAGTGAGAACTTCCCAATAGTCCATCTGTGGACTGATCCAGGACCCCATTTACAATCAGTGGTCACAATTAGAACCCTAGTAACCATCCAAAGGAGGAGTTGTAATGGTGGAGGAGGGAGGGTTGCAGCTACCTGGGCTATAGAGAAGAAGCATGAGGGTTCCAGCCCCTCAGTCACACTGAAGGAGAGAGAGTCCCAGCTCTTCATATAGCTCTTGGCAGAGAATGAGTGAGGGTTCTTACACCCAGATAATGGTGGGGCAGGAGTTAGGGTTTGAGTTTCAGGACCCAGTGGGCAGAGGAGAAGTGAGAGTTCTTGCTCACAGGTAATGGATCAATAGGATGTGAGGTTCTCTGCTCCACAGGCCTTGGAAGAGGAGTAATGGCCCCAACTCTCCATGCTTTGGATGGGCGATTTCTACCCACCAGGCTTTGCCACAGGAGGAGGGAGCGTCCTCTCAGATGGAGTACATGGGTGGGTTAACGCACCCCAGGACTCCCAAGGAATGATCCTTCTGAACACTGCAGCTTTGAATGCTTAGCACGGAGCAAGGATGTTACTAGTATGACAGGCTGTTGAAGGAGGTATTCCGAGGGTATTACTTTGCCGAATGGCAATTTTGAAAAGTTTTATTTTTGCGGCATTTTTGGCTGTTTTTTTTAACCACAAAAATATAGATGGCAAATTTTGGTAAGATATAGAAAGTGGGGGTGCAGAGCGGACGGGGCAATGCAGTGGTCTCCCGTTTTTATGTGGTAAAAGACTAGTAAAATTGGCCAAAAAATGTGCACAAAGGGTCATTTGGCAAACAATAAATTGCAAAGAACGTTCGTTGGCCTATCCCACCAAAAAAGTATTAAGGCTTTTTCAGCATACCCACAGGGAACAAACAGGTGCGCAAGGCATTTACATAGAAGGAATTACTCTGGACATTACAGGCATATTTTTGGTCATTCTGAAGACTTGAATGGAACAATACAGCCTGAGCATTCTGATAGCGTTGATGGAAAAAGCGCCATGAGTAGGGATGGATATGCTTTGTGGTGGGGGAGGGGGAATTAAAAGGTGGCATGGTTTACCAACATAGTCGATTGGTTGAATGAGGTGTTTTTTTTTTAACAATTTATAAACGTTTCATTTCTCTGCCAGTGGAGTTAAAAGTTCTCACTACTGATCATATTTAAGGTCAGTTCGTTTGTAACTTTTGACTCAATGATTTACAAATTATTTAATGAAACCTAAATCCGCATGTTAAGTGTCGTTTTTACAGTGAGGCAGAACCGAATGCTAGCTTACACCGGGACCACCCCAACCTCGCCTGAGGGACTGAGTGCTATCAATCGACACACCCTGCTCTGGTCGCTCCACGTACAACTCAAGTGAAACAACCTTTTTGCCCGATTGGATGATCCCGGTGCTTGAATTTGCCCAAGAAGCAGTATTTGCTTTGCTCCACTTGGTTTAGAGTTGCTGGAAATGTGCGTTTCCAGCCAGTTGGATTATGAATGTCTTTGCGGATCAGCCTTTCCAATTTAATGATTGCCTTGCCCTGTGCCACAAGACTGTGTGTACCATCAGATCACTAATGACAAAGGACTGTCTGGACTTCTTTAATTGCTTATTAAAATTAACCAGGCTCTGTTTCCTGTCCCCAAATAGCAAGCAGTATCTGGGTCCCAAGTGACACTAGATTAATTAGTGATTTTCATAAATAATTGGTTGCTCGATTTCTCTGGTCTGGAAGCAATATTGCCTATGTGGATGGTCCACTGGACAAGTTTTAGTTTATTTATGAGTAAAGTAATTGCTTTCCATGGAGGAAGCATCAAATTACTGTCTGCGCATTTGAAAAGATTAAATCCAAGGTGGCTGAAATACTTTTTCATTTCGAGGTTCAGGTCATGCGAGGCCCTTGAGAGTGGGCTATGGCCAAGGTGCTGGGCGGACTGCTGGATTCCAGGCTCTCGGCATTCTGCGAGCTGCCGGGTATTCGTGCATAGATATGGATGGCCACACCAGCGCAACCCTGATGAATTGTGGGAGTGTGCTGATCAAGTGAGGAGCCCAGCGTGTTAGGCTCTATCGTGGGCATGGCATGAGCTCTGATCGTCGGCAATACAGACTGTGGAGAATGAGCGATGTGCTTTCATTGACCACCACCTCTCCATATTCAGGCTACCACGTTCCTCCTAGAACATGAGTCAATGTTGACTGATGCCACACCTGACAACACATATGAGGAATGCAGTATAATTAGACTGCCACTATAATTAGACTGCCTTTTGCTTATGGGGAAGTCAAGACAAATGAAAATAAAACGCCTGTTCTTTGACCCTACCTCTGCCCCAACATTCTTCAACGCTTTTACCTTACGATCCCCACTGCCAGCATGCCTGGAGGAACCTGTTGTGATTTATTTATTTATTTATTTATTGAGCGCCTTACACCAAGGCGCTGTACAATGGAACAACAGAGTGATCCATCCACTTAGCCATCTCTGCCCATTTATAGCAAAGGGTTGACTACTTGCCTCTTTCACGGGACAGACCTGCACCTCATAGGTTCAAACCCCAGTAGGTCCAACTCAACCCATGATCCGGCTTCTAGGTCGATACATGGCCTACCATCGAGAAGGGTACTAATAACAGGGCATTAAGATGTGGGATAAATGCTTAATATTTATTATTATTACCCTTACCGGAACTGGTCCAATGATTTTCTCTGTGCTAGGGGAAATGACATTTTGCCGCCTGCCTTCCGTTTTGGAAGCAGGAAACCTTCGCTGCTTACATTGTAATCTAGGGCTCCTGGGAAAGGCACCCAAGATGGTTGTTTAGCCTTACCAGGCTCTAGACCGGTCTCAGACTTATATTAGGTGGTCTTGTACTGACATAACCCAATGCGACCGAAGAAGACCTTGGTCGTCCAGATCAGCACCCGGCCTGGGAAGAATCGCCATAGGGGCTCTGGGGAGCACTTGTTGGCAAAGGACTGAAATAGGCAAAAGAGGAAAGGAGGCCATAGACTGAAGGACACGTCAGAGCACAGTAAGGTGCTGGCAGAGCCCTGCAGTGCAGGCGCCTTCTTCTAATGGAATACATCGAGCCTGGGCCAGAAGAGGTCTCCAGATAACCTTACAGGGAACAGCAAACATCCCTGAAAGAGGCCGCAGTGCAGACACAAGCGCATTAAATATTGGAACAGTAGCAGCGTGCACCGGTGAACACTGAAGCGAGGAAAGTGGGTCACTCCCAGCCGACCCCGGAAGGACAGACGTGCAGACGGGAAGTGGACACGTGGCAGCAACAGAGGTGCACGTGGCATGGCAGGAGTCAATAGACACGTGCAAGAGTTGAGGGGTGAAAACAAGCCCTCGGGAACCGCCAATATTCTTGACAACTCTTTTATGGTTCAGCTCAAAGATCGCCCTTACCCCGAAAAATCGGCATGCATTTTATTTTATTTGTCGTTGTGCAAGTCCCCCTGTCATTTTAGGGGGGTTATGCTTAATCTGCTGAATTGAGGGAGATCCTGTTTTCCTCGTGGGGATAATGCTGTTGGTCTGTGTATACTATCGTGACATGTCGAGGAAGGTAAATGATCTACCATGGTCACCTTTTTGCACAGATCTATACAAGGTTGGCAGGGCGATTTGTCCATCGTGTTACCCTTTTGTTGATAATATATTTTGTGACCTATATTAGGGGTTTTCTAATTTGGTGGGGGTGGGGGGCAGTGGTGTTGCAAAGGAATGACGTAATGTGAAGGTGATGTGCCATGGACTTATAGAGCCCTTACTGTAAAGTAGGACTGCGGTCCGCAGCTTGCGGATGCCTTGGTCCCCTGTACTTGGGCAACAGGTGGCATCATCGAGGGCATTTTGCCCCCTCATTGACCTGTATTAGCTTTGGCCTTTTCCGATATGGGCACCAATACTTGGAAGGCTACCTCCTGGCACCTATCCCCTGCACCCTACCAATGGGAAGATTAGCAAAACTCCTTGAAAACCAAAAGTTGCATTTCAGTATGCAAGAAAGGGAGAGACAAAACAGGCTTGTCATGGGGATAGGTATATAGATGGGGAGGGGCTTATGTACTAGTAAATGGGGACATTGGGTGCAATCCCCCATAAGGAGCAAGAGGGGGGGTAGCTTGGTTTTAACAAAGCAAGAACATTGGGTAGAAAAATGAGGCAAGCATGACTGGGAATACAAGCCTGGGTACAATCTACTTGGCAGCCAGTGACTGATCTGCCAAGTGGACTGATCCACTTGTGCAGTCTACACGTGGCGCACGAGCGTGAGATTCTGTTCATACAAAAATGGGCTAATAGTGCTACCATCTCCCTTGTCAGTGTGGATTTGGTGAGATGTGGTTAGGGCCTGCAATTCATCTTTATTTCATTTTTAGTTTTTTAGCAACCAGCGGTTAAAAAGGTCTGTAGATATGCCATTTTATCAACACCTGTTTTTACGGCAAGTTTTTCAGCAGAATTTCTGGCCAAAAACCTTTTTGAATTTTTTGTAAAATTATTTTTGGAGGGTTCCCCACCAAAGTCCCCCATCATTTACCTATTTTTTTTTTGAAATTCCCGACCCCAACCCTTTATATGCCCTTTCCCCCCAAAAAAAACTTTCAAAAGGTTTTTTTCAGCAAAATTACATGCAAAACCCCCCTTCGTAAAAACGGGTGTTGATGAAAGGACATCATTGCTGTAGATACTATTCTCTCCACCTACACTCTCTGGTCACCCATCTGAGTCACCTTGAGCTGCCTCTCTCATCAGAAGATGGACGGGAAGAAGGCTGCTAGTGGAGCGTCTAAGCCAGAGAGAGCCGAAAGGTGTGTGTCCAGAAACTCTGCTCCCTCATGGTATAACCAGTACTTCTAGACTTGGGTCTGGAGCTCACTGAGCCCAGCCACTCCATTTGCCCCAAACAAAGCAAACAATTCTGGTCTTTGTGGTGCCTGTGTTCTCATGGAGAGGGGGCCTGGTGTAGGGTTTCGATTTGGACTGCTCCCTTCCAATGCATGTGTAAGCATAGATTTCAATATGGTCAGTCCCCTTTGTATTGGCCCGGCTAAAAACAATGGAATGGAATGCTACGGAGAGGAAACCTAAGTGGTAGTGCTAGCTCAAGCTTTCTTGTTACCAGTACGCCTGCTCAGCAACTTCAGTACTCAGTCCTGCCATGGTCTTCAGGCTGCACGCCACAGGCTTGAATTCAAGAAGGTTTCATGGATGGCTTTAGAAACACTGCAAGTCTCGGAGATGGTTCAAGGGTTTTTAGTAAGATTTCAATGGGACTTATGTTCGTCCCTCTTTCTCTCATACAGAAAAGCACCTCCACCTAAACCCAGGCGTCACTAAACCCCAGATCACTACATAATGATCCCTATTCCCTAAGTTCTGACTTCTGCTGGAGGTGAAGCCCTAAAAGCATTTTGCCATTTCTCTATAAACTCCCTCGGGGCCTTCCTAGACCGTCCCTACTTTATCCAATGGTTACCAATTCAAAAGGGGTATTTTCAAAAGGGGTATAGGGACTCTGCTTGACTGTCTTTTTTTATCATACCCACGTCTGCCTCTCCCTCTCACTATCTGATGTTCTTCTTGTACTACTCGCTCTTTTCAACTCCACCCGCCTCACTCCCCCTACTCCCTACCGCTTCCTCTTCTGGCCCTTGGTTGTCTCTCAAGCCTTCAAAGTCTTGCCTCCAACCTCCAATGATACAACTTTTATCACAACAATACTGCTCTCCCCATTGCACTGCTATGCCCACCTCCAGACTACTACACCTCCTACACAATACCCCTCCTCCCTCCACACTAGTACCACTCAGCCCACCTTGTACTCAAACCCATAGGCACTTCATTACCTGCACTTCCTAACCTAACCACACTAGTTACTCCTCCACCCACACTCACAATACAGTACCGCTTGCACTCGCTAACCAATGCCTCACCTGCTCCAGAAATCACCTCCACAGTCCACTCCACCATCGTTCCTCTTTCTAGTCTCTTGGACTGCCACTCCTTCTGTGACCTCACCCGAACAACACAAAACTTCCTGCTTTCTCTGGTTACTTTGAACCCCTCCCTGTCTGCTGGTTGGTCTAATTTTGCTTGCCAATCTGACCCTCTCTTCCCCGCCTGGGAAGTGTTATATACAGCAAAAGCTTTATCAAGTCCTTATGCCCCTCCCCTTTTCTATGAGTGGGTTTGCCACGCATCAGTTATGGCATCTGAACAGTGTCCTAGTTCATGTTCGGGGGTCTAACCTGACCACCCCAACGTAAATTCACTTTGGTGGGATTGATGGTCTAGGGGGTCCATGCCGGTTCCCTTTCCAGGCATTCTGCGGCTGGCATGCAGTGCGTGGCTTGAGGTGGGAGAGCCACGTCGTGTGCTCCTCATTCCGATATGCGCCTGTTCCTGGCAACTTTTCCTGTACCACTCATAATGGTCTCTCTGTGGGTGTGCTGCTCTCCTGTTTCCGCCATGCAGACTCTTTCTCGGGCAGAGCTCTAGTGTTCCATGCTCTGGGTCGCTCCTGTTTCCTCTCCTTACTGTTACTCTTTTACTGACATCCCAGTATGTCTGAAAATAAAAGAAAACACTAGGCCGTGTGGTGAACCAGGAGTCGTCGAACTAGGTACTGACATGTTTAGGGTTGTTTATTTAAAATGAAAATGCCTATCTAGCCCTACCACTATGAGGGAAGTTTCCTGCCTAACAAAGTAAGACTAATGGTGCTCAAAAGAAAACGGCCCTTAGTCCAAATTCTATTTCTAACCGGCCCTACCAGTTAGGAAAACTTAACAGAAAGAAGAGGCTGGAGCAATAGCCTCTATCGGTGGCTTCTGCCTGACCCAATCACTTGGATCTCTTGTCCATAGGATTGACAAGTTTTTCAATGTCACAAAACAGTTCACAACCTCTCTGCGGGGTTTGTAGATCAAATCTTAGCATTTTACAATCCTCTCTCAGGAAGAAAAGGTTGTACTTATACAATCCCACCAATTTAGACTTGGTTCTGTACAATGTTCATGCTTTATCAAAAAAAAGTTCATATCCTCTATTTAAGCATGTAGGTCAAACTTTGATTCCATAAAGTTCCTTCTTTCCAGGAAGAAAGGTTTTCTTAATCCAATACATACATTTCTTACTGTGCTTGACAAGATTCTGATATGATACTTAATGATTGGAACCATCCAGGCTCTCTATTTCTCCAATTTCGGACATTCTCTCTGTTTTTCAGGGCTTGGTTCTCTGATAGGTTTGTTTTATCTCTCTTCGGGTTTGTCTGGTTCCTGTAACCTTTGTGACTATCCCATCTTTGGAAGTTAAAGTCTCTCAGTTTCTCAGGGCTCTCGGAGGCCCCAAGACCATCTGATAGGCTAATTTCTCTCTCCTCAAGATTATCAGGCCCCTGTAACCTCACCGGCTTCCCGAGCTTTGACAGTCTCTTGGTGTCTCTCGGCTCTCTGAAGCCCAACGGACCCTTCTGGGCTTGCTTTCTCTCTGCTCAGATTTGTCTGGGTCTCGTAACTTCATCGGCTTTCCAAGCCTTGATTATCAAGGTTCGTATCTCTCAATTGTGTTCTCCCCTCGGGTGCGTTCACTTTCCTGCTGTTGCTCATCTCAGGAGCAAATGCTTTTCTCGTGTGGAGCTCGGGGATCCGGGCTGCCTTCTGCAGTCTGGTCTTGGCCCACCACGGTTTCATTGTTGTCATGCCACCAGATGGGACGGTTGCTTCACCGTCTCTTTCCGACCTTGGCTTCCCAGTCAGTCAGGATACCAGCCTTCTGGCATCCTGCGAGCACTTTGTTTTCTCTCCACACAACCTTTACCTCTGCGGTCTAGCGGGCCTCTGCTCCTCTGACGTCTTCTCGTCAGAGGCTCACTTCTGCATAGAAATCACTCTCTTCGATTTAAAGTTCCTCTTGATTTTAATTTTGTTTTTCGAAACAAAGGGGGTGCGCCTTTCCTCTTGGACCGTGGAGCTCAGGCGAGATCTAGCGTTACCGGAAATCAAAGAGATTGAGGAAATGTCACTACTTGGTGGATTCAAAATGGAAGTGTTCAAAACAGAAGTAACAAGTCTTTCCAATTCCCATGTAGGCAGATAATGTTCTCTGGACTGGGAGTTCCTTATCTGAATGTACATTTTTGAGTCACTCCCAGTGAGGTCCCAATTGGCCAGGCCCCTAGGGAGGGTCTTGCTTAGCAAGCTCACCTCCTTAGCCTCAAAGGGGGTGGTTCCTCTCTGGTGAGAAGAGATGAAAAGCCCAGGTAAGTCACAGCCGTCACTTGGAGTCAAAGGCATTGAGTGATGCAAATATGTACTGCCATGAACAAGCTGGCACTTGTAGGGGGACAGGATTTGTAGCCCTCTGAACTGCCATCACCCTTCTTTGGGTAGGCCTCCCATCCCCTCTTGTCAAGGTCAGGGTACTGCCCTTGTCACATAAGTCATTTCCCCAAAGTCAATGTATTCAGTACCATTCAGTTGCATAATTACTCTATTAACACAGTGCTAACAAGCCATGGTTATCGGACATGAAGCGCTGTATATACCAATGTGATATAATAATGATCACCCTTCTCCTTTAGTAAGGTTGAAAACCAAGTTTTCTCGAGTGTGCTTGCATCTTGTGAAGGTGCACATGTGTACTCGGTAATGGGCTTTAGGTTTTCTTAGTTATTCACTTTAACATCTTGTCTCGTGGCAGCATTGTTGAAGATGAACCTACGAAGTACCGAGGCTATGTATGGGAAGAGGATGGACGGAGTAAGATGGAAGTCTGGAGTGAGTGGAGATGCAGATCAGGGCTGTGTGGCGGCAGGAGCTGGAGAAGCGAGGGCAGCCTTGCACAATCTTCCACCAAACAAATGCCCCCAAACCATGGATCGCTATGAGCCAATTCTCACTTTGCCTAAAAGTATAGGCTCACTGAGCGAGCAAGCATAACATCTTTTAGGGTGTTTAAGGGTGTTTCTCACTCCACATTTTAGCCACATCTTGCATAAGCACATTGGCTGATGAGACATGCGTCATTGCCCTATACAGAGAAATGCTGATGTCTTTCCTTCTTTGATGAGGAAGATTTAGAAGACTTCCAAGAATGGGAAGAACTACTCACTCAAACCTCACGAGAAATGATGATGGGACTCATCAACAATGCAAAGAAAGTACATGACAAATTAACCAAAGAAATAGACACAACTAAAAAAGAAATGGAACAACTTAATGTACCTGAGGCAACATTTAACTACTACCAAATATTAGATGATTATATACAGTGGTTTACCAAAGAACTAAAAATAAAGAAACTAAATAAATTCAAAAGGGAAGAAATAGATTACACATTTAAAAGAATCTACACCTTTCAAAAAACTATGGGGCAAAGAAAATTTATACCAAAACATAGCCCCAAACCCAAACAATCCAAAACCAGTACCAACCACCCCACCATCCTCAGAAATTGAATCTTCTAGTGATCTAGAAACAGAACAACCAACCCTTCTGCAACCAATGACAGAGGCCAGCACTGGAACAACATCATCAGCTTTTTTTAGAGGAGTATATCAAATAAAAGAATATGAAGACTACCCAACAGTACCCCAGAAACCAATTAAACCAAGGTACAATGAACCAATTACGACAAGGACGAGGAGGGGCAGGGGCACCAATACAAATAACAGCTTCAATAAGCGAAAGGCGTCAAAACAAGATCCAAAACCACACAAGAAAGCATAGTGGTTAATCTATCAAAATGTGAGCCCTCAACAGATCTCTTGAAAATACTTAACAAAGGCCTAACCTTCTGCACACCATCCAATTCAGATTATTTTTCATTAAATGTTGATCTATATAGGTTCTGCAGAAAGTTAAAACGTAAACACTTCTCACAAATGGAAACATTACAAAAGAAAAAACAAAACACTGAAACCCCATCAGAACTATCAATTCTACATATGGAAAATACAGCCAAACTACTAAATTTAGCAGAAGAGGAAGATTCGTACACAGTGGAAAAAATAACGGAAGAAATGAACATTGAAATAGATCTAAATGAAGACACCACACTGAGACCACGATCAACATTTATACCAGCACTAGTACAAGAAAATGTAATAAATCTATTTCACAAAGCAACCTTAAGTGAATTTAGATCACAGTACTTTGCAGGCAGACTACAAAATAAGAAGCAGAATCTAATGTGGCAAAAAGAAAAAAACGCAATAGACCAGCTAAGAAACAACTCGGAAATAACAATTAAAAAAGCGGACAAGGGAGGAAATATAGTACTAATAAACACGAAGGACTACATAACAGCAGCGGAAGAACATCTGAATCAAGATCAGTGCTATGAAACACTTAAAACAAACCCGATAGAAGAATTAGTATCAGAATGGACACTAATAGCAAAAAATTGGACAGAGCAAAATCTACTAACAGATATGAAGAAAGATTTTCTTACCAACAATTTCCCTATACTTGGTACTATATATTTCATACCCAAAATACACAAGCCATACACAAATTTTCCGTCCTTCAGACCCATAATTAACAGTATAGGCTCAATCACAGAGCCAATATCAAAATACATTGATACTCATTTACAGCGCCTTGTACTTGGTCTCACTTCATTCATAAGAGATATCAAACATGTTATCCAGCAAATTGAAGAAATTAACTGGGAACAAAGTTATCTATTGGTTACATTGGACATCTCTTCTCTGTATGCAAGCATACCACATGATAAAGGACTAGACACTATCAACTACTTTTTGAAAACAAGATCAGTTTCATACTACAAACAAAATTAAATGCTTCTTGAAATGCTTCACTTCACATTGAATAACAACATCTTTATGTTCAACAATCAAGTCTACAGACAGAAACGGGGGACGGCCATAGGAGCGAAATTCGCACCTCCTGTGCCAACCTATACGTGGACCATTTTGAATTAGAACACGCCTGGTCCCATGAAGCCTTTACCAAACTTAAAAACATAATATATTGGGGTCGGTACATAGATGATATTCTTCTAATTTGGAATGAAAATGTTGAAACCCTAAAAGAATATGTCAACTATTTTAACACCAACCAATACAATTTGAAATGTACAACCAACCAAAGTCAGAATCGAATACAATTTTTAGATCTGGAAACATATATCCAAAATGGAAGAATTCTAACCACACTGTATGTCAAACCTACTGCTGGAAACACTGTATTGCATGCAAAAAGCCATCACCCCCAACATATCATCAGAAATATACCGTATGGCGAAATACTAAGAATAAAAAGAAATTGCTCTGACCCACAAGAATATGAAAAACATCCCAAAAAGGCAATGGAAAAATTTCGAGAAAGAGGATATAATCCAAAATATCTGAGAAAGGCCTACGATAAAAGAGGCAAAATCAAGAACAGAACTGTTAAAAAACAAATATGCAAAAACAAATGATAAAGAACAACAAAAACTTTGATTCATAACTCAGTACAGCACAAATGCTAAACAGATTCAAAAGATACTCCCGAAAAATTGGCATAGCCTCAAACTGGACCAAGACATAGCACGACATGTTGAAGAGGAAGTCCATATCACTTTCAAAAAAGCAAAAAAGTCTAAAGGATATACTAAGCCATTCACACTTCACACTCAAGAGAGAAGAAGAAGGACTAATACAATTATGGACAGAACACCCCTCAAGGGTAACTATAAATGTGGAACATGTATCAGCTGCCCCTTCTCTGCAAATGGGAAAAAAGCATCTCTTTGCCAAATGGAACTGACTACAAAATTAAAAACTTTATAAATTGTAACACTAAAACAGTCGTCCATGGTATTACATGTACGTGCAAAAAACTCTGTGAAGAAACGTATTGTTTTTTGGAGGACGAGTGAAGATGAAATATGGATTCTAAACCTGGAATCCCACCTGACCAGAATTTGGACCTCGAAGACTTCTCTCAAAATAGCGGATTATTAATGTCCATTGTGGCCTTATCGTGGAGAGCATAGAAATAAAAGAAAACCACTAGTATTCTGTGTTACAAGAACTCTGAACGATTAGAAAAGGGCAGAAAGTGAACAGGTGCAGCCTAGGGTTGACGTTGCTGAATTGGAAACAAGATGCACAACTGTTTGGGCCTGGGCTAATCACTTAAAGCACCAGGATACTGTGCAAATTACACCAAAAAGGCATCTTGGGAGAGCCGTTATCTAGTGGTAAAATCGTGGCCTGTGTAATCCGAGGGCCTGTGTTATGATCATGGGCAGAATTACAGTGACTCAATCGCCACCCCTGGCCGCTGGATACAAGCACTGTGGATTCCTTTGCTACCCCTGAGCTTTTACCGTCTGAATTCTCCACTGTTGAACCATCACATCATTTATTAGAGGAATAATACATCTCTCCTGCCATTTCTAAATAGGGCTTCATGCCGCATTCCTTCCACTTCTAAGCACTCTACCATGTTATTATTACCCTGCTTAGGAGTTCTCCATCTATCAACTTTGGAAGGGTGAAGTGTTGAGCCAATCATGATGGCCTTCACCCATGCGTGGACTGGGAAGCATAAGAGGCCCTGGAAATAATTTTCAAAGTGGCCCCATACTACACATTTCCAGCAAACCCAACCATTTTCCTATGGGAACATTTGGAAATACCACTTAAAAGGGGCCCAGAGTGCAGAGGCCTTCTGGGAAATCTCCAGAGTTCTCTATAGGCCAGTCCACCCCTGCCTTCACCGCTGCAACAAGTTGCAAACTGAGCTCGCAATGGAGTTCCCCATTCACTGAGTTTTCTCGACGGCTGCGTGGGGATGAGGGCCTAGGACATGCAAGAGGCGAGCCCAATCTCAGGAGCATTCCTTGGCTTATATATCTGCACGCTCTTCTTTAATGTTCAGATGGACAAACATTGACACCTCTGTGGAGCGAAGAACGTTAAAGACAATGATATTGGGATAACTGGAAAACCCTGAAGCTTGTTCACAAGTGGGCAAAAGACGAAGATGCAGCCAGCCCATTTGATCATATTGCAGTCTGCTTCCGCAACACTGGTTGTTTGGCCAACCCTATCTTTGCGGCAGAAACTGCATTGGTGAACTTGACTTATTTAGCAGGTTATTTGCAGACTTTCTGCAACGCTATTCCAAACCAATGCAGGGAGGACGCGGTAGCCAAGGCAGTGAGCCTCATTACGATTCTGGTGCTAATCCAACGGTGCTACCGGTCGATTGCCACCAGACTCGTGACACCGTTTCCGCCGCCTGAGATCCTGGTGCCACCAGGACATAAGTCCTGGCGGCCTGGGATATCGGGTGGTGGAAAATGCAAGTCCCCATTCCCATGGAGTCCGATAGGAAGCACTGTCCCTGTTGCTAACGGTGCCAGTGCTTCTGTGACAACTCTGCCTACCGGAGTCGTCGTGCAATGGCCCAGGAAGGCAGAGTTGTAGTGTGGCTGTCCGGAAAGAGTGCCGTTACGGTGCTACCGGCACCCTTATTTCCAGACCGCCACACATGTAATGAGGCCCAATGTCTCATTTTCAGTAGCAGGAAGTGTCGAGCCCACCCCTTGTGGGTACACCTGTGGACTATCCAGGGGGAGCCCCTGAGTCTTGCCGAGCATTGACCCGGGACATTTTAAGAGTCTGCATATGTGGGGTAGCCGTCTTTATGCAGTCCTAGCAGTAAAAGGTGATTTAAGGATGGCCAGGTCGAGATTGTACGCCCGCACAGGTAAACTTAGACAGTATGGGTTAGACCTGGGAGAGCCAGGGAATACATGAGTAGGGCGAGCCTGGGGATCTGGCCTGGCTCTTAGGGCCCAACGCGAGCCGAGCCAGGAAAGTCCCGCAAAACTGGGGAGGATCCTATGTCAGGGGCTGGGGGCCAGAAAAAGGGGCTAAAGGGGACTGGGGCAAGAAAGGTGGCAAAAAAGTTCTGGCAGCAAGAAAAAGGGCTAAACAGGAATGTGGCAACAATAGGGTCTAAAGAGGTTGGGAGCAACCAAAGGCCACAGGAGGCAAGAAAAGGGTTTGGGGCAAGAAAGGGGGCTAAGGGGACCTTGGGGGCAAGCAAAGGAGCTAACGGGGACAAGAGAAGGGGCTAAACCATAGAGGGAACTGGACAAGGGGCTAAAATGGCCTGGGGCAAACAAGGGGGCTAATGCAGACACGGGGATCAGGGGAAAGGGGCTAAAGGCACACAGGGGCATGAAAAGGGGCTAAAGCATACTGGGGGCAAGAAAATAGGCTAAAGGGGGCTGTGGAAACAAAAGGAGCTAAAAGGAGCTGGGGCAAAAAGGAGGCTGAAGGGCAACAAAAGGGACTGAACGCGAAGCTTGTGTGGTTCTTGGGATGTGGGGCGTCGCTGGGATTTAGTGAATGGTGGCATGGGGAAGGGTAAGAAAGGGGACTGGTGGCAAGTGGGTGAGTAATTGTGGAGCATAGCGTGAGGAAAAGGAAAGAGGCTGTCAGCACTCAGGAAACTGGATAAGGAGTACATTGCAAGATGACCCATTAAATGAATGACTGGGAACACTTGAAAGCAGTTATTTTGTAAATTACAGAAGTAACATTTTTCAAATTGTGCTAAAGAGTTCTCAAGTAATAATATGGTGCATCTCCTTTTACACAGTTCTTTTAATGCTTACTAAGCAGGGCACATTTGCCCAGGATCACACACTTTAAGTGGTGAAATCCAGATCGGAGACCAGTTACAATGTAGGCATTTTACCACATATCTTCCCACCTCTACTAGGCAAAATAAATTTTCTTGTTGAGCAGTACTTGACCAAAGAAAATGAATCTGACGGTTTGCAGTTGGTACCACCTGCCAGAAGTAGAGACGTTATAGTTTGCACGCAACTGCATATTCCAGACGCTCCATGCCCAGCAACTCCCCTCTGCGACAGGCTGGAAACCCCTGTGTTTAAGTGGTTTTGGGCTACAAATCAATGTGGTACATCATTGTGAACATGTTAATAGGGAGCATAGCAGTAACACTGACAAGAAGGAAAACAAGAGACGGATTGGAGTGTTCTTGTGTGGGACATTTTGTTTTGAAAGAAGAAACATATTTCGGATAGGTAATCGGTGCTTTGTGTGGTCTTCCATGAGAAAGTGCATCCATCAGGGTTTTGATCACTCAACGTTAAAACAAAGAGTGCGCAAGTGTACCCATTAAATCGACAGCTTTACCACACCAGGTGTGGGCAGTGGGGTAAGAAGATCCTCTTATGACGCAGCCCCTGGAGATGTGGTACTTAATCTCGCTGTGAGAACATGCCCTGTCACTTTGTGAAAGGCAGCAGAAACTCCGATTTTTAGCAAAAGCAGCGCTTATTGTGAACGCCAATCAGCACCTCAAGGCTGCGGTGGAAGCGGTTTCCATTGGCTTTCTGGTGTACCTGCTAGAATACCTAATGCCCACGTGTTCCATTCATGATTTCGTCTTCCCGCGCATTCCCAGGGCCCTCTCTGTTGTTAGTTACTCTGCACTTATATTGGCATGCTAATGTCACAGCAGGGCAGCCCCGCGCACATTTCAGGCCTGTTTGTTTATGAAGAGCCGATTTTTAGAGCTCTGAAGACAGGTGGGAGGAGGTCGCCGCACCCGTGACGTTAGTGCGTCGATGTTAGTTAAATGCGCACTTTTCTGGGTGAGCTGCTGAGGTCAAGGGCGTGAACCGGGCTTTAATCAGACCCAGGCTTGAACTCCGGGTCTGGCTCGAGCCTGCCCTAGCTCTCCAAGCTCTAGTATGGCGAGAGATTATCCAGCAGCAGAGAGACAGTTAAAATCTCTGGGAGTAAAACGATGGTTTCCAAATTCTGAGTGGAAGTAGTTACGGAACGCAGGTCATGCTGATAGGTTGCAGAGAAAGACGCCAACTGAGTGCCCTGCACATGCCTGACTACATTCCCAAAAGCAAAACCCAGGGGATGACATCCCAGATGCCCCGCCCCCTTCCCCAAGACCCCGCCCACCCGACTCGACCACTTAAAAAAATTTAAATTAAAAAAAGGACGATAACACTCAGACAAAAGAAAAAGAGCAGTCTTTCTTTTTATTTGCGAGTGCGCAGGTGTCACTCTTCACATCAGTGCAGGAGAGGCAGCTAACTGGGCGCCGTCCTTCAGCAGATTTATTTATTTATTTATATAGCGCGCAAGCAGCCCAGGGGCATTGAGGCGCTGTTACTTGCAATAACTTAGTTACAGGGTACAAGCATGATAGCTATTGTTGACACATTGTGATTACTACAAGACATCATACTGTTGTTACAGATATTGCATTTATCTGTCGCAGATCCTTAGTTTCCGCCCACACTTCGATGTGATTGGCCAAATACGGTGTGTTTGTAGTTAATCACATAGTTGATTACATCGAGGCGTGGGCGGATTAACTTGGATTGCAGGAATCCCCGGAGACTCCACGCTCATCCCCGGAGACTCCACGCTCATCCCCGGAGACTCCACGCTCATCCCGGAGACACAGAGAAGAGCGTAAAAACCCGCAGTCTCCGGGCTAAACCCAGAGACTAGGCAGGTATGCCATGGACGAATCTTCGGACATGGCGCAATACAGTCGTACAATGAAAGAAGGCACGTTGCCTTTTGCAAACAGCACTGCCTGTCACCAGATTTACGTTACAGTAGTAATTATTTTCTACTTATTTTTATTTAAATATTACAATTTGAAACTAACAAGAAAGATTAGGAGCACACACATTACTAGAATACCACTATAGGAAATACATTGCTAAAATCAACAACCAGGAGTCATCCTTACGTAACACAATATGCTATTGAGAGGACAACTGTAGGGCTAAGCCGATAAGTTTGTCCGCTAGTTTCCAAGACCACACGAGAGACTCTTTCTCCAGTAGCCTGAGGAAGAGGCCCATATTAAATGCAAATTATTATACGGTATTGGAAACCAGCAGGCAAGGCCATGGAGTTGACCTAATCCTGTGCTGTTCTTTATCTTATATTTACAACAAATGACACACTGCCCTGCTTAGGTTTCAGTTGTAATTGGTTATTTATAACGTGCTTTATAACCGGAGATTTCTATGCGCGGACTTGGGGATCGACCCTGTGTTGCTCTGCGCCGTCTGCTTCCAAGATGAGCACGTTGCCCCTGAGCTATCCTCCCGGCCATGCACACACAGGAGTATGGGGTCCTCCACACAGGAAAGCGAAGATCAATAGGATATGAGAGACTCAAGGCATTTATCTCAAATTTGGCAACTTCAAGTTCAGCGGAAGTTCTGTCCCAGTGTACATCAAGATGAATACCAATGGTATATTCAGAAGAATACATGGTTTTCTGCGGCTAAGTGTATTCTGCAGGGGTTGCTTGATGGTGTCCTTGTGCTGGTGAACTCTCATTAGTGCAGTCATTCCTTTCTCATACCCAGGGCGTTGTGCTCCAGACTGCTCATTTGTGGCTTTGGGGGAGAAGCAGAAGAACAGCACACCTCCGCTCTCCCTCCACGCGGAAGGATTACAAAAGGCCTCTATGCATTTCTTATTCGTTTACATATTGTGTTTGCGGACCCGCCCTTTTGTGCGTTTGCCAGCATCCTTTGGTGACTCCACAAACCTATCATGAAGCTGTCCCCGGTGCAGGGTGTGGCAGCCATCTTGTGCAGCACACACCCTGCGGCCCACAGGTATGAGGCAGAAAAAGCATTGTGACTATTTTGCTGCCAGCAGTTGGATGACTGACTGGCTCTGAGACACACACCTGCTCTCTGTTCCTTTCACACAGTGATGAGTAATGCACCAGACATGTGTGTTGACACTTGCCTGTGTAGGGCTGATAACTTCTCCTGTGACAAGAAATAGGCCCAGTCACCCAAAAAAAGTGGCCCAACCCTTGCCTCATAAAAGTGGACCACCCCTAACCTCATGACGCTTGACCTCTGATGACATCACCGAAAGTGATGTCATTGGACCCTGCCCCGAAATGACATCCCAGGAAACGATGAAACACGACCGGTCACCCCTTGACAAAACAGGAAGTGGCATCAAGTAGCATTGTTCCTAAGTACACTACGAAAAATATGGTTCTGATTTCACTAATGCGATATACATTTCATACAAGAATGGATCACCATATGTATCATTAATATCTGTTTGTATAGGTCCGTACTGTCAAATTACTGTGAATCCAAACAGACGTCCAAGGCCAAATTATAATATGTTATTGTATAGCACTTACGCTTAAGCTCTTTTTTATAGAACAAATATGCATACAATATCACCCAACCTGTGTTGGTACTCATTTATCGACCTAAGTTTTCAATTATTATTTTTTTTTAAATGGATACATTATGTTCTAATATTCACATTTTTTTTCCAAACCGGCCCAGGCATGGTCAGAAACCGGCCCCCACACCCCAGGGACGATTTCGGCCTGGCCACGGGCCGAAAGGCCCAGGGGCCAATCCGACCCTGGAGCGAGGACACCATGGGCATCTGGGGTAATAGTAATCTTTATTATAAAGCTGAATGTATGTAATTTTTGCATGGATTCCTCTTTTGTCTGGGGAAAGATTGTAGTCTGTTTGGATGCAAAAATTGTACTCCATAGACACCCTCATTTACTGATGATCACCTCGACTCACTACAGTAGATACTAGAAGGAGGCAAAGTGCTTATTAAAGCATTTTTAATGGGAATAAAAAAATAAATAATTTTGGACATTTCTCAAAGGTGCTGAAGCCATTGAGTGACTGAAACATGCTGCACCAAAAACAAACATCACTTGGAAAAGCTCCATCTGATGCAAAGCGAAAAAATAAAATCTGAAACACAACAACAAACAGCAGCATGACTTGCCGACCAGAGGACAAGAGCAACTTTCTCCAGGGCAAATAAGATGCCAGAGGAAACTGAAGCAAGACTTGCTGACATGAGGACAAGGGATCTGCGTGATTTTACCGACCCCAAATGGTCGACTCCCAAAAGTTCGAATTATTATTTTTTTACATTTTCCGCAAATATGTATGTGGGGGGAGACCCCCACCTTACCCCTATACATTTTCTACACACTTTACCCCCCCACATATATATATATATATATATATGTGGATAATTGGGGGTCAGACTTTTGGGAGTCAAACTTTTGTTATTCAGTTCTTTTGTACAATACCGGGGACAAGAGCAACATCCTCCAGGGCAAATGAGATACCAGAGGAAACTGAAGCAAGACTTGCTGACAGGACAAGAACAACATCCTCCAGGGCGCATGAGACACCACTCGATCAGGACACGGACAATGCCGGGTACCCCAGCTAGTATAGTAATATAACTAAAAAGCAATGTCTTTTGGCACTAGCCTGTGTTCTAATTTAGACCCTGGGGCCTGTGCAGTGTAGGATGATACTGAATGTCAGGCAGTACTGTGTGTTGAGGTCGCAAGTGTGTTAGCAAACTGTTTTCACAAACACAGGATTTCCTTTGAGTTGTATACCGTGAATGGTGCCTCCAGGGCCAATTTCATAGAAGTCAACAGGTGAGCTTTACATAGCGAGAAAAGGCATTATCGGGTATTGAGGCCACAGAAGCTATGTGCTTAGTAAAATGGGAAAAAAGGAGCCCCGCATAAGGCTTTGGTTGTTTGTGTCCAAATCAATGTTGTTGGTTTGGGCCAGATAAGCTTCCTTGACTTGTAATACGTGTGTGAGTGCATGCCAAGAGGTGCTCATTCCAGAGTTTGGGGCAGGAATCCAGAGGCCATGCTTTATGATCCTCGTTGTTTGGCTCCCGAGTCTTCTCTGGACTTTCCTCCTTGGTCGGCGGCCATGACAGGTGATGGTTTGTCTACAAGAAGCTTTGGGCTTTTGTGTCTTGACTGCCTCGTAGATGCTGCAATAGGCCTAAAAATAAATATGTGCTTGACTTAAAACACCACTGAAGTTCTCTGGTTTTTGGAGTGAAGATGTAGGCTGCTGGGCGAATACTGGATTTAGAGTGCCATTTTTAAAGATGAGGGACATGCATTGCCCGCATCTACGTGAGAAGGCAAGGGCCCGGATATTTAAAAGTTGAATACCTGAAGATATGGTGTGATCTTCCAGAGAGTCAAATGGACGAAGGGAATGGTGCCCCTGTGGGACTGGCGTACCCACCAACCAAACTCCCGAGCACATGCTGGAAGGAGTATTTCCCGATGATGGACCTGAAGTGATCTATGCCTCTAAGTAGAAATGCTGGATTCTGCAGACCTCCGCACTTAGGCTGGACCCACCACTCTAATGCTGCACATTGCAAGTCCAATGGGAGACACGTAAGGCTGAACAGTGCCCAGCACCGTACAGCAAAGGCCTGCTGATCTGTGAACGTTGTTAGGACTTTGCACATTTGATCACAGAATCAACTGTAGTAGGTATTTACATTGGATAAGAGAGGGGACTGGAGCGTAGGTTCCTAATCGAAATTCTAATTCTAGCATGCCATCCCAAGATTTGGCTCCGAGGCTCCCCAAAGGGCTTGCTCTTGCAAAGGATACAGTGACTCTGCAGCACGACGTTCAGTGTAGAGGAGGACATATCTTAAAGTTGGTAGAGTCACGGCACAAGAGTCCTCTCTGGTGGGGCCTGTGTGTGGCGTGCATTTCAATAGACCTTCGCCAGCCACCTCGATCAAGACCAAGGTGCACACAAGATCAGAGGTTTTCCTAGACAACATGTTGACAGATCACCTTACCAAGGACAATGCCACAGATCACCCACTCATTGAACCAGGTCCCCCAAAAGCCAACTCCATTTGTTTCTAGGCCAAAAAAGACAATGAATCACTAATTCATAGTTTCAAAAAATAGGCATGCAGTATTTATGAAAATAATGAAATCCTAAATATTGGTGAATTTAAAAAGTAGCACAAGATAGATGTAACATCTAAAGTAATGCCCAGTAATAAATGTAGAGTTATTTTGATGATGAGAAGCTAGTCTACTGCGCAACCATGCAGTGGCATTCCCCCAACTTCTTTTGTGTTAGATGCGTCCTTGAGAAGTCATCCTTGCCCCATTTCCTGATGCCCTGGACGCCCATTACCACAGACCTGTAAGTCTAAGCCCCAGTAAATTACCAAGAAAGTCAAGAAATATCCCATATTAGAATATCCCCAATTAGTACTCGGCGAGGGCACAATCAGGATGAAACAACCATTCTGATTGGCCCTCACTGAGGCATTACCCGGACGGGAATCCCTCGGTCGGGGTTCCACGACCATTGTACCCAGCGGGGTGCGTGGCAGCTCCATAGCCAATGAGAAGGCTTGAAGCCTCCCCATGGCCGAGAGGCTGCCTTCGCCCCCCGCCGTGGACTCGGGTAAGGCTTTTTTTTTCCTTTCCTACCTCCTCGCTTCGCTCGGGCCTATAATTATGGGCCCCGGGGCATTACCTGAGTCGGTAATGCCCCCGCCGCTCGGGTCATATTGCTTAATGAGTGGCAAACTCTGGTTATTTAGGTAAAAGCCAGGAATAAATAAATAGGTTCCTTTCTCCTTTTATAAATGCCACGGCCAAAAATCCAACATATGAAATATGTATCTTGGAAGTAGAATCCATTGCTTTACCTACTATGCCAGGCAAACTGATGTGCATAAACGTGCTAGATTCAGAACAGCTTCTCGCTTGTGGGCTGCATCACTCCAATAAGGTCTTAACTGGCGTTGCTGCAAACAGTTTGCAGTAGGACCAGAAAGGTAGAAAACACTGAGTGCAACATTAGCAGGGGGAGTGCTTAGTGTGGTACGATGTTGGCTCTGCCCCAATGTATTTAACCATTTATTTCGATTCCTCTTCACTCAGTACCACACCCGCCCTATTCTGCTGCACCAAGTAAGTCCCCGACAGGGGTATTATTGGAATCTGACCGCTTTTATGCTTCTGTGTGACCAAGGCGTGAATTGATGGTCTTTGTGACATGTATGCACACAGACGCTAAGTGTCCCGTACAGTGGCGTGTCCAGACTCTTTTTACTGGGTTGGCCTATGTGGGACACTGACTTATGGAGGGGTGGCATGAAGTGCGAGTGCACACACACACACACACACACACACACATAATGATCATAGTTTAGGATAATGGGGTGGCACCTGGGTTGGCCAGTCAGATTGCAGTGGTAGCACGTGCCACCCCAGGCCATTTCCCGGACACACCGCTGGTCCCGTAGGTATGGTAGCAACGGGAAAACATGTGGGATCTCTTATATTTATAATTCCACCTAATTTTGAAGTGTGATCACATGAAATATTTACAGCATGGGGTACATAGCAAGTACTGCTATGGTAAATATGTATATTTACCCCATTCAGTATTTTCTATGTACCTTGTGTGGTAAACAGCCCATGCAATCCCAACCCCTTGTTAGGTGGTATTAAAAGGAACAAGTTGTCAAATGTCCATAATGTTCGAAGCACGCTCCAAACAAAGCCCTGTAATTGTCTTCAACCTTAATAAAGCTTTCTTGCATTATTCCAATCAGTAATTCCAAAAATGTGAACAGAACAGACGGGATTATGAAACTACTCTTGAATTTTGCTGGAAGACTTTTTCGTTTTTGGCAATTTGCCAACAAATGATCTGAACTTCTTAGAAGCTACTTTTTACTGAATTTTATAGATAATTTATAAACATATTTTTTTAATAGATTTTTTTTTGTTTAC
Source organism: Ambystoma mexicanum (assembly GCF_040938575.1). Lineage (NCBI taxonomy): Eukaryota > Metazoa > Chordata > Amphibia > Caudata > Ambystomatidae > Ambystoma > Ambystoma mexicanum. The sequence continues at coordinate 322,125,833 of NC_090929.1, forward strand.
CAATAAAACAATACCAATAACAAGATCATATCACAGAACTTTAAAAATCATACTGTTTTCCCATACGGCCCCCTCTGTAACGCAAGACCCATACCAGTCCTTTTCCCGACACTTCTCCCCTCTTCTTCCAAGTCCATGACCTTCTCAATGTGGCCAGCTCGTTACCACTCCTCATGCCTCGTACTCTTCCCATTTACTTTATAGGTTCTTTTTTCCATACTTCGGCAATACTCCTTGCCCATCTTCCAGCTCCCTAGAGTGGGTATTTCTTGGGTCCCCCATTTAACTGCTATTTAACCACCATTGCTACAATGTGTGTCAGTTTTCTGCCCCCTTCCTTCATAATCCCTTTTTTTGTGCAGCAAAAAGAACTTGGGATCTCTGGGTACGTGTGTCCTGGTATCCTCTCAAGTGCCTGCATAACTTTGTCCCACAGATCCGAAAGGTTGGGGCATTCCTAAAGCAAGTGGAAAAAGGTGCCCCTTCTCCGTTGGCATTTAAGGCATTTATCAGTATCCATTCCGCCCATTTTAAACAATCAGTCTCTCACATAGAATATGCCATGTAGGACTTTGTACTGTATCAGGTGTAATCTAGACGAGATATTAACTTCCCTACCCGCCACCAGTGCCTATGTCTGTTCCTCACTCTCCAGGACTCCTACATTCCTTTCCCAACTGTCCCTCAACTTCGTCAAGGGAGTTGAGGGGGGAAGAAAGGGGAGGGGCAGAGTGAAGTTATCTATGGCCTGGTATAGCTGAGATAGCCCTTTCTTTGTCAACTTCTCTGCGATCAGATTGATCTCCAGGAGTGATTGGGTAGATCCATCTGGACATACACAATACTTCTTTTATAGTATGGGAAAGTCCCGTCCCCTCGAACCGCCATTTGCTTTCCACTTTGAAATGCGCTACCCAATAGTACTTCCTAATATATGGTAAACCCAGTCCACCTTCCCACACTCACCTGGTCAGAGTTCCAAGACCAATCCGTGGGCTCCGACTGTCCCATAATATTGCCAATATCAGTGCATTGATTGCATCAAACAGAAATGTTGGTATCCTCACCAGTGTGTTCTGCAAGATATCTAACAGCCAGGATAGGGCCAACATTTTTAGCAGGTTGACTCTCCCCAGTAGTGTTATTGGTAGGGTTGCCTAGTGCTTGCCATCTTCCTGTAGTCTATTGAGTATTGGGACCAAGTTATTTTCAATTAACCTCTTTTCCTCCTAATGTATCCTAATTCCAGGTACTTGAACCCTTCTCTTTCTATTTTGAGTTGGCATCGCATGGGTATCGCGTCTTCCATCCGTTGTACTGGCATTATGACTGATTTGTCCCAGTTGATTTTAAGTCCACAATGCCACCCAAATTTGTGGAGCATTTCTATTATTCTTTGGCTGGATCTGTTAGGGTCCCCCACGTATATAAACAGATCATCCGCGTATAATGAAATCTTATCTTCTCTTCTCGTTCTAATTTGTTTCCGCTACCGGCTCAATGGCGATGAGGAACAAAAGGGGGGGATAAAGGGCAGTCCTGTTTGGTATCCCTTTGTAATTGAAACGTCTGAGAGACATGCCAGTTGGCTCAGAGTCTTGCCAGTGGACGTACGTATAGGAGCTGTACCCATCCTAGAAAGGTAGCACCCATCCCCGCTCTCTTCATAGCTGCCCAGAGAAATCCCCTACTCACTGAGTCAAAGGCCTTCTCAGAGTCCAATGCCATGACTGTTAATGACCCTTCATCACTTCTGATATTGTCAACGCATTGTGAAGCCTCTGCAAGTGAATCCTCATTGCCCATCTAGGCACAAAGCCACACTGGTCCGAGTGTATCAATTTCCCAATAACTGTTAGCAGTCTATTGGCCAATACCTTAGCCTCAATATCCAGTAATGAGATAGGCCAGTATAAGGAACATTCTTCTGGGGGCTTACCCTATTTGTGGATGACCACAATTGTAGCCATCCATACATCCAAGTGGAGTTCCCAGGTTTCTTGACTTTCTAGGAACATCTCTGGCACAGACCTGCTTACCTTGCCCCCAAACAATTCTAATACTCCAGCAGCATCCCATTCACTCCAGGAGTCTTCCCTGATTACACGCAGTTCACGGCTTCTTGTATTTCTTCCTGTGTTATTTCTTCCTCTAATTCTATTTTCTATAGTGCGTCCATTACAGGCGACGTGAATCTCTCCAGATATAACTCTATCTCCCATGTTGTGGGACTTGCAACTTCTGAGTACAGTGTTTGGTAATATTCTGCCAATGCCTGAGCTATTTGCTCCCACTGCGAGCATGTCTCCCCTCTACCATTCCATATTGTCCTAACCCACCGCGTATCTCCCTTCCATTTTTGTAGCCAGGCTAATATGCTACCCTCCCCCCTGTCCCCTAGTTGGTACATTTTCGCTCTTTTTGTCCAGTAAGCCTGTCTAGCCTTTTTATGGTTCCCTTTTGCTTTCATCCAGGTACCTTTTGGATTCAGTTGTCCTCTGTTCTACATTGCTCCTTTGGCTTCTCAGCACTTTGCCTGCTAATGCTTTAACTTCTTCCCTGTCTTCCATGTGCCCCAATCACTATCTGTGCTTTCCCTCGAATCACTGCGTTGTATGCCTCCCTTACAGTAGAGTTACTTTCAATGGATCCCCAGTTGAGCTCGAAATATTCATCTGTTGCATCTACTAGACCCTCCCGTATATCATAAATTCCTAGATAATACGCATTCAGTATCCACTCTTCTTGGCCCTGCTTGCCTTTCCCCATGATTTCAATGTGGAGTGATGAGTGATCTAAGAGCCCTCTAGCTAAATAAATCGCCTCTATGACCCTCATGGACATCGGGCCTTGGACTAACAGGTAGTGCAGTCGAGACATGGAGTTGTGTGCACTGGAGTGCAACAAGTACTGCCGTTCATCTGGATGAAGATCTCGCCACGCATTTTTTTCCAGCGGCGAAACGCACAGCGCCTCACAGCCGGAAAAAAAACACCATTAGTACCCCCGTCTAATGGCAGGGGTACTAATGGCAATAAGCCCCACGCCTGTGGCCCATTACCGCATAAGGTTACAATTCTAAGGTAACTATGGGCCCCAGGGGCATTACCTTATGCAGTAATGTCCCACAGGCTTGGGGCTTATTGCCTAATTAATGATTTATACCTTCTCTTCCTATAATTCTTCCATTACAATGATATATCTCCCTTCCCTGTTTTGTACCACTTTGTTGACCTGGAACGGTAGAGATTTATGTATTCAAATTTCTACTCCTCTGGAGCCCCTACGATAGCCAACATGCGCCACTATCCTGTACTGACCTTTGCCCAGAAATGTACATACTGTACCCATCCGGTGTGTTTCCTGCAATAAGATAATTCTGCCTTTTGTTCTCTGACCTATCTCATTACCAACTCTTTTTTGATTCTTCTGCTTTCTGGAGGCCTCTCCGCAGGGCCCAACAGGACTGGGATCAACTTCAACCCAGCCTTCATCTTCCCAGTGCGGTTCACTTTTCCACAGACCCACATATGTACTTGCTAGTGTGTTAGGCCCATAAAGCATGCCGGGCGATTTGTTCTGTGGTAGATTCCTGCATCGCCTAGTGGCATCCATGTACCTAGAGCAGTATCGGTCTCTTTGCAATTGTGAGGTCTCTTATTCACCCAAGCACTGGATTGCCCCGTCTGTAGCGCTGATGGCATCACAGGTAGTAATCAGCTGTAGGAATCCGCCCAGGCGGTGCAATTGTTGCTTTCTCCTCACTTAACTGATTTATGTTTTAGGGGCCTACTGCCGGTTCCACCGTGCCTGGATTCCAGGGTGCGCCAATCCCTGTGGGGCCTCCTTTGTGTCTGCCCTCTTCAGCGCTGACTCCCTGTGGGCACAGTCCAGTTTTCTCTCAATCTGGCCCTTTTGCGGCACAGTCAAGCTGCTTACAGCTCTTTGAGGAGGCCAACCTTCCTTACCCTATTTTACAACTACAACCACTTTGTACTTGGGGTACGTCTGCAAGGGGAGGTTCTATTATGACAATATGTCTTTAAATATTTATTCATTAATAAAACTTCATTCTCAAAAAAGAAAGTAAATGATATTTTATTTATAGCGCACTCATACACAAGTGTTTCAGAGGATGAATGCAGCATGTGACCCTCCCCCTGGTAGCACTACTGGCATTAGGATCCGGTAGAGTCTATCTTCCCCTGGCCACATGGGAGGAGACTTTAGGCTGGGACTCTCATGATTCCACAGTATTCATCACAGGGCCTTCTAGCTTTCCCTCTGCTAGGCCCGCTTCGTGTTCTAAGGGAGTTTGGAGATGGTACCTTCTTCCACTCGGTTTCAATTGCTCAGGATACGTGCACAGTCTCACCTCGCCCTCTTCTATACCAATGTTCCAGGATGCTCTCCACCCCACCGCTCTACTGACCCTCTGATGTTAAACTTCACCTTCCTACCTCCACCCGTTTATGTTGCATTATTTTCCTCCTCTCACTTGCTACCTCCTCTGGTCCTCCATTCGCTACTACTACTACCTCCAACTACCTCCTTGCTACTCCATCCCTTGTTAAGTCTCTTCTCTACTTCCTCATACTTCACCTCGTTGCCACCACTACCTTTTTGTTTCTTCTTTTTGTGTGCATTTGGCTTTACAAGGAAAACATTTTGCACCAAAACATGCCCAAAATATCAGATCAACATACCACTACTCCTACTCTACTACATGTCCTCTCTCTCTTCTCTCACTATCACACACTATCACCACTACAACTTTGGTTCACCACTACCACATCTTCCTCTGACTACCGCTCTACTACCACCACCACCACTTACAATTCTTACTACCTCTCCTATACCACTACCTCAGTCACTCCTCACAACCACACCAAACCACTCCACAACCCCTCTCTCCAGCAACCCCCACACTTCTTCCAGGCTCTCCCTCTCTGGTCTCTCGATGACCTCCTTCCACCTCCTGCCCTCACCCAAATAACCCCATAACTAAACCACTAAAGTTTTGTTTTCCTTATGTTTGACTATATGTTGAGTTACAAATTTGAAACTGCCAAATGATTCTTGTATGATTTTGTTGTATGTAATAGTGTGAGGGACAGATATCTTGGACACAAGGTCATTTTTCTTTAGTCTGAGTTTCGTTAGGTTAGGGAAAGATAGGCGTTAGTCTCACCCCTTATTATTTTAATAAATGGTGAATTGTGAGAACTCCATCTATGTGTCCATCTCCCATGTGTGACAAATCAACTTCCGGGGCACCAGTACTCCAGGGATGAATATTGGTTTCTAAACATCAACCCCACACCTCTAGTACACCAAGAAGGGATCCAAATAGATTCAAATACAAGTGAATTATAAGACCTCCTTGTCCAATTTCTGGTCATGTGAACGGACCGGCAGGCTTATCTCTGCAAGTTCGTGGATTGTTGGTTAGTTGCAACACAGCAAAACATACAATTATTACCCAATGATAAAAGGGACTGTCCAGTCAAGTTTGTATACAAATATCTACTTTATTATTACTACAACAGACCATTCTAGCACACTACAATTACAACCCACACTGTAAAGGAACACAGAGGACAGACAGTTTCACAAGGGAAAGGGATGCACTCTGAATACTGACAGGCGGGTAGTTGGTAAAGTAATCATTCTTACTCTTCAAGGTTATTTGGTTTCAACACCAAAGAGGCAAAGGGTCGTAACTGTCTCTAGGGGCCTTTAGAGAAGGACCGGGGGGGCAGAACCAGAATGTACCTGCTGCTGAAGTAGTTCTTGGTGCTCGACAGCATTGAGGTGGCTCCAGGGCACTTTGCAGCCCGTGTGATAGTGGTGGAAGACAGTTGTGGGTACCAGGCGGCAGGCAGTTCGGCAAACTAGGCTGGACGGATGTCTGCAGGCTGTCCGGCACGGCGGCTTGGGCCAAGCATCATTGTCTCTGTGCTGGATGTCCGATCTGGAATGCTGGTCGAGGCTTCTCGGATGGCTCTGGTGACTGCGGCGTGACAACAGTCAGCAGTGCAGCTGGATGCGGTTTGAGGACTCGACTGTCTCGAAATTGTCCTTAAAAGATGGACGCTGGATGATGCTTGTGTGGCACTCTTCCTAGCTTCTTCGCAGGGTTCGTGTCCTTTCAAGGCGGACGGCTCAAAGCTCAGGAGAGGGATTCCAGGCAACAGCATTTACTTTTTTCCAGAGACTCTCTGGCACTTCCCACCTAGGAAGCTTGCTGTCAGAACCTAGCAAGGCATGCTGTGTGCTGGCTGGGTACCGGTTCTGGAGCTGCTGGACGGGTCCTCTGAGTTCGGTATCTCCCTCTGTTCCCTGGGAGATGTTTAGGGAAGGGATCTTGCTTCCCTCTTGGAGCTCCTGGCCTTTCTTCACTGGTAGAAGATGTGAGGTAGACTGTACCTTCAGCATGGGCCCGAATGAGTCCTCCTTACTCCTTGCAAAGTCTTCAGATTATATGATCAGTCAGGGGCTCAGACCTCTTCTAAAGCCAAACTGGGCCCAGGGATTGCTGTAGGCCAAGTCTAACGTAAGTGAGCCAATCCTGGGTCTCCACCAACAATCTTCAGTAATGCTTCAGGTCAGCACCAGGGTGCTTGGCAACAGACAGGGGAAAGATGACAAAATATACTTCTATGTCCCACCCATCTTCCTGTCTGCTGTACATCAAAGTGTCTCCATAATTAACTGAGCCCTATGTATCGCGTGATCACAACATCAACCTCGTTTGAAGTAGGGGGTTGCAGGCAGACATTTGTCTCCTACAATTCACCTACTTCTCTGCTCTGAAAGGAGTGGTGCCAGACAGGACATTCACTGCCCTTTCCTACCACTGAGGGGTGTTACTACCAAGTTGACACATTGCATTACAAAGAGGTGTTGGCGTCTGGTCTCCATTGTCACCTCCTGCACACAAGCCTTCCCTGAGGCCTGCTAATTAACATTCTTCAGTATTTGCCACCGCCAGCAAGGTTTGACAATGGAGATGCAAATCCATGGGGCCTTGAAATTCTAATCAGGCTGCCCGCGGCCGAAGGATTTTGATGTACCCGCCACTGTCGGGTGTCAGCTACACATGATGCCAGGGGGCTGCGCTGGTCAGCTGTGTCCTCCCAGAGTACATGACCATTTTTCTGCTGTGCGGTGAGCGTAGAAAATGTGCATGGGAATGGCCCCATCATTCATTCTTTTAATCAAAAAAAGCCCAGGCAAGCGCACTCTTCCCATGCGGAAGGTTGAATTCCTCACACCATGGCTGACTCGTCACAGCCCCTAGAGAATAAGTCGGCCAATGACTTTGGGGAAATGTCTGTTGCCAAAGGATGAGCCAGACAGTAGGAGTCACCTGGCCATAGAGCTAACACCCGTTATGGACGCCTGAGCTAGGGAGGAGGGTAAGACAGGGAAAATAGAGTGAGGGGGACGGCCTTAGAGCCAAAATTCTGCAACACCTCTTTGCCTATAGTTTGGTCATTATATGTGAATATTCTGCCAATTTTATTTCACCCCAACTTGTCTAACAATCCCAAATAAACACCTTTAGAATGCTCAGTTGGTCTCAGAGTGATCTGTTTTGGTGACGCCCCATCACACCTGTAACCAACTCCCTTGCTATCTTGATGCTCATTCTCTCTTACTGCCCTCAGCAGTCTGACCTACACATGCCTCATTTCACTGAACAGCTGTGCTACAAATTCCCAAGTTTCTCACTTCCGCTCATCACAACAACCTGCCATCCCTTCTTGTGTTTCTGAATTTTCCTGCTGTTTTCTCCCTGATGGAGGGATATGGACGTTGTCCCTTTCTCTTCTTTCCTGGTGTTTCTGGTTCTGCCGTTTCTTGGCTCTCTTCTTGCCTTGCTGTTCATTCTTATTCTGTATCTTTGGTAAGAGTTCTTCTTCCCTCTCCCATCATGCAATGGTGTGCAGCAGGGTTAAGGTCTTGGTCCCCTTCTGTTGCCTCTTTATAGTATTCAGCTCCCTTCTGTTATTTTTTCTTGTGGTTTAAGCTGTCGCTTTTACATGGATGACGCACACATTTTCTGTTTGTTTCCATCTTTCTCTGGTCCTCTTCGTTCTATACTCTCTGAATGCCTTTCTACTATTAAACATTGGATGCTGCCTAACTTACTGCATCTCAATTCATCCATTCCTTTCTTCCACTTCTGCATATTCTTTTCTCCACTTCACATCCTCTTTCTTCCTCTGTTCGCAACTTTGGTCTTATTTTATATACCTCAATGTCATTTTTGCTACTCACATTCTTGCTTGTACTTATCAGTTCCAACTCTAACATTAAAACCAATCCATCCTGTTCTTACTTGTCAAGCTCCAGTGATGCTTATTCATACTTTGATATTCTCTGTCTTGACTACTGCTTTTTTGTAATTGTAATTGGTTATTTATAACGCGTTTAATACCCAGAGGTTTCTAAGCGCGGACCCGGGATGCAACCTGTGTTGCAAGGCGAGCGCATTGTCCCTGAGCTATCCTCCCTCTTTCTCTATAATCCGATCCCACTCTTATGATTTTTTCCCGCTTTCTTAGTCTTCCAACTTCTGGACCCTTACCCTTAGTCGATCGTTATTTCTGTTGCGCTTGCTCTTTTATCTCCCTCCGCGATCCCTCCACTCTGCTTCTTTTGCTAAAATTCACCGACTTTTCTTGTCTTCTCGGCTCTATTTTATCCATGTCTGCTTGTATCTAGTTATGTCCATGGACCTGCTCCTTCCGATTTATTTTCCCTTCTTCCCCTTTATACCCACATTTCCTCTGTTCTTCTCATCTCTTACCTGTCCCGCAACTTTAATTTCCTCAATCACATTTCTGTCTTTTTGCTTTGTTAGCCTCCAGGATCTGGAATGCCCCCTCCTTCTCCATAATCCACTCCCATTCTTATGCTTTTCTACCCTTTTGCTTTGTTAGCCTCCAAGATCTGGAATGCACCCCCTCCTTCTCTATAATCCGCTCCCATTCTTATGATTTTCTACCCTTTTGCTTTGTTAGCCTCCAAGATATGGAATGCCCCCCCTTCTCTCCTTCTCTATAATCTGCTCCCATTCTTATGCTTTTCTACCCTTTTGCTTTGTTAGCCTCCAAGATCTGGAATGCACCCCCTCCTTCTCTATAATTCGCTCCCACTATTATGATTTCCTACCCTTTTGCTTTAACCTCTAGGATCTGGAATGCACCCCCCCTTCTCTATAATCCGCTCCCATTCTTATAATGTTCTGCCCTTTTGCTTTGTTAGCCTCCAAGATCTGGAATGCACCCCCTCCTTCTCTATAATTCGCTCCCACTATTGTGATTTTCTACCCTTTTGCTTTGTTAACCTCCAGGATCTGGAATGCACCCCCTCCTTCTCTATAATCCGCTCCCATTCTTATAATTATCTGCCCTTTTGCTTTGTTAACCTCCAGGATCTGGAATGCACCCCCTCCTTCTCTATAATCCGCTTCCCTTCTTATAATTTTCTGCCTTTTTGCTTTGTTAACCTCCAGGATCTGGAATGCACCCCCTCCTTCTCTATAATCAGCTCCCATTCATATAATTTTCTGCTTCTTTCTTAACTCATTTACTTTCTTGTTCTCACTCTTAATTGCAGAATCTTGTCGTGCCACTTGCATTTTGTTTTATTTATAACGTGTTTGTTTAATTGTATCCACAGCACTTTGGTGAAAGACCTAAACATTTACCAATAAATAAATGGAGCTGTTTGCTTGCATGCTAACTAGGGGGTTGATTTAGTTTTAACATTTGCAGTGGCCTTAGGTTACAGCGAAAACGAGAATAAGACTCTGGTGCTTTTTGGTAAATGCCCCACAGGAAAGTCTACCAAACATTCTGGTGGGAACCTTTAGAGATAAACAAAATCAGTACCTGGGGATATTGTGTTCTCAAGATATAAGTAAACAGTATTACCTGAGCTGAGAACCTTTACTGATGTGCATGAAGGAAGATCTTCAGAAGTGGAGAGCCTCCACTTCCTCAGTGGCAAGGGTCAGCATATTAAACATTATTCACATCATATTTTTAGTTCAGAGCATTTTGTGGAAATTGTACCCCAGCTTTTTTAAAAGCAATTGAATGGCATGATAATTTTGATGGTATGCATGGGTGGCAGAGTGGGGGTGAGGAGACACTACCCAATGAGGTGTTCTGTGAATCGTGGGTGGAGTGGCATCTCCTGCACTGGCAGCAGTGTTACTGGGCAGCAACTCCTCATATACACATATGGCTGAAAGCTATGAAGTGTTGGTGACTTGCCCTTGCTGCCCCTTGCAGTGTCTAATCTGCAATTGAATGGGGTATTGTCTGATGAGGAAGGTACCCAGGACAGTGGGTACATAATGTGTACAGGGTTATTAGAGGCGTAGAGAGTTTAAGATTCTGGAGAAGTGCAAAACACTTGTGATTTGGGAACAAATTGAGGTCAAAGAAATATGTGAAGATTGGGCGGCGAGAGCATGGGGGGAGGCAGGGTTGGGAAGGTTCTCGCCATGCTGCATGAAGGCGGATCTCGTACCTTTCTCAGATTGGGCGGCGAGAGCATGGGGGGAGGCAGGGTTGGGAAGGTTCGCGCCATGCTGCATGAAGGCGGATCTCATACCTTTCTCAGATTGGGCGGCGAGAGCATGGGGGGAGGCAGGGTTGGGAAGGTTCTCACCATGCTGCATGAAGGCGGATCTCGTACCTTTCTCAGATTGGGCGGCGAGAGCATGGGGGGAGGCAGGGTTGGGAAGGTGCTTTGCCACCTATAAACCGGGACTATTCCATTAGAAAACAGATAGGGAGAAATGCCATATGAGTGAGGCATACAACTTGTAGGTGTTGTTTGGTTATTTGCCCACCCATTTACTGCCCATGGCCATGCTAATCCATGTGGCCATTCCCACCCAATTCCTTCCTCTCCCCATCTAAAAAACCACCTCGTAGCAAATTTTTCAGCTCACTTTATTCAAACCCTACCATCAAACTTAGCACTCGTAGTGCCTGCCAGTGGTTTTTCAAAGCAGTCTTCAGAGAGTTAATGACTTAATTGGAGCTGTAAAGGGTTACTGGTGTAATGAACGTGTCATAACCACGCCTGCCTTCAGCCCCTCTATTCATAAGCACTTTGCGTGTCGTTCACTGAAGTCCTTTTAAAACTAGTATTGGCAAAGCCAATAGTTTAGCCTTGTGTGTAAGTATTAGGTAGGCACTGCTATTAGTTGCCCAGGTACTCGCACGATTTTGCACCTGCTACCATCAATGGCCAGTTCATACCACTATGGCAGTACCTGGCAAGTGCCTTTCCCATGCCTACACAAAAGCCCGAAATGTTGGCATTGTCAGTTCTTGTTTTAAGATATGTGAAGTTTCAATACAAAGAGCTGATGGACTAGATGAATACAACAGCGCTGACTGCACTGCTCTAGGCAATCGTACCGTCCACACAGATTAACGCTGCACACGCGAAAGCTTCTACTAACTAAAATACCGTTACACGTTCAACTTAGAAGACACACCGCCACATTCCAGCTTGGAAAGTTCTCACTACAAACATCTTGAACATGATGTTAATGTTTAATTTTCAACTATGAAAAAGAGAGTGATCTGCTTTACTTTTTGAATGGACTAGCCACCAAACCCCCCAGGAACCGCCAGAGATCAGGCGGGGAAACACGTGTCGGGATTATGCTGGGCACAATGAACTTTAAATCAACTCAATTTTAAATTCATACTGATGATAATGTTAGGAATTGAATGACTGTATAATTCAAACGAAGATATTATCCAAGATAACAATGGGATAAATTGAGGCCAAGAAAACTATAACATTTGCTTCTTTCAAGAGTGAATTGTTTATTCTTATTTTTAGAAGTTTTGTTGACTGGGAAAGTCTTTTCTTTGGTCAAGCGCGGACTACAATAAGGTCCAGTTCCTTTAATTTTTTTAGTCTTTCCTTCCCTCTACAGTCTGAGGGTAATAGTCCTTTGTCCTGCTACTTCTACACTTATAATTGTCTTACAGGTGTAGCGCCGGAATCAGCCAAAGACTGTGCTGCTTTTTTGTGAACTAGATGAAAGCCTCATTTCCAGATCTTAACTTGATTGAGGATTTTGGAAACCTGGGCAGATCACAATTATACCAGCTGTTGCAAGTGTTTGGCCGGAGATAAAGTGTTTCCGAGGCATGAAACAAACATCAGCTCAGGCTGTCCAAGGTGTAGTGCAAAGAGACCAAATTGGACCCTATGTTTTGGGAACAATAACGTGTCAAGAGATTTTGGAGACAAAAGAGGGTGGACGCCACTAATGGCGGGGGGTGCACTGGTTTGACTAGGGGGCTGGCAGTGTTTGGATAGTTATGTGATCGGATAACAAGGAGGACTCTGTTAAAATGATGGTTAATCTCGTGCTTGATATTAAGGTCGATAATTGGAATAATCCTATCCCTGGATGGTAGCAAACAATGAAATCCTCAAGTCATTTAGTAAGAATCTATCATGAAGGCAGTGCCCATCTGAAATGATAGAACTTTAAGCATGGCTCGATAACTGAGGAGCGAGGCTTCCCCTTGACTATGAAATATACTAAATAAGTGCTTTGCAATGAAACTCATGATTACACCTGTATGATATGCTTGGAGCGGCTCTCGTCCCGGATCATGAAAGGTCACAGTAATGCACCAGTGACCAGATCGTGACATGCTTTGACACACCGCGTGCGGTGCCGGTGAAAGCATATTGTTCTCATTTTCTGGTTAAACCCTGGTGAAGGTGTACCGCAGTATCTGGATCCGGGTTGGGTCTTTTTATCATGGCCTGCCCCCAGAGGGGAACTACCCTAGTGGGGACATTTCATCAAAGGCAACAACTCCTGGAAGACTTAGAGGAATAGGAATTTGTTGCACGTCTGACATTATCAGAGGTGCGACTAAGCTGCCGTCACCGATCTGTTGCACGCCCCGGCCATTTGGAAAAACGTCCTGCTTCTGCAAATGTTTACCTTCTCTGAGTCTGACCTGGCGGGTTTGTGAGGGCATGAAAGTGTGAGGCACTGTGAGTTTGGATATTAAATGGATATTCCATGGAGCTGTGAGTAGGCTTGGCTAGCTCGCTTCCGCCAGGCAGCGCCTGATCTGCTGCCTCTGCTTGATTTTCCTAGCATTGACCTTCCAGCCTATAGTCAGCGAGAGCGCCACTGATGGAAGCCCAGATGCTCAAATGATAATCCTGCCTTGACCCTAATCCAGGCATTGCATGTGCCGTGGGGGACGACACCGCGGCAGAGAACCAAGGTTGCACATTGAATGAGAGGATATGTAGATTTGAATGTGTGTAGACGGATAGGGAAAAGGGGCTGTCAACAGGTACTTCCAACAATCCACAGCACGAAGCTTAACGTTGAAGATCCACCTTGATGGATATTTGTAGATTTCGGCCCACAGACGTGTATATGTAGCTTTTAGGTTTAAGGACAGAAGTGATGCCATGAAAGGACCACCTCTACGGCTAGGAGTAGGGGAGGCACAAAACAGGCATTCAATAGAAGCACTGTTTGTTAGGTTATAAGGGTACCCTCACAAGGTACCAGTTGTTGAGTTGTTGTCCACCTCCTAAGGGGAGACTACCTCTGGATGGTGATTTGTCTTTGCGCTGGGTGATTCGTAAATATCCAGAAGCGAGACTGGGCAGGAGGTGAGTGCGTTGCCATAACTATTAATTTCCTTCTGTCGAGAGAGTCTCTTGGGGGGGACTGTTTTTCTGTGTCTCACACATCATACAAGATTAGTACCCAGGTTTGAGCAATCCGGAAAGCTGATTGGCTAAATTCTGAGCTTTACCCAATGGCAAATCTCAGAGTTTGACCAATATCACTAGTCTGCGTGCATCCCCCGCTCACCTTGCGCCTCTCCTTTCGGCCGCTGGCCGGCATTTTCCTGCTCTGCTGCCCCAAGCCCTCACACCATCATTGCAGACCACCCGCTCTCTGGGCTACGCCCCCATCTCCTAATTCCTATGGGGACCGGCTAACATACTGTTGTGGCTCGGATGATGCCAGTTGCGTGCCCTTCAGTCCGCTACTGTTACTTCTCTCTTCCACAGCTCTTATCTAGACCAGACTGGCTAACCGTTTCGGGGCCATACCAACGGGGTGCCATTACCCAGGTCCGACCTTGCTGGTAATGGCCCGATGCCCAAATTCAGGATTTGCGCTTAAGTTAAACGTGGCGGTAGTGCAGTTACTCGCAGTGTCGGCCTGCTCAGTTTTTTTTTTAAAGTTGAGATTATATTTTAAAAAACGTCCAGTGACGGCGTAGGCCATTTCAATTGAGGATAGTCCTCATCAACACTGAAAACGAACTGACCTGTCAGAAGTCCAGGGTTGCAGGAAAAATGTAAATTGTGTATATCAGTTCATCACGCCGTTGGCACCCAGGCCTGAACATGGCGGGCGAATGTTGCTTACTGCAGGAGAGGGCTGGGTAAAGGGGAAGGTGGGAGGGAATACGGGCTTGCGTGGGCGAATACAGCCCGCACTCCAAGCACGTGATTGGCTGGAGTGCTTGCCGAGGTTGCTAATCACTTGATATACACTGCTTTAGTGTCTCTTATAGCAGTCTATTTCATTGACGCACGTTTTGTACATTAGCCTTTGGGCAATGCAACGCTGATTTTTGTTTTCTGACAAGTTGTAGTTTGCTGGTAGGGACTGGGGGTGCCCGGTGTGGACTTCTTTCTTCTTCTTCTTGGTGCTGACAGACCTTATCCATCAGAAGTGAGATTTGGATACTGAGGCTTGAGCCCCATTATTCCACCTTCTCTAGTCGTGGGTTGGATGTCTTCATGGTCTGTGCGGACTTGTCACAGTAAGGCTGGTTTCACAGGATCTTTGCTGTGGAGAATTATATTGACTTGTGCCTCTCACTGCCTTTTCACTTTACCCCTGATGTATCCTCCCAAGACTCCTAGTAGACCCATGCTCTACCCATTGAGCTCTTGCGAAAGGTCATGAGGGAGGCCTCACCTCGTATAGTGGGAGGTAGGGCATTCCAAAGTGCTGTTGCTAAGTAGGGGAAGCTGGAGCCACCTGCTCTAATTCTTCTTACCATAGGCACACAGAGCATGTTGGCGTAGGGTGTCCTAATTGGCCTTGTGGAGGAGGAGGGGTGAATCCTTTGCGAGAGGTAATTGGGTGCAGAGTGGTGGATGCACTTGTGGGTCAATGACAGGGTTTTGAATAAGATTCTCTTTTTCATTGGAAGCCAGTGGGCTGCTTTCCTGACGGCAGTAATGTGCTCTCTTCTCGCGATGCCTTGAGCTGCGCGGAGTGCGTTGTTCTGGATGACTTGTAGTCTGTCCAGGTTTTTGGTGGAGGTCCAAGGAAGAGGACGTTGCAGTAGTCTAACCTTGAGCCTGTGATGGCTCTGGCTATGTTAGTGCAGCTCTCTTTGGAGAGGAATGGTCTGGCTGCGTCAATTAATTTGGCATGGTAGGCTGCTGAGGAGGCGATAGCACTGACTTGTTTGCTCATGGATAGGTTGAAGTCCAAATAGACTCCAAGGTTTTTAACTGAGTCTGATACAGGAATTTTGATGGAGTCAATAGTGAAGTGGCTAAATTGTGAGTTGACGTTTGTTAGTGTCGGGGGAGCCTACCAGGAGGAGTTCCGTCTTGTCAGAGTTGAGACACAGTCCGTTTATTGCCATCCAGGCTTGGATGGTGGTGTAAATGTCGTTAAGCATAGCAGAGTCTGTGTCATAGTTGCCCGTGAGGGTGAGGAGGAGCTGTGTATCATCCGCGTAGTTTGTATAGGAGATACCCATAGCGTCGAGGATGAGAAAGAGTGGGCGAGTAAAGATGTGGTAGAGGGTGGGGGGAGGGGCAGGAGCCTTGTGGAACTCCGCAGAGCATGATGGTGGGTGAGGCGGAGGCTAGGTTCGTGAATACTTGCATGGTTCTGTCTTGTAGTCCCATCAGTGTTCAGCCTAAGTTTGACCTCCCACATGTGGCACTGCTCTGAGAGGTCCTGTCAGTAATGATTTGGGAAGCATTCTATCCCCGATAGGTGGCCTCGTTCAGAACAGGCGCTGCACACAAACACAGGCACACAGGTTCAGGGTTGACAATTAACTGCCTCATCCCTGATGGTCACATGACCTGGATGTCTCCCCGTGCTCTCCCATCATGTGTCCACATGACGTCGGAAGCACGACGTAGTAGAAGGATGACTATAGTCCGTTTCGTCGTGCATTGCTTGAAAGTGTACGTCCCGTGCTATTGGCTTAATTTTACCAAAGTCATGGGGTGCTAGAAGTGACCGCACCTTCTCATACATCTGATAATCACAGATCCTGTAACTCAAGCGCCTCTGAAATTGTACTAAATTGATTTTAAAAAAAGAAGAAAATTCAAATGACAATTATGAACCCAAAACTAGGTTTTGCCTTTCACCAGTAAATGATACCACTTCATCAGTTACTGCGTCACAGAATACCAGGTCATCAGTTCCTGCCTGGTTCCTGCGGGAAGGGGATTCTTAGAAGTGCCTGTATAAGAGCACCTACGGGTGCTAGAGACCACATAGACCGCTCATCTCAAAGACAGCAGATCACCTGAGACGACCTGAGATGGTAGGCGAGCATAGGGGTTGTATTTGCCACCCCTAAATGCCCACTATTTGGAAATTGGTTCCGGTATTAACATAGTCAGCAGACACTGGACAATTCACACTGCCTTGGTGTATTGACATTTGGTGATGCAGCATCTTTGAAGAACCGCCACAGGTACTGGATATAGACCAGCTAGAGGCAATGCTCTGGCTATGTTGGGTACAGTCGAACCCCTTTCCCAACATAAATGGCCTCACTTGCTGTGGTCGTGGAAATCCTGGCTCTGCCTGTCCCCAATGTTTTGTGACCGCGGGTTCTGTGCCATGGAGTAAGCTCGCCTTGCAAGCCTGTGTCTTAAAGCGGCCACTTTTACCCAGGTCGGACCCTCCATCGAGTGCAGGTGTTGATGGTTTGGAGCTACCCAAGGCTCGCCTTTTACAACTATGGTCTATTAGCTACGAGGGCTGTGGCCTGACTTACTCCGACTCTCTCAGAGAGACCTCAGAGGATGATGGAAGATCGGTACCAGTACCTCCACTCATGGGAAGGTTCTGCTTCCAGGTTCTGCTCCATAGACGTAGAAACCATCTCCATGCCCCTCTGGCCGTAAGAAAGAGTTTTTCTTTTATCCAATGTTGGCAAAGGCTGCAATGAGAGTGGTCCACCACCGCGGCCCAGCGTCTGGATCTTGGAATCCAAGCAACGTTGGAAAATTAATACGGCACCTTAAAGCAGTGCTGCTGTCTAATGGATGCCCAAACCTAGCCTGGGTGGCATGCCCCTCTCCTTAGACCTTGGTATATTTTCTTAGGGTTGAGCAGAATTAAGGGCCTTGTTCCTGTGGGATGCACCACGAAGACTGAAAACGGACACTAACTTCCTGTCTGCCACCGCATGCTATATGGCGTACCTGGGCAAGAGGGGGTACTTATGCTGAGAGATTATCTTGGAACGTTTCAAGTGTTAATGTGTTTATTTTGTTTTCTGTGACTTCCGTTGGACGCCAGTAGCAATTTTTTTGTACTTTCTGGATTTCAACTTCTCCTGCTGTGAGGTCATGGCAGGTGAGTATGGAATTCATTACCGCGTGCTGTGGTGTCAGAGAAGGTAGATATGGCAAGAATGTGTTTCTGATGTGTGGGTTGCTGTGCGTGGTGATGAGGGGGAACCTGATATTTGTATGCTTTGCGCAGTTCTCTTATGCCTCTTCTCTCCATCCCTTACAATGCTGGTCATTTGGGATAGTGGTGGGCAGGGAAAGGGGCACCAGGGAACTCCCTACCACTACCCTTAAGGAGCACTGAATCGCCCACAGCCTTCCGGAAAGCAATTTAAACTCTGTTGTTTGGTTAAAAAATGGCCTCCTACCCTCCGTTGCCCCCATTTTTGCCGTTTATCAATGCACCTGTGCGCTGTAATCTTTCTGATATCTTATGATTTATGATGTATGCAAATCAACCATGTACATCCTTCAATTCATTATGTTAGGTTTTTGTTCTCTGTAACCCATGAGCAAACCCTTGTACCTGTAATTAAGAGATTTTCTTGCAACAGTGCCTCGGTGCCCTTGGGCTGTAGTGCACTTTACAAAATCCAAAGATAAAAATAAATTAAATAAATAAATAGGGTCCTTACACAAGATTCTATTATAGATGGGAAGCTTTCAACCGTGGGGTGCAACCAACTTTGGAGTTCCTAGAGACGAATTCATCTTGGGATTTACTCTCGTTGTCCATCAGATATCATTCAGAATAATGTATTTTACAGCTCCCACAGATCATTTGTTATATTTCGTTCCTTCCCCACAGCAAATTTGATGAAAGCACAGCTGTTGGAGAAGAGTAATGAATTTCACAGGTGATGCAACAGTAATGGCAGACGGGTCACATCGAAAACGGACATGGGTACAAAGATGATAGCAGAAATGAAGAGTGAAATAGACGTAGGATAGGGTTTGCAGATGGGCGTGGATCATGAATGGATCATTAGTTGCACTAGCACATGGATAAGGACACGTAACGGACAGCCGGGGGATGGCAGCAGAGATACACAATGGCCACGGTTCGTGGAATGGGGGTAGCAGACATGCAGGAGGAGGGTTAATGGTGGAATAGTGGCATCAGAGATACATTGGGCTTGCGGATGGTGGCAGTTGCGCTACAGAAGGAGAGTGGGTGGTGGAGTGGTGGTAGCAGAAGAGATGCATGAGGAAGGGGAATTGTGGAGTAGTGGCAGCAGAGATTCATGCAGGCCAGTGATGGGGCAATGGAGGCAGCCAAGACACATTGAAGCCTGTGGGTGGTGTAATTGTGGCAGTGGACATGCAGGAGGATGGTGGAATAGTAACAACAGAACACTGTATGATCGAATGGTGGTATCAGTGATACATGTGGACGATGCAGAGTGGAATGGTGGTAGTGGACATGCTGGAGGATGGTGGAATAGTAACAACAGAACACTGTATGATCGAATGGTGGTATCAGTGATACATGTGGACGATGCAGAGTGGAATGGTGGTAGTCGACATGCAGGAGGATGGTGGAGTTGTAAGAACAGAACAGTGTATGATCGAATGGTGGCATCAGGAATACACGTGGATGATGGAGAGTGGAATAGCGGTAGTGGACATGCAGGAGGATGGTGGAATAGTAACAGAACAGTTTATAATCATATCACATACGGACGATGCAGAGTGGAATGGTGGTAGTCAACATGCAGGAGGATGGTGGAGTTGTAAGAACAGAACAGTGTATGATCGAATGATGGCATCAGAGATACATGCAGACGATGGAGAGTGGAATGGTGGTAGTGGACATTCAGGAGGATGGTGGAATCGTTAGAACAGAACAGCGTATGGTGAAATGGTGAAAGTAGAGATGTGGGGAATATGAACAGTAGCAATATTTGATGTAAGTGGTTTGTGGACTGGTGGCATCAGCGATACGTGAGCACAATGGAGAGTATAATGGTGGCAGAAGAGATGGGCTGAAGACTCTGGGTAAGTCTCTCATAACCAGGACTAATGTCCGGCAGAGGGACTCCCAGGACCCCCCCTTGTTTTTTGCATATTTAAGTAATTTTGGGTCTCGCCCTAAATTACTGGGGGAATCCAGACGTGGACCCCTTGCTCACTATTCTTAGAGAGGCACAGCTCCACCCTACTGATGAGGTCCAACCAGACCGAAACATATGTCTGGGGTTGTTGTTGGTACTCTTTTTCAGTGGAGAATTGCTTAGCATTTCGGTGCTGGACTGCCCCAGGGCAGGACAAAGACTGATATGTTTGGATGTTTCTCCTCTCTGAAAGATAGTGAGCTAAAGACTCTGGGTAAGGCTCTCGTAACTGGGACTAATGCCCGGAAGAGGGACTCCCAGGACCCCCCCCCCCCTTATTTTTGGCAGAAGAGATGGTAACAGAACAGGAGCATTCCCTTCCCTATGCTTCTCAAGCAAGAACAGAACTTTTTTTTCTTTTCTGCTGCACACAATGTAAAGTCTGCTGTGGGATTTTATGTCAGAAAATCTTTGACAAATGACTACTCTAAATGCCTCTGCACTCAAACAATTACGTTGTCACCTGTTAGGGAACATTGAGTTTGGATGATCAATAACTCTGCAGATGTATTGCTTGCCAGTGTTAAGGTACAATGGTAAATATTTGTGGAGCATTATGGACTACAGTCAAAGTTTGTGATGCAGGCTGGAGTCTACAAAATCCACTTTTTATTTTGCCGTAATTATTAATATGGATTGCAAAGTATCTGTTTTTGTGCTAAAATATATACGCCTAGAAAATACCCCACTTAATGGTGCAAATTACCTTTTTTACTTGCTAAAAAGTAATTTTAAAAACTAGGGAGTAAAATACTCAATTTTAAAATTGTATTTCGAGCCCCTGGATCAGTACTGGTGAAACAGAGTGGTTCAGCTGTGGAACGAGGTTCTTTGGAAGAATTGTGTTTAATTGTGTGTTTAATTGTGTTTAAAGTTCGAGATCTAGGGTTCTCGTTGTAGTACTGTTAGGTTTTGATGCTTTGGCAGAGGTCTGTGTGAGTTCCAGTTATGGAAAAGCAGAAATTGATTCAAGTCACAATTGGATTACATTTGGTAGCAGGTTAACTACTGCTCAATATAATACGTGCTAAAGGGCTTTAAGTGGGCCAGGGCTCCCTCGAGTACCACTAGTGTGATTTTAGTTCAGGGTTCTGCGTTCATTTTTCACCAGTCATTTTTCCAATATTTAGGCAAAAAAGCCATCAAAATTTGAGTTCATCCCCAAACCCTCCCTTACCCTATTAATGAAACTCTATTCCCGCCCCCACTCCTTATATAGCCTTTTCCACCCCCCATGTTTATCGATGATTTGTTTAAAGAAAACAAATTTGGCAAAAATAATTGAAAAAATATACTGCCGAAAAATGAACTTTGTACCTAGTTAAGAGCCTGTGATTGCAGTCTGAACAGAGAAGTTATCGCTGCTGTGGAAAAACTGCATACAGGTGTTGTATACAAGAGGAATTGGGGATTTGCAATAACAATATCCCATGTTAGCAGAGAATCTCGGGCCCATCAAAGACACTCCAATGCAAAAACGGAAGACTCGGCCATGGGGCAAAGTTTACTGTCTTTATTTTCCAAAACGGACCGGGATCATACAGGAAAAACAATTCTCCAGCAATCTCAGCTTCTGAACCTGTTGCATGTTTTTATGCACGAGTGACATCACAAAAATCAAATAAGGTCCACCCCAAAAACCTACGGGGTGTCCTCATTGGTCAGTTTGGGCTAACTATGTTTACGACTACTATACGTTAGTGAGTCTATTGATTCCCAATATCAGGTGGCTCCGCCTGAGACTACCCCCAAAAGTTACAAACTACACTGTTGCAGGGTCACAGGAAGACCATAGGCCCATGCAACATCTCACACCTCCTCACAAATGGAGCTTCTGGATTGGCTAGAGCGGGTCCTCCCCGGCATGGGACCCCTTCTGTTCACAGGGCTCAGTGTGCCTTTTCAAGGTGATGGGAAGGAATATAGAGGGCTGTGTGTTCCATATTGTTGATACTGGTCTGATCACCTGGCCTGGGAGAGTGCCTGCAGGTTGCAGTTGTTAGTGGGCAACACTTGTATCATTCCACTCAGTCTTGCTGGGAACAGCTTTTCTTCCCACCACGGGTTACTAGGCATTGTCCTGTTCTGCTGGGTCACTTGTCAAGGGACTGCAAAAGTGTGCACTCTGTCTGCAATTATGAGGATATTTTTTTCTGAATTCTTGCTAGTGGTTTGCTACTTCGGGAACCAGGAATTTTCCACCCACCCTGTCCTTGGCTCTGAACTCCAGCTCTGTGCCTCGTGCTGCAGGGAATGTGTCTCCCCTTCCAGGTTTCTGAGGCCTGTCTTTCCAACCTCATTCACTTCAGTCCCCCTACAGGTTCCCTATGGCTTCTCATGGTTAGTTGCAATAAAGCATATGCAAGCTTGGTCCACGTATATTCTGCGTCTTAAGGGTACACTTTGTATCCATCATCTAGCTACAGGAGATACAAGCATGTTTATCATGTCTACAAGTAATAAACTAGCGCATGTCTGTGTAACTTCATGAATGAATGCATATTTGCTTCATGGCTAATGCGGCTACGTCGTAATTTCTGTAATGACGTCGTCGATCCCTGGCTTTGCTGTCAGTCGATATAGTCCATTGATGAGACCTCTCTCTCTCCTCGAGATATGGTTTGAATGGCTGTCTGAGAGAATATCTCTTGTTATATCTGTGATACATTGATGCAATCGATGACTGTCAGAAACGCGAGTTACACCTTTCATTCTTCATTCTGCGGGTTGAGGATCCTATAGGTGACATTAGGGCCATTCCCGGGACCCTCTCTTCATAGCGACAGCGTGTGCCTGCAAAAGACAGACAGCCAGCACGTGACTCCCAAAGGATAACTCTTACTATATTTGCTCATATGACTCTTTGTTGGCTGCCGCTTTACTGGTATGGTATTATCATAAATGGAATGACCAAAAATACCAGTGTGCATTATGTGCCCAGAGGGGTTGCAGGCTTCAATCACTGTCACAGATCTGTCATATATAAACATGTGTGTTCCCTTATGTTCCCACAATTCTCTTTGATGTTATGCAATGCACAAAGTATGTTACATTGGTACCATTTGTCCTCCTCCCCTTGGGTGATTTTACGGCCAGCTGAAGATGTCGGGGATACATTTGAACATCTTGAGGTCTTTGTGGCCAGCAAACGCACATTTAAAGTGGCACTGTCCTTGGTTTGAGAAGACTGGTGCCTCCCTAGGGAACATGTGCATACTATTAGTCTTTCCTTGCAGCAGTGACCGACAGGCGGCAGGGAAGCTGAAACCCTACATGAGCACTAGAGAAGAGCTGGTAAGCGCACTTGCACTAGGTCATTTATTTCCAGGATGAGGCTGATTTTCTCACTGATTGCATTACCTCTATCACGAGTCAGAAAGGGATTTATTTACAGACACAGCAGTTTATATATTAATGGAACCTGAGGGAGTTTTATATCGCAATATGCAGAATGGATGCAAGCAAGACCACCTGTGACCATGCTGGGTGGCCCCGAGGTCCATGTTTGCAGAGCCACCCGATATATCTTTTGGGGCAAGGGTCCAGCCCTTGCTTAGGTCGCCTGCCCCTCCTTTAGACCACAGGCAGCACAATTTGGCCATGTCCCTTTCTCGGAGCACACCCCTTCGGTTTCCTTTGCCACTTAAACCTAAAGCACTCTGGTGCAATGACAGAGTATGAGCTCAGGGTCCAGTACCTGAACCACAGATGGTATCTCGTGTTAGGAGTGAGGTGCAGACCTGCCTACTCTCCAGGCTTATCCCAGAGACTCTGGGTTTTTATGGTCTTTTCTCGGTCTCTGGGGAAGAGCGTGGAGTCTGTGGGATTTCTGGCCCTGCGAGTAGCTCTGCCCACACCTCGATGTGATTGGTTACAAACGGACCAATAGTGGTTAATCACATCGAGGTGTGGGCAGAGACAAAGCATTGAGCGTAAATCTCGCTAAGATTGGTGTCATTTGGGGTTGAATTTTGTTTTTAAAAACAAATGTGGGCGGCGCGGTGGGCGGAGTCTTGGTGAAAAAGGGACAGGGCCGCTCGCTGGTTCCTGCAAGGCAGCACTTTGGGGCCCGGAGATGGAGCAGCTCATTGCAAAGCGCTGCAGTCCTCGCTAGTCAGCCATACTGAGCAGTTTTTCCGTGCTACTCTACAGTAGAAGTACTGACACTGGATACACATCAAGACTGAAACCGATGATAGGTTTCTGATACATTGAAGAGTACAAGAGCTGGCCCTGAGGAAGGATATTGACTCCGAAATGCATAGGCCAATTTGGGCTCATGTGACGCATCTGCTAAAACAGTGATATATAACTGTAGAGCACTAAGGAAATTAAAAACTATTTCTTCATAAATATTAACAGAGTATTTGAATGATTATTAACTCCGATTGACCGACTGAAAACAGTTATACCACTCTGTGGTTATTGGGAGTGCAGCCCGCACCGCTGGCCTCACGGCCTTGGTCCACTTTTTTCATATACTTTAGCGTGCTACTTCACGGAGGCACCTCACCAGCGGGTTTGCACCCCGTCTTGAATCGCATTTACATTGAACTAACCGAATAACCAACACATCAACCTAGGTCGTGCTCGTTCACCTTAACCCAAGGGTGTACGATGATGTCAACCTCCTGGCTTTTTCTTTCGCACACCTAGGCAGGTCTGATTCCCAGAGGTGTACAGCGTGACCTCTCACTGGCATACTGAGTGTGCTCAAGATTGAAGGCCATTTTCCGGGCTGCAAGCGGCTCCAGTGCTAGTATAGCAGAGGGTGTTCATTTTGAGGATTGGGGTACATCGGCAGAGCTTTTGACCGCACTCGTACTATTCCATTCCCAGCGCTCCGCACGCACTGGCAGGTTTACACTCGCAGTACTGACCTGTGAGTTTGTAGTTTCGTACGTGCTATGCATCGCTCGGTTTAACCTCCTCGGCTGCTTGTGGCGTGCAGAGGAGCGTGTCCTTTGCGCTTGCGGTTTTATTTTCATGCATCAGCCTCAGCGAATGACCTGTTTCTGGCAGAGGCAGATCCGCCTGCCATAGATTGCCCAGACGTCCCGGTTTTGCCGGGACTGTCCCGCTTTTTGTTGCTCCGTCCCCCTTTCTCAAGATTGTTTCCATTGGAAACTGCAGTGGTCACGGTTTTTGGCAGTCTGCCTTTATAGCTGGCAGGCATGAATGCACAGTATGACACAGAACAAATGCTGCATTTTACAACTTAAGATAGCCTTAGTTTGTGATACATTCATTATAATATGTGCTTATTTGAACAGTAGCACTTAAACTCCCTTCTCCTCTATCCTCTACTGAAGTGTAGTGCCTTGACAGCCACTTTCAAGAGTCAGTCCTACTTTTATGTTAGCTGTCCTGTCCCGTTTTTTTACTTTTAAAATCTGGTCACCCTAGCCTGCCAGCAATCTCCGGCTGCATTGTCTGCTTGCAGCCAGGATGCGAGAATCCCAAAGCAAGCAGCAATGAGTTTCCCCTCTTGGGTTTACTGCTAAAGACCTCTTGGGTGGAACTGCAAGAGGTGGGAATAACTGGTTATTGCCGATTCCTCCCACCGTGATTCCCCCACCCTCAAGAAATCCTTGCGATTGAAGGATTATGGACTAATAATCATAACAGGTTTTAATCCGGTCCTTCGTGCTGTTACATCATTTGAGAATTGCGAAATGTAGTGTCCTTTCAGGTATGAAGAGCTGAATTGGCGTTGACGGGATTTCGACTGGTGAAGTTTGGGTGGGCCTCATGGCAGCGACTTAACCTGTGAGCTATCCATCCATTCAATATAGCGTGGCAGAGGCGATGCTGGGGGGAGGTTTGGGGGGGAGGGGCTAGGCCCTCAAAAAAACTTCCAACGACATTTGGTCTTCCATGTTTTTTTTTGTTTCACTGTCTGCTTTTCTTTGAACACATTTCATCATCCTTTGTTGATGTCACTGCAAACTGACCAATTAATGAGAAAAAATGCATGAAAAAAAATGGTCTTTGATGACGCTCTTTCTTCCCCTGCGGGTTAATTCAAGGTCCAAACTACAGCACCCTGAATTACACCACAGCCTCACACGTTCCAACTCCAAAGTGACAGTCCTGCACTCTTCTTTAAAATGCCCACCCAGTGCTTTAAACCAAGAACCCATAACAACGTTCCGTCTAACCCTTCTCCGTTATTAGCCCTTTCCTTATTAACAACGTTCCGTCTAACCCTAATCCTAATAGCCCATTTCTATCTAGCACTTCATAGTGGACCCCACCCTCGTCTAAGAGCTTCAGTAAGTGTTATAACTACCCAACTTAATGGTCATTTAATGTGTTATAATGTGGTTTTGTATAGCACATCTCTGAAATGTGGGGTGTCCTTGCAGGGTGTGCTTCTGTAAACAAAAGGTGATGTGTGATCCATGTGGCATTGCTGAGTGCGGGCTGGAAGTAAGAGTCATGAGGGCCGGTGGGGTGGTTCTATGGGTATTGTGACATTGATGCTTGGGCATGTGCTGTACCCAGGATAAAGGCAGCATCTATTAGATGAGTGCTGGGACATTGTGTGAAACACTGGTAGGGCACAGTATGTGATTGAGCCAAACATGTAGCAGGCTTCGAGAGGAGCTCTGAGCCGCTCTCAGGGGCATAGGGTGCAGCGGCCATGAGGGGGACATACCACTCTCACATTCCTGAGTGGAGGGAATACGCCATTTATCCCCTCCACATTACAAGTCTCACGGGGGGCCTTAATGGGTGGGCAAAAGGAGCACCCAATTCATTGCCTGATGTCAGTGCAAAAACCTAAATAACAAGCCTTGACATTGTGTAGTGCACTGCTGAGGCTGCCTGGCTGTTGCCCAAAGCGTTGCACGTGGTTATGATTTATTCAAAACCTTCCAGCCATCAACTTTCTGTTTTGCTAAAGTCACCCCGAGTGGGACGGGTTTGCCCAGATGTGGGTCCCGAGTCTGCCTGGCCTAGAGACCCAAGCTACTCTTCACTGATGACGCCCAACAAGGCTGAAACATGTCTGGGGATGCTTGTGGTCTCGTGCAGAAGGGATGTGACCTAGCAGTTTGGGCTGGACTGCCCCTTTTGGAGTAGGGCCAAGCCTGATTTGCATATGGTTTTTCCCCTCCTGTAATGTCTTGGCAGGCTGAAAAATGATGGTCTGGAGGGTTGCCCAAAGCGTTTCCCGTGGTTATGATTTATTCAAAACCTTCCGGCCATCAACTTTCTGTCTGGCTGTTGCCGACAGCAACGTTTCGATCTGATCAATTAATCGTGTAATGTGTTCTGTCTTCACTTTGGTACATAGTTTGTGTGTTCACTATGGCACACATAACGTGTCTGATAGTTACCTGCTCGTAGCCGTTGTTTGATGCAGGCATGCAGCTTGTTGTTATGGATGACGTAGATGCAAGCAAGCAACAGCATACACTTATTGAAAAGAGATCACTCGTAGTTCCGCTACCTAATACTATGCACTGAGCAAGAGACATTGTGCTTTTAATTGAACCAGACATCACCTTGTGCACAGCTTTGTATAATATGTAGAAAGCCAGACCATTTAACAGGAGAGATATCACCCCCAGGCGGAATGTGACAAATTGACTTCTGCCCTGCATGTGTACAAGAATAGGTAGAGGCCAAAGCACACACTCAGTCCTCACACTTTTACAAACCAAGAGTGAAACCAATCAAAAGGGTAAAACAGGCACAGTTAAGAGATATCCCTTCTTCACCTTTTGTGATCTTGTGGGCCGAGGGCATGCAATGTTCTTAAGAGGAGTGTGAATGTGAAACTGTAGCAACCCAGACAGACAGCAAAATGAAACATTCCAAAATAAAGATATGTCCAATCAAAGTTCTATACAAATATATATACTTTAATTAAACCCACCATATGCAATAACCACTAAACAAAAAACACTACATAATCCCACCGCTGTAGAAATAACACAGACTATGCAAAAATAGCAAGATACAGCACTCTGGGTAATGAGGCAGGGGGAGAAAGACAATAAAACGAAATGGACCGGGGGTAAGGGGGATTCGGGTGGAGTGGTTGAAGGGCAGTTATCAGACAATAATACTTTTTTTGTGTCTTGGCCAGGCTTCTTAACGCTGCGCTGAGGGTTCGAATCTGGCTCGAATGTGGCACTCGTAGTAGTCCAGATAGCTGTCAGATGTTGTGTCTGGGCTGAAATAAAGGTTGCTGTGGTTCGCAGTTGTGCTCAAACTATGTGGGTCATGGGGATCACCAGTTTTGGTTCAGCGGCAGAAGGGCTGATGACAGGATGCACAAGGCAAGTCGGTTTGATCTGCTGCTCGGAAGGACTGTGTTAATAAGGTCATCGAGTGCCTAAGGCAGCTCTGGAGGGTACTGTTGGTTTTGAACTAGGTCGAACACACTTGAATCACTGCTTGCAGCCATTCGACGGCATAGGTGCAGGAATTCTGGTTCTCTTGTTTCTCAGGAGCTGTGAGCCCCACTCCAGGGCCTCAGGGGAAAACGTTTCCCTTGCTGTTGTGCTCCCAAACATGGGAGAGACTGGCACATCCCTGCAGTGGTCCTTCAGCATAGGGAGGTCCTGGGTACCAGTGTGGGTGGCAGAGTCTGGTCTTGCTCCAGCAGCAGGTCACTCCCAATGTCCCCTCGGTGGGTTAGGATGCAGAGCCTGCCTCTGCCTTGGAATACCTGGCTTCAACTCACAACTTTGGGAAGGACTGCTTTCCAACAGGGTCCAAAAGAAATAATCTTCAAGGGTTGAAGTCCAGAGATAATTCAAAGGACTGCGAGACCCCTTCTTTTAATGGCAAATGTCTACACATGATTGGACAAAAGCAACCCCGCTGTCAGGGTGCAATCCTTGTTCTTGAATCAAGTGGACGTTGCCTTCTGACATCACACGCAAAGTGCTTTGTGTTAAAGGAAGTGGAGGGGACAGGAAGGTAGAGTGATCAAGAGAGAGAACAAGCTTGACATCTTCCTCCAGCTGACCTGAGCTCCCTTTGTCTACACGAATCCCTTGCCTCGTCAATCGCACCAAAGACCACTTTGTTATGCATTAGCCTGGTGTGAGGCTGGTCCTTTTGAGGTGGGTGTGCCCTTTGATTCCTGTTTCTCAGGCATGCTCCCACTGAGAGGCTGGCTCTCTGGAGTGGGGTGTTACCCAACCCCACAATGCATCAGAATAAGAGGCATAGCTATCCTGCCCCCTGCCCTGCCCTGCCATTTGGCAGGACCATGCTGTCTGAACAGAATATACATATTGGGAGGGTACACTGCTTCGCTGCGCTCACACAGTGCTGACACATGTAAGATATCAGATTAAAGCCATCTGGGTAATTGTGAGATATACTAGCCACCATACCTTAAACTAAGGTATGGCTTGTATTTAAAGTTTACACCTGCCACCAGGATTGTACCTCTGTTATGTGGTTTTGGGAACAGGGGTGCAAGTCTTAAATGCAACCCCTGCACGGCAGAGGCTTGGCTGTTAGTACTGCTGTCAAGAGGGCACCTGTGACACTGAACCTGCTTTGTGCCACTGGAGAGCAGGTGCTGCAGAACAGGATACTGCTCCGGGAGAGCACAGGTGTACACTTACTTTCTGCATGGCACTTATGAAAGGGAGATCTGGTTAGCAGATCACCCTGTTTGAGATATTACCTGCATCATTGTATTCATGAATACAAATGAAAAAGCCAGGGCTTCTAGAACCCTTGCCAGATGGCAATTCCTCACAGAAAAGCAAGCAACATCCCAATTACCTCTTTGGCAACAGGGGAAGAACGTCAACTTTCCAATGTAGAGACGTTTAGGGTTTCATTTCCGGACTTCATGTCCCAAATTAATCTGTGTGCAGTGTCATTGTGGCTGACGGTGGAACACTATTGTCTGCAAAGGCATGTACATGTACTACACTGTTAGTAAGACAGTGAATTTGGGTACAATTGGAGATCCACAGCTGAGGTTGAATTTCTTGAAACTAGAGTGGCATGGCCTACAGTAGAAAGCAAGCAAGGTATCTTAGCAGGTTAATAGAATGCTGCTGACATGCTATACGTTTAAAGCTGCCTGGAAAACATATGGCGGTTTGAAACTGCTTCTAAGAAATGCATGCTGTATCATGAACTCTTCCACCAATGAAAGGATTGGCCTGGTCACTTGCTCATACTCTTAGGAATCTGAGAAATGATACCCCTTTTGTGCAAATCAAGTTTGCACCCATGAACTCATAGCTCAATTTCCTAATAACTGCTGTCAGCACAATAGAAGTATTTAATATAGGTTAAGCAGTTTGGCAATCCAGTAACATCTTTAAAAGTATACACTAGGATGACATACCCAAACGAAAGGGGTACAAGAATGCCAGATTTTGTGTGAGTATGCCAGCTGGTGGTTTGAGAACCGTGTTTAACTTTTACATGACTTTTCTGTAGTTTCATATTCAATGGTAAGTAGCGAATTTACCAAACAGTGTGACCTGCATGTGGGATGCCCTCTTTTAAATTGATACTCGTGACCCACCGATTGCAATGGTATCTGTCGTGGTCCAGAAGAAAGGAAAGCTAAGCAGACAAAGGGACTGTAAAGGGTTATTGCCAGTTGGTCGAGGAAGCCCCCTTAAAATATTCGTAACTAGTGTGGGGTGGTCAGAAAATGTCCCCATGATTATGAGGGGGCCATGTTGGTTGTGCCGTATTGATAACTGGGTGTGGTGGCAAACTGGGCGCGTTATTGCAATTTTCATGTATATCAATCTGCAGTTAATTATGGATAGGATATTCATATTACATGGTCTACTTACCAATTGCGGACGAGAGTACTAACGTGAAATACTCCTATGCACACGAGCTGTAGCCATCTTCCTGGTCCAAGTTTGGAATCCGAGTTCAGGTTACAGAGTCAGTAGTTTAGACAGGAGACCAGTTCTCCCAATGGATCGCTCCTACTAGAGCTCAGTCCCACAAAGCCAGGCTTTTTATGTTGTTTCCATGTTCTCTCCATGTTCCGTGACTTCACCCAGTGTCAGAATGGGGCATAAGATTGGCTTGAGCACGAAAGAAAAGGTGGCCCAACGTTGCAAACAGGGATTTGTTCCTTTGTAACAGGCTGCTTGACTGGTACCCAAATAAAATGTGTTGCAAATGGAGCATTTCAAATAATATTTGTTCAGTAAAACTGTTAAAAACTACAAACCGCACAATGAAGCAACGTATGTCAGACTGGCCCAATTTCACCCAAAACAAATGGCCCACACAAGCATGTTGGACCTACACTTTGAGCGTTGCCTTAGTGTCCAGGCCGAACCCGGCTTCAGTGTTGAATTGTGGTCTTTCTCCAGCTCCGAGACCTGTCACGCGATCGCACCATGTCCAAGGCGGCTCTGAAGTGCTTATTTGCTTCTTACTGTGTTTAGACCACTGTCTGAGTAGTCCTCATCCAAAGCAAAACGAGGGTGTTCTGCTATTGTGCATTTCATACCACGAAGCAGGGGCTCAGAGTACGCGGGTGCTCTGGTCCGTCCCCGTCTCCCCAGGAAAGGCCATCTTGGTAAGAGTCCCTATAATCTCAATGTTAAAGGTATTCATATCGTGCACCGTCACCAACGGAGTTGGTCCCCGGGCGCTCAGGCGGATCTGTGAAGCAAGAGGGCAGGTGGGTTGGGTTAGTCATGTGAAGAGGGAGTAGGAAAGTGAGAAGTGGTGTGCTGTGGTTATCACCGTGCACTGTGCTTTGATGTGAGTATCGGACCGATGCGAGGCCTCGTGTGCTGTTGGTGCAGTTTATGTGTTTGTATGTTGTTGTAGCGGTGTGGTGAAGTGCATGTGGTTTGCTGGGCGAGAGATGGTTGTGTAGGTTACGGATGAATTAGGTATGCAGAGATTTGAGAAGGGTTGGTTTGTCCTTGCAGATCATTCCTATATGATTAGTGTTCCTGTAGTTATGCTTTATGCTTAGTTGTTACTTCCCTTTTGGCCATCTTACTGTTGTGGGCGATGACACAGCGCATTCCTGGCTGTGTTGTGTTTTGTCCATCTCACTGTTGTGAGCGATGGCGCGGCGCATTCCTGGCTGTGTTGTGTTTTGTCCATCTCACTGTTGTGGGCGATGGCACAGCGCATTCCTGGCTGTGTTGTGGTTTGTCCATCTCACTGTTGTGGGACATGGCGCAGCGCATTCCTGCCTGTGTTGTGGTTTGTCCATCTCACTGTTGTGGGCGATGGCACAGCGCATTCCTGGCTGTGTTGTGTTTTGTCCATCTCACTGTTGTGGGCGATGGCGCGGCGCATTCCTGGCTGTGTTGTGTTTTGTCCATCTCACTGTTGTGGGCGATGGCGCGGTGCATTCCTGGCTGTGTTGTGTTGTCCTGGCTGTGTTGTGTTTTGTCCATCTCACTGTTGTGGGAGATGGCACAGTGCATTCCTGGCTGTGTTGTGGTTTGTCCATCTCACTGTTGTGGGACATGGCGCGGCGCATTCCTGGCTGTGTTGTGGTTTGTCCATCTCACTGTTGTGGGCGATGGCCTGGCGCATTCCTGGCTGTGTTGTGTTTTGTCCATCTCACTGTTGTGGGCGATGGCCCAGCGCATTCCTGGCTGTGTTGTGTTTTGTCCATCTCACTGTTGTGGGCGATGGCACAGCGCATTCCTGGTTGTGTTGTGTTTTGTCCATCTCACTGTTGTGGGCGATGGCCTGGCGCATTCCTGGCTGTGTTGTGTTTTGTCCATCTCACTGTTGTGGGCGATGGCACGGCGCATTCCTGGTTGTGTTGTTTTTTGTCCATCTCACTGTTGTGGGCGATGGCCTGGCGCATTCCTGGCTGTGTTGTGTTTTGTCCATCTCACTGTTGTGGGCGATGGCCTGGCGCATTCCTGGCTGTGTTGTGTTTTGTCCATCTCACTGTTGTGAGCGATGGCGCGGCGCATTCCTGGCTGTGTTGTGTTTTGTCCATCTCACTGTTGTGGGCGATGGCGCGGCGCATTCCTGGCTGTGTTGTGTTTTGTCCATCTCACTGTTGTGGGCGATGGCGCGGCGCATTCCTGGCTGTGTTGTGTTTTGTCCATCTCACTGTTGTGGGCGATGGCGCGGCGCATTCCTGGCTGTGTTGTGTTTTGTCCATCTCACTGTTGTGGACGATGGCGCGGCGCATTCCTGGCTGTGTTGTGTTTTGTCCATCTCACTGTTGTGGGCGATGGCACGGCGCATTCCTGGTTGTGTTGTGGTTTGTTGTGGGCGATGGTGCGGCTGTGTATTCCTGGCTGTGCAATGGGACTTTTTTGTGGGGCATAGGGACGCCAGCACCCCCTGGGAAACCAGAAGTCGCTGGCCCTGCTATAAAGAATACCCGACTCAAGGAAAGCATGACTTTTCACTTGCTTTGGGCCCTGCATGTAAGGATAGGAGTTAAGTGAGGTCCGGCGCAGCATCCCACATCTTCTGCTGCGTGTGCTTCATTTGCAGTGCTGTGTCAAGGGGTTCTCCAGCTCATTGATTGCTGTTTATGCTGCAATATTGTGCTGTTCTCTGCAGGCCCCTCCATTGGCAACGTGTGAACACCCACATCTAAGAGGAAACTTCGGTACATGGTATCAAATTTAAAAGAAGCTTGGGCAAAGCAAACACTTTTGACTTTCCTATAAACCTTCAATAGGGATTAGCCAGGCTCTGCCACCCTATACCCTGATGCTCACCATTTGCCATCTATTGCTACCTTGAGGTCAGGTAGTACTAGGATTTACCATGTTTTGCCTTAATGCATGACACATATAACAGGCATTGCCATAATTTGCTCAGATGTTGCCATTAAAGGTCTTTGTAATCAGAGTGGCCCAGGAAGCCTTGCATCAGAATGTGTGCTTGATACTGCAGAATGACTGTATCACATGTTTTTGCAGGGTTGGCCCTCCGTTGTTAAGTGATAATAGGTTTACTTGCAACACAACCATCACCAGACATTTAAAATTCGAACAAGAGTTAAATGTAAGTGTTCACCACCGTAGAATTGGGGGCATGGCTTTCTTCAGTGTGGTAGCTAAACCCACTGGAATTCGCTCTTGTAAGGGCCACCACCTCCACTTTAGTGATTTTATGTTTACTCCTAAAGCCATGGGCCTTTTCCCCACTGAACAACTCTCAATACAAGTCTATAGTTGCCTAAGTAGTGGCCATCTTGGGTGAGTACAATTTTCACTCAGGATACTTAGGTAACATGTCAGTATTTTATTTTACCAGCACACGTGTACAGAGGGTATGGTATGTACAGTGCCTTAAGTGGCACTACAAATCGAGCCGGGGCTCATCGAGGGGGCGTGGCCTAACAACGGGGGTCTTGATGTCCCGTTAGGCCACGCCCCCTTGGCGAGCCCCGGCTCAATGGGCTACTGGCACCCGTGCCAAGCAGCCTTTTGTAGAGATTAACACCCTCTCCCCTATGGGGGAGAGGTTGCTGATCTCTGCATTTATTTTACATAGGCTTGCCTGGCAGGGGACAGCGCCTCGCCTATTCAGCCTTAATGG
The DNA here is from genome assembly GCF_040938575.1 of Ambystoma mexicanum. Classification (NCBI taxonomy): domain Eukaryota; kingdom Metazoa; phylum Chordata; class Amphibia; order Caudata; family Ambystomatidae; genus Ambystoma; species Ambystoma mexicanum. The sequence goes on from NC_090929.1 coordinate 322,160,083, forward strand.
TGGCGCTGCCCCTCGCCAGTGGGCCCTGGCAGGGCCCCGCCTCAAAACGAAATTTCGGAGCCTGCCGGCCCCGGCCCACTTGAAGCCCTGGGTATGTACATTCAGGTCCACTTTTTTTGTTTTTTTAATGAAGCACATTTATACAACCTTTATGACAGCGCACCACAGGTGTCTGATCAATTGTCTTTGCCTTTGAGATACAGACTTCCCCTGTTGGGCTCAGGCAACCACTCTATCAAATGTTAAATCTTTCATATGTGGGTTGCACAACTGCCCGCGCAAATAGTGCATTGATCCATTGAACTATCCTGTTTTCTGTCCCATAGTAACAATATGTCCACATACCCTCTGAGAGAAATTTGTGACAATAAGCATCAATAAACTACTCAGGTAGACAAAGGGTATAGTGTCAAAGAAATCTGAAATTATGTGCCAAAAGCATTAAAAGGACATGCAGAGTGTCCCCTAGCTAGCAATGCCCCATGCAAGACATCAATACCGTAGATTTCACTGAATACAATTTTACTTAAGGAGAAGTGACCGTAATTTATTTGACCAAAAATGGTAGGTAATGTGGTGTATGTAGTGCATTATAGGTGGGGGAAGGGTATAAATTAGGGTAGGGAGGGGCTACAGGGGGGTCTGCCCTTGCATTATAAACAAAAAAAAAAGTAGAATTAGTATAAAGTAATTTTTGTTTTTAGGTTAAATAAATTCAGTCACTTCTCCATTAGGTAACATATTTTTGAAAGAAATCACGTATATCCGCCAGCCCTGACTCACATAACATGCTGAGGCATTGTGATGGATCAATTTTCCTGAGCACCAGTGGTCCAGGGATGAATATCGGTTTCTAAACCATCAATCAACCCCACACCGCTCGTTCACCATAGGGGATCCGAACAGATTGGAATACAAGTGAATTATAAGACCTCCTTGTCCAATTTCGGTAACGTGGCCGGAACGGCAGGCTTATCTCTGCAAGGTTGTGGATCGTTGGTTAGTTGCAACACAGCAAAAATACAATTATTACCCAATGATAAAAGGGACTGTCCAGTCAAGGTTGTATAAAAAAAATCTACTTTATTATTACTACGACAGACAGTTCGAGAACACTACAATTAGAACCCACACTGTAAAGGAACACAGAAGACAGACAGTTCCACAAAGGAAAGGGATGCACTCTGGATACTGGCATGAGGGTAGTTGGTAAAACAATCAGTCTTCCTGTTCAAGGTTATTTGGTTTCAACACCAAAGGGGCAACGGGTTGTTACTGCCTCTAGGGGCCTTCACAGAAGGACCAGGGGGGCAGAACCACAATGTACCTGGTACTGAAGAAGTTCTTGGTGCCTGAAAACATCGTGGCGGTTCCAGGGCACTTTACAGCCTGTGAGACAGTTAGTGGTGGGAGACAGGTGCGGATACCAGGCGGCAGGTAGTTCAGCAAGCAAGGCTGGAAGGACGTCTGCAGGCCGTTCCGGCACGGCAGCTCGGGGCCAGGGATCGGTCTCTGTGCTGGTTGACGGATCTGGAATGCTGGTCGAATTGTCTCTGATGGCTCTGGTGACTGTGGCATGACAATAGTCAGCGGTGCAGCTGATGGCGGTTCGAGGACTCGACTGTCTCAAAATTGTCCTTAAAAAGATTGACGCTGGATGATGCTTATGTGACACTTCTCCTAGCTTCTTCACAGAGCTCGTGTCCTTTCAAGGCAGACAGCCCAAAGCTCAGGAGGCTATTTGCAGGCAATGGCCTTGTCCTTTGTCCAGAGACTCTCCGGCACTTCCCACCTAGGAAGCTTGCTGTCAGAACCTAGCGGGGCACGCTGTGTGCTGGCTGGGTTCCGGTTCTGGAGCTGCTGGACGGGTCCGCTGAGTCTGGTATCTCTCTCTGTTCCCTGGAACATGTTTAGGGGAGGGATCTTGCTTCCCTCTTAGAACTCCTTGCCTTCCTTCATTGGCGAAAGATGTAAGGTAGACTGCACCTTCAGCTCGGGTCCAAATTGGTCCTTCTCCTTACTCCTTGCAAAGTCTTCAGATGATCTTCTCAGTGAGGGGCTCAGCCCTTTTTTAAAGCCAAACGGGGCCTAGGGATTGGTGTAGGCCAGCCTAACTAAAGTGAGCCAATCCTGGTTCTCCAGTAACCATCTTCAGTGATGCTTCATGTCCGAGCCGGGTGCTTGGCAACAGACAGGTGAACGATGACAACATATACGTTTAAGTCCCACCCATCTTTGTGTCTGCTGTACATCAAAGTGTCTCCCTAATTAACTGAGCCCTATGCGACACTTGATCACAACATGGGCCTCCATTGAAGTGTGGGGTTGCAGGAAGACTTTTGTCTCCTTTAGCTCAGAATGTTGAGTGCCTGCTAGAGCTGTGTGTCCCCTGCACGTCCAAGATTTGCATTCCATTGAGGTCGACTCCCTTCTTCGTCTTTTGATGGGCACATCACTGAGTCCCCTCATTATTGCACCTCTAATTTCATTGCTTAGAAACTGGAGAAGGGCTCTACAAGTGTAGATGGGTTTCATACACGCATTGTTTCTTTTTTACGTTTATTGTAAAATACATTAAGTACGTAGTCAGTGGAAACAATGTATTTCGGCATTAACCCATAAAGTATCATATCAAATAAAACCGATACAACAAATCATCTATTTACAAAATTGCAAATGCCAGTATTCCCTTTTAAGAGGAAGCACAGCGACTTGCCGACCACAACAGCAGTGGAATCATTAGAATCATTCAGCTTCCAAGAGGAAGCACAGCGACTTGCCGACCACAACAGCAGTGGAATCATTCATCTTCCAAGAGGAAGCACAGCGACTTGCCGACCACAACAGCAGTGGAATCATTCAGCTTCCAAGAGGAAGCAGAGCGACTTGCCGACCACAAAAGCAGTGGAATCATTCAGCTTCCAAGAGGAAGCAGAGCGACTTGCCGACCACAACAGCAGTGGAGTCATTCAGCTTCCAAGAGGAAGCACAGCGACTTGCCGACCACAACAGCAGTGGAATCATTCAGCTTCCTAGAGAAAGCACAGCGACTTGCTGACGAGAAAGCACAGCGACATGCCGACCACAACAGCAGTGGAATCATTCAGCTCCCAAGAGAAAGCACAGCGACTTGCCGACCACAACAGCAGTGGAATCATTAGAATCATTCATCTTCCAAGAGGAAGCGCAGCAACTTGCCGACCACAACAGCAGTGGAATCATTCAGCTTCCAAGAGGAAGCAGAGCGACTTGCCGACCACAACAGCAGTGGAATCATTCAGCTTCCAAGAGGAAGCAGAGCGACTTGCCGACCACAACAGCAGTGGAATCATTCAGCTTCCAAGAGGAAGCAGAGCGACTTGCCGACCACAACAGCAGTGGAATCATTCAGCTTCCAAGAGGAAGCAGAGCAACTTGCTGACCACAACAGCAGTGGAATCATTCAGCTTCCTAGAGAAAGCACAGCGACTTGCTGACGAGAAAGCACAGCGACATGCCGACCACAACAGTACTGGAATCATTCAGCTTCCAAGAGAAAGCACAGCTACTTCAATGAATTTCACAAGTTTGGTTATTTTGGTTGAAACTGCGAATAAAATGTAAACATGTTCATGTGGAGGAAACAAAATTTGCACTTTTCAAGTACATTAAAGCAAGTCAACATGACCTACAATTTAAATATTTTACAAATGGTCATTGAATGCTGACGTTCAATGTGGTAGATCAGACATACAGACAAGCATTGGCAATGCCCATTTGGGCTTTTGTGTAAGCCTGGGAAAGGCACTTGCCAGTCACTGCCGTTGTGGTAGTTAGCTGGCTATTGATGGCAGCGGGTGAGAAAATGGTGCGAGTACCTTGGCATCTAATAGCAGTGCATGGCAAATGCCTAATACCGATACTTGAGCCAAAACAATTGGCTTTGCCAATGCTGGTTTTCATTAGGACTTCGATGAAGGACACACATAGTACTTATAAATCGAGTGGATGAAGGCAGACCTGGTTAAGACATTTTTATTGCACCAGTAGCCTCTTTACAGCTCCAATTAAGTCATTAACTCTCCGAAGACTGCTTTGAATAACCACGACAGGCCCTTCAAGTGCAAAGTTTGATGTTAAAGCTTGATGTTAAAGCTTGAATATCGTGAGCTCAAACAGTTCCCATGAGGTGGTATTTCGGGCGGCAAGTGTCAGGAACTGGTTGGGAATGGCCATAGGGATTAGCATGGCCATGGGCAGCCAATGGGTGGGCAAATAACAAAACCTACCAGCGTTGTATCCCTCCTCATATGCCATTTCTCTCCATTTGTGCTCTAATCTAATAGTTTTGGCTTTTAGGTGGTGCGCACCACCTAGTATCCTAAATTAAAAATGAATGGTATCAGAAAATAAAATACAAAAATACAGCTGTCGGAAGCAGTCGCTAGTTGGTGCGGCTTGACCGCGTTGACGACCATAGGCCCTTTCCTATAATCTTTCAAAGTCTTCCTCTGTCTTTCGAGGGTGCTGCTCCTCGTTGGTCCTGGAATTTTTCTTGCGGAATCTCGCAAACAGACCGCTGAACTAGGGCATTATGCTTTGAGCTGGAGGAGGCATTGGCCATACTAGTTTTCAACTATTTCCAGTCCCAGCACAATATAATGTATTTGGGCGAGTCCCATTTTTGGTAACAACCTATACGTAGTTTTCTTCTTGTGGGATAAGGATATTGATTTGAGTGATTATTTGGATGTTGTGCTTAGGAAAGGGTACTTAAATTGGCAGTTTATTTTTTGGGATTTTACATTTCTGTTTTTGTAATTATGCGTGCTGTTAAGATAGGCTTGATTAAGGCTACAGCGATCCCTGGAAATGTGTGCGCTGTTCCCATGACCTAGACAAACCTTGTGATTGTTGAAGCAACAGGTTTTTATGAAACATCAGAGAGCACCCCACCTCATTCTTCACAGGGGCATGTAGTCTAGCCCTGATGCCTGTTGATCACCATCAAATGGATGTTTTGAGGGGATTGTGTCCTCCGACATATTCCACATCTATGACAGGTAATGTCCACAGCTGTGCTACTTCGGAACATTTTTCGGCAGAGGGCGTCCTGCATCAATGACGTCGATCCATTGTCCCTCGATGGCTTCCGTTGAGGGTCGACGTCACCGGATGTTATATATAGGACGCACAGCGCCGTAGCCTCAGTTCTGTTTTTTCCACAAACGTGTTTGCTTCGGAATCTCAGCGCGCTCGATTCTTCTCGTCGAAGGTGATGTCTTCGTCTTCTTCTACTACCCCGAAGTTGGGCTTCGGTTTGAAGATGTCAATCACGGACCTGCACGATATCTGTCTCTGGTGCCTCGGCGAAAGCCATGCCACCGACGACTGCAAGGATTGCCAGTCCATGACGTCTAAGGCCTTGCAGGAACGTAAGAAGAAAGTGCAGGTAGGTAGGGTGTCTAGGCCCCATAAATCGAAGTCTGCTGTGCTTTCGACCGATGACTCAAGGGGCGACTCTCTGCATCAGTGAAAATCCAGGGGGTCTCGGTCTAGAAGTGGTTCCCGCCATTCCTCTGCCTCGTCGAGGCATTTTAGGAAGCACCATCACCGGTCGCCTTCCTCGTCGGAGGAGGACTCCGCCAGACGGTTGATTTGTCCCACCAAGACTTCGTCGCGGCCGAATGGGATTCATTCTGCCGGCAGATGTTAGCGATTTTTGAGTCGCAAGGCACAGTTCCATCTGCGCCCTCGAGCGAAGCCGGCAAGGAACGGGCTTGGTCCACCACTCGTACGCCTTCGGGCTCGGGCGGTCGGCGGGATCATCGTTAGCCGTCGAGGTCCTGTTTGGACAAGGGATCGCCATAGCCATGCCAGATCCACGTCCCGGTCCTCGACGCCTTCGAGACCGTCAGAACCTGTGAAGCCTTCGAAGAAGGCGTTGACGCCATCGGCGCCGTGTCCGTCGAGGGGCTCTCTCGAGGCTCCGTCCTCGAAGAAGTCATCGGCGCCGTGTCCGTCGAGGGACACTCTTGGGGCTCTGCCCTCGAAGAAGTTGTCGATGCCATCGACGCCTCGGTCGATGTTGACGCCGAATCCCTCGGTGCCCTCGATGCCGTTTGTGGAGGATTTGCCAGAGGTGCCCCAGAGGGCTAGGGATCCTGCAAGGAAGGCTTTCATTAAATCTGTGAGGCCAGTTTTTTAGCCCTATTCTGTTCCTCCTCTTAGATTGAAATATCTTGCAAAGGTTGGAAAAACTCCAGAGGTTGAGGAACTGTCTAATGAGGAGATGGTTGTGCCTCCTGATGTCCCTGATGATCTTTTATCTGGGCATAGTCAGATGGAGGAACTCCGTCAGTCGTTGCATGACGATAGTGGCCTTGACACCTCTCCAGAGGTGGAGTTTGGCCGACCTGAGCCTGGGGCGCATGCAGATTCCTCCTATCGGCGTCTCATGTCAATGGTGACAGAATACTTGCGGTGATCTGTTCCACCTGTTGATTTTACTCAGAATGATTTGATGGACATCCTGGATCAAGGTCCACCAACTGACCCGGTATTGCCGTTTCACATGGCTTTGCAAAGGAGGGTGACAGCGGCTTGGACTGCTCTGGAGAGTCTACTGGCAGTTAGTAAGTCGCTTCTGAAAAAATACCGCCCATCCAGTTGTGACCCCTGCTACTTATCCGAAGAGTTTGGTGGTGCAGGCGGCTACGGCCTCCTCAAGGCAGGCTGCGTACCCTACCATCCCTCCTGATAGGGACGATAAGTGCTTTGATGGTTGGGCAAAGAAGATATTTTCGGCTGGGGGTATGGCATTGAAGGCTGTCAACTCCACTTGTGCCTTGGCGAGATTCAAACACATTCTGTGGAACTGTGCATCTTTGGCGGCTGAGCATATTCCTGAAGGAGAGGAACGGGATGGTTTTCTACCCCTTGTGCAAGACGGCAAGGATGCCATGTGTGTGGCCGTTCAGTCGGGTTTGAACACGGCAGACTGTGAGCCGGTCCATGGCTGCAAGCACCGTGATACGCAGGTTTGCGTGGTTGCGGAAGTCAGGGTTTGCTCCTGATGTGCAATCCCGTCTTCTGAACATGCCCTTTGATGGTGTTCATGTGTTTGGCAGCAAGGCTGACGAGAGCCTTGAGAGGTTGCAGACCTCCAAAGCTGCAGCAAAGTCTTTGAACGCTGCAGTTCGTCAACCACCACCTTTTCGTCCTAGGGGACAGCAATGGAGGGGAGGTTCCTTTTGGTACTACTCTTCCTTTGGTAGATCGAGAGGAGCTGCCAGTCAAAGGGGACACCGTAGGAGTACCAGGGGTGGAAAGCAAGGTACTCGAGGTGCCAAAGCCACTCAGGCAGTTGCCTCTTTGCCCTCAGGCACTGCCGCAGCCGCGTCCACTCAGTCATGAGGCCATATCCCATGGTTCGCCAGTTGGGGCCAGACTTGCGCAGCATCTTGGAGAATGGTGGACCATTACTTCAGATGTGTGGGTTTTGGAGATCATAGCTCACGGCTACTGTCTTCCCTTCCGGCAGAGGCCTCACAACAATCCACCGAGGAAGCTCTCTTTGAAGCGTCCTGATCCGCTCCTTGCCCAGGAAATCCTATCCTTGCTGGAGAAAGGTGCCATAGTACCTGTAGCGGAGAGGAACAAGGGATGGTATTCCCCTTATTTTTTGATCCCGAAAAAAGACTTGGGATTGAGACCCATCATGGACTTGCGTTGGTTGAACAAGCTCCTCAAGAAGGACAAGTTCAAGATGGTAACTCTTTCTCAAGTCCTCCAGGCCCTTCAACTTCAGGACTGGTTGGTGTCTCTAGACCTCAAGGATGCTTACTTTCATGTGCCGATTCATCCCAAGCACAGGAATTACCTGAGGTTCGCGGTTGGCGACTCGCATTTTCAGTTTTGGGTACTGAGGGTTTTCACCAAGCTGATGGTGTTGGTGGCAGCATATCTCAGGAAAGGGGGGATTCACGTCTACCCCTACCTGGACGATTGGTTGATCATGGCGCGCTCTCCCGAGCAAGCCCTGGGTCATCTGTCCGTCACCTGCCACTCCCTTCACAAGCTGGGCTTCTCCCTCAATTTAAAGAAGTCACATTTGTCACCTACCCAGTGGCTCCAATACATCGGAACAGTGCTCAACACATCCCCGGGGCAGTGTTTGCCTCCCCAGGTGAGGGCTCATCACATTCTGCAGATGGTGGACAAGTTTCAACGTGCCCAGAGTCTCCGAGCGTTCGAATTCTTGAGGCTGCCCGGCCTCCTGGCATCCTGCATTTTCCTGGTGCCAGAGGCCTGGCTGCTCGATTAGATCCCTGCAGGGGGCTCTCAAGATGCAGTGGTCGCAGTTCTCTGGCAGGATGTCGGATCCCGTTCAGATTCCGACCTCGGTCGCCCAGGATCTTCTATGGTGGGCCGATAAAGGCAATCTTATGAAGGGAGCACCATTTTGGCAACCATGGCCAGAGGTGACGATTGTGACGGACGCATCCCTCACAGGTTGGGGCACTCATGCCAACGAGTTGACAGCCAGCGGCCGTTGGTCCCTGTCGGAGTCCAGACTCCACATCAATCTGTTAGACTTGAGGGCCGTCAGGCTAGCCCTGAAGGATTTTCTGCCGTTTGTGCAGGGAAGAATGTCCCGATTATAACGGACAATACAGTGGCCATGCACTACATCAACAAAAAAAGGGGGGCAGGGTCACTCCCGTTGTGCAGAGAGGCGATGCAGCTCTGGTTCTCAGCCATCCAGCAGGAGGTTTAAATCTCTTTTCATCTGTCCAGAGACGAAAACGCGGTGGAAGCTCTAAGCAGGCAGAGCACGGTCTCTCACGTGGGTGCTGGCTCAGGAAGTTCTTTTGGAGATCTTCTCCCTTTGGGGAACCCCACAAGTGGATCTCTTTGCCACCAATGTCAACCGGAACTGTGAAAGATTCTGCTCGCGGGAATTTCCTCCAAAAGGAGCCTTAGGAGACACGTTCATAGTGGAGTGGCCCTTCCCACTGCTGTACGCGTTTCCTCCAGTCCCCGTCATTCCGCAAGTGTTGCGGAGGTTACGGAGGTTTGGTTCCCGAATGATCCTCATTGCTCCGGCGTGGGCTAGGAGTGCGTGGTACCCGGACCTTCTAGACCTGCTCATCTGCCCTCCACGCCGTCTTCCCCACCGAGATGATCTGCTCTCACGGCAGGGGGGGTTGGGTTCTCCATCCAGAGGTCAAGTCTCTCAGCCTTTATGCTTGGTATATGAAAGGTTGAGGTATATGGATTGGGACCTCCCTGAAGACGTGATGGAGGTGTTGCTTTTGGCCGGACGGCCCGCAAAGAATTCCCTGTAACGTTGCCGTTGGAGAAAGTTCTGTGACTGGTGTAGGGTACAGAATGTGGATCCTTTCCAATGTTCCATTCCTTTGGTTTTGTCTTTTTTGCTCTCTTTAGCCCACAAGGGCATGCAAGTGGGTACCATTAAGGGTTACCTGGTGGCGCTGTCCATATTTAAGCGCTCGTCTGAGGAATGTTCTTATTTTAAGATCCCTTTTGATTTCTCAGTTTCTAAAAGGGCTAACTAATGTGTTACACCGTCGCCTTTCCAGGTGCCGGGATGGGATTTCAATTTGGTTTTAAAGTTCCTAATGGGAGCTCCGTTTGAGCCCTTACATTCTTGTCCCTTGCGACTGTTGTCCTTTAAAACTGTGTTTTTAGTTGCGGTTACATCCGCACGCATAGTGAGTGAGTTGCAGGCACTTTCCACCAAGCCACCCTTTACTGTTTTCCATAAGGACACGGTTGTCCTGCAGATGCAGCCTTCTTTTCTTCCGAAGATTGTGTCGGAATTCCATTTGAGCCAGAAGGTGGTTCTTCCAGGGTTTTATCCTCCTCCACATCCTGGTAAGAAAGAGGAGAGGCTCCATAGGTTGGATCCTAGGAGAGCTTTGAGTTTCTATCTCTCACGGATGTGCCTGCTCAGAGTGGATGATCAGCTCTTTGTTGGTTATGCTGGAAGGCGCTTGGGTCAGGCTGTTTCCAAACAGACCATGTCCAGATGGATCATTTTGACGAGTGTTACCGTTTGGCGGGAAAGGACCCTCCAGAAGGCATACGGGCTCACGCTACTAGGGGTGTGGCTGCCTCCACTGCTCTACAGAGGGGCGTTCTTATTCGCAATATTTGCAAAGCAGCCACATGGGCTTCTGTCCATACTTTTGTGAGACACTATTCCTTGGACTCCATCCATGGGCAGGGTTTGGCCTTTGGTAAGGCAGTCCTTTATTCAACCATTTGATTGGGCATTCTAAAATTCTCAATTGTAAATTCTTTTCCCACCTCCATAAGTTGGTACTGCTTTGGGAGTCTGTCATAGATGTGGAATACGTCGGAGGACACAATCCCCTTGAAGAACAAGTTACTTACCATGTCTGGTAACGTTCTTTCGATGGGATGTTCCTCCGACGTATTCCACATCGCCCTCCCAGCGTGCCCCTCTACTGAATTTCCTATCCGATTGCAGTTTACGTTTCTGCAAGGTTTTCTACAGTCATACTGGCAGGAGATTCGTGCCACACGTTCTGGGAAAAAACTATAACTGAGGCTACGGGCCCGGGCATCCTATTTATAACATCCGGTGACGTCGACCCTCGACGGAGGCCCTCGAGGGACAACGGATCGACGTCAGCGACGCAGGACGCCCTCTGCCCAAAAAAGAAATTCTGAAGCAGCACCGCTGTGGACATTGCCTGTCATAGATGTGGAATACATCGGAGGAACATCCCATCGAAAGAACGTTACCAAACATGGTAAGTAACTATGACGTTTGTCAGATGTTAGACTCTTCTTCTATTAATCATGCTTTAATTAATGACTCTACGACATTGGTGAGACATAGAAGTAATGCCACAGAGGTAGTACAAGGCAAGTAATATTATAGATCTGACTCCTCACTCCTATTCTAAGACCCTCCAACAAGTTTATCAAAATCAACCGGAGGAAATCACCTAAAGCTATGGAATGCCCTCTTAGTAGTATGATGATGTCATCTCTGAAGCCTTCTCTAATATTGACCAGGATGTGAAGGGTTTGAATTTGGCCAGAAGCTGGCAGACTGTTAAAGAGAGGATTATTAGTGATCTCGATAAGAATGAGACGGTTATGGACTTCCAAGTCTGGATTGATTCTTTTGACACTATAATCCCCCAGTCAGGTAGGATCGATAAAGAGTGCCAAACAGACCTCTGGACTGCCTTAATAACTGTTAATAAGGCAGAAGTAAGTTGCCAAACTGACGGGGAGCTAATCAGTAATTCACTGACTATGAATGATGATCTAGCTGTAAAACAGACTACTTTCCATGGCCTTGACGGCAGTGTAACTACTTCTCTGGTCCTATTATCTCTCTTTGCAAAGTAACGTCAGATTGTTCACTTCCACTAAGTCCTAGATGTCCTTTGAACTATTCAATCTGTCTCTCGTTGAGAAAAGACATAGTCTGAGAAAGGCCTCTTTGCCTGAGATTGCAGATCCAAAATTAAAAAGGGCTGGTTGCTGACAAACGAAATAGTCATCATGAATGTAAACGACGTTAAGAGACCTGAGCCGAGAGAGGCCCTCCTGAATAAAGTGCTGGCATGGTTACAGTCTAAAATCACTGCAAGCTATATCAAAACTCAAGGTCTTAGAGTTCTGTGGAGGAATCCAATCACGAATGGCCATCTAACGATGTCCCTGATTGTATTGTGATTGGACGTGGCTACAGTAATCTTCCAGCTTTCCTTAACTGCTGTAATTCATTAGCAAAGCCTTCACCTACAACGAGTTTAAGAATTGTTCTTGACTGATTCCTTTTGCACGTTTAATGTAAATGTTTCTTTTTTGTGGATGTTTTTTGTTGCTCTGTTTTCAAAGATCAATGTATTGTTTGTGATGTTTGTTTTTTTTATGTGCACCCTTATGCCTCCGGGCCATTGGTTGCGCGTTATAAATCTAATAAAGTGAATTATGAAGATCTACTGTAGCTACATGAGTTGCTGTGAGCAGCCAATTTTCTGTTGCCTAGGCTACCAAACTGCACAGGGGTACCACTCGCTGGGGAAACCTGCAGACCTAGCAATCGCCTATTGGCTAGATGCTGGTTTGGGACCACCACCATGGATTCCCTTCAGGCTTTTAAGTTGACCTTTGCAGTCTCTGCTGGCACCATGGTATGGAAAGGGTAACATCTGAACATATCAAAAATGCCCGTTTTTCTTTTCACTCCATTACCCTAGCGGTCCTATGTGGGGACATTGCACATCCCTAAGCCGGCACCAGACTGAAAGAATCACAGGAAGGCGGGTGCAATGAAATGTAAAGCTTCATTCAATGGTTGCTGCTCAAGACTTCATCTGTGGTCCAGTTAAGGCACATCCTCCACTTGTCCCTCAAAACTCTATATGCCCTGGAGAGACGCCCTTTGCAGCGCTAGACACATGGTTGCACAGCGACTGGCCTTCCTAGGATTGGGCAGAGTCCTCTAGCATCCCAGTTTCCAATGTAAGCTTCATTTTACTTCGTTATATATGCACATCTGGCCACATCTTACTGATCACATTGATCAGAGGGCTAACTTACTGAATTTTACTACGGTAGGCTTTTGGGAGGGTATGAGGACAGGGAACTGGTAAACTAGGGGTGAGCAGGTGGGAGAAGAGGGCATAGAACGTGGAGTATGGGGAACTGGCACCCCATAAAAAATGACACTTAAAAGGTGGTAAGGTGAGCCATGCAGGCAGATGTACCAGATCCTCCATTTCCTCCAGCTGGTTTTGCAAATGTTGTGAAACCTGTGGCCTTGTGACTACCTGGCGTTTTACTGCTAGGACCCAAGCAGTGAGAACAGTAAACACTGCTTTCATCAGAATACAGTCCCAGAACCAGCTGCTGGCGCAGTGCTTTTTCCATGTGCCAATCATTTCTGTGACCCTAGGTTGGATAGTCCTGGGGTGAAGCCTGCTCACAGGTTCTCTATCTTGGATGTGGGGACAGCAGAGTCACCTACCAGGCACTGCATGTGATCAGTGGAAGGCAATCAGATCAACCTCACCTTCCCGAAGCTCAAGACAAATCTTTTTCAACTTGATGTATTTCCTTGCTCCGCTGGGGTGAATAGTGTGGGCTGGTTAGTTGGCCGGATTTTCCTGGATCCGAGATCCGGCAAAAAATGTCTTCCCGGGTCCTGGATCCGGGAACATTATTTGTACCCATTAATGTAATCGATCTGATTTTATTCCCAAAACAGGGAATGGAGCTCTGATCATAATGACCAAAGAGTGACTTAACCACTAGATTACTGATACACATGTATAGAACCCATGTGAACATTCCGGTCAGGATTGTACTCTGCAGAAAATATTCAAGTACAGCTTTGCAAAGATGTTCGGATAAGCTCACAGCAGCATACTGGGGATTGAACTCCCCCCAGAGCAGCAGATCAGGAACAAAAGTTGTCAGTCTGTGTGCGAACAAATCAGCCGCGTGCAAAGGTTTCCAAGAAAATAGTTTATTTCATGTCAAGAAGACAGTGATAAAATCACGCAATAAAAAGCATTTCACAGTTAACCAACCGCTTGTTCACGTACAGTGAAACAATGGGGGTCATTCCGAGTATGATATGATTGTTTATTTATATAGCGCCTATACACATTGTGTTTCAAAGCGCGTCAAGACAAGGGAGGGAACAAGGGAAAATACAACCACATTCCTACAGGCCATGAACAGCAAGGATGTGAAATTAACTATCGTACTCGGCTTGACGACATTTCAGTGCAAGAGCTAAGACATAGATAAGGAAGGGAGGGGGAGAGTGGGAGCGGGAAGGAAATGGAAACAGACAGGCGACTACCGTACTAGGCCTGACGACATTTCTGGTAGAGCCGGAGAAAAACAAAAGGTGAGGGAGAGGGGTGCAGAAAGGGATGGGAGGAACAAAACAAGCGACTATCATACTAGGCCTGACGACATTTCAGATAGTGTTGGAGGGGTGGTGGAGAGGAAAAAAACAGTAATGCGAGGGTGGAGGAAACAGACGAGGTTGCTATCATATTAGGTCCAGGGACAATTCTGATAAGTGCATAGAAGAAAGTAAGGGGAGGAGATAGGAAAAGGGAGAAGGTAAAGGAGGAGAGAACAGAGAGTAAGCAGTCAAAAAGAGTGGAGAAGCAAGAGTGGAGAGTGAATCCAATTGCAGTATGGCAGTAGGAGGTTAACGGCACCGGTAAGGATGCCGGTGCCGTAAACCCCCTACCGCCGCATTCCGAGGTCCCTTAGCGGGTCCCACTAGGGCCGGCTGGTTTTACAAGCCACCCTTAGCGGGACCCGTCAAGGGACCCTGGAGCTAATAACAGGCCCACAATTTGCAGGCCTGTTATTAGCTCCTACACCATTCCCACTGAGCCCTATGGGGGCTCAAATGGGAATGGGGAATGATTTTCGAAATGGGGATTTACCGGATACGCATAGGTCGGAATGTTCCAGTAAGTCCCCATTCCGACTACCCGGTCCCGAGTTTGGAGGCAGTCATGGTGCTAATAGCACCATGGCTGCCTCCAAACTCGGAATGATCCCCAATGTTTCAATGAGCCTTTAATACAGAATGACACCTCTGTGGTTATAATAGGGAAGTTGGTCCTACTTTGCTGTTTCCCAGTAGCTCTGTGTACTCAGTCTGTTAATGTGTCGGCCATATTGGAATTCCCATCTACTACATGTAAACATACGTTTAGGGTATGCTCAATGTGTCGTGAAATGAATAATGCATATTGGAGTCAAGTCCAAATCGATTTTCAACATCTACATCAGCATATCCAAGTACTCTATATAAGCAAAAGGCTTGCAAATAAAGCGGATGAAAATTTCTGCATTATGTAGGCTATTATAAAAGCCTATAAAGTGCCATGTGCATATAAACTTGATATGTATAAATTACAATGGTAAGGTGTAGTGCTGTATAAACAGTACAGTTGTTTAACAATAAAGTGCATAGTGCATTTCTGTGCAAATCCTGCTTGATTGCAAAGTGCAAAATGCATGTAAGCATGATCACTGTATTAAACCATAAAGTGCAAAGTAGAAACGCTCCTCCTTCCTTTAACAATTGATTAATCCTTTGAATTGTAAATGTTTGTTTATGGGGGTGTGGGGGCCGAGAAAAATCTTGAGTTCCCCCTCGAACTCCCAACACCCTTTTCCCTCATACCTCACCCTCCCATGGCTGGTGGGACCCCACAGTTAATCATTTCCATTTCCATCCCTGGCAGTCTGGTGAAATGTGGCGCCATGTGCTTCTGGTACTAGAGAAAGCCTATATTTCAGGAAAAGGCCTCCCACCTGCTAGGGGGGGGGGAAATCACACAACCCCGCCCCTACGTGGTTGGAAAAAAGGTCTGCTTCTGGGGTACTAACCTGCTGCTATATAAAGAGCTTTTATGACCACTTAATGCCAGTGTGGGTGTCCTGGGGGCACTCCAGCAGGTCCCAGTGCAGGTGCGCATGGCATTCCCTGGTATTGGGTATCCAGGAGGGAGGGGATTTGCTTCTCTCCTGCCTGGTTAATGATCGCGTCTTCAGCTGTTGCCTTGCGGACACGGTATCTAGCTGCATAACGTAGATAATAATATTAATTTGCATTCATATAGCGCTACAAGCTGCTTATTACCCACGCTGTGTGGTGCTCATTTATCGACCAGAAGGATGAAAGGCTGAGTTTGTCCCTGCTGGGATTCGAACCTGCGTCGGCAGGCTCTTCACGGATGTCAAAGCGACTGCTCTACTCGCTGTGCTTTCTGACCGGGTAATGGATGGATCTCAGACACGTTTTGATCTAGAGAAGGCAGAATATAGTGCGTGTTTAGTTTCATAATCCATGAAGCATTTGGCTTCACCTCAAAGGACTGTTTCATTTGTTTTTACCCTTTGGTGGTAGTTGCGTTAAATGTGCTTCATGAAATGCAGTTAATATCGATTCCACCGATGGGTGACTGTTCCCTGCTCGCTCTATATCACAGCTGTAAACTAAGCTCTGTACTTCTTTGAAATCCTCAGTCTGCCAAGAATTCCATGGCACCAGGGCGCCCATCTTGCTACCTTGTTACCCAGGCCTTAGTTCCTTAAGGTGGAAGAAGCGCTTCACTGCTTGGGCTTCAGAAACGCTCTGAAAGCCTACTTGAATATCATCACATTTATCTCAAGCGTTTAATGCTGCAGTTCCTCGACTTCTAAGCTCTGTAAAAGCTATTGATGGTATCACCCAGTCTAAAGAAATTAAGAATAAAAATCCTCCTGGGATTTGTTATTTATGAACAGAACGCCCCTGGCATAAATGCCACCCAGCCTTTATCGGTAGGTACACATGTCAACTCTTAAGAGAAGCATAACAAACAGGCTCAATTTCTTGTGCTGTGCACTCATTGGCCTAACCAGCAAGTCAGAGACCCCGGTTACATCACTATGATCACACTCCCTGCCGGCAGGTTTAAAGGCTCACTTTCCGGTACCCCCTACTGATTGCCGCAGCTGACATCAAATTATAAAACTTCAAAAGCTGATACTGCATTAACAACAAACACGTCAATGCATCTTCCAATTAGAATATAAATTCAGCTCCATCCATTTTCACTCCATCTCACATTCACACTGGCTCAATCATACAAGGCATTTAAAATGTTATTTTGCCCACTGGTTACATAATACATCTAACCATGTAATATGACGAGTTCAATCTCCTATAAGCTAGAGACTTACATGTGTAGTAAAGAACGGCGTCAAGAAGCAGTTGAATTGTTTTGTGATCACGCTTTTGGAATAAAGAAAAGGCCTTCCACATCGTTCTTGCGTACAATGATGTTAAACCAAGTTCAAATTTTATTAGTGAGAGAGGCACCCCCCAAGGTAGCCGCGACATTCTTCTCCAGGAAGTGCCCTTAAGTGATGCCCACATTTTCCAGGTGGTGAATAAGAAGACCTCTGCACGATAGGTCGGAGTCACTTTAGATTTATAGAAAGTCAGCACAGGGAGGATTGAACATTTTGCATATTTTAGTGAATCTATAATCCCTGGGCCGTCAGATTTGTTATCTTTATTTTTAGCTCGGTCTGTCACAGGCTATCACTTATTCTCTAGTTAATACAAGAATAGGTATGGATGTTACTTGGGTAAGTTAGACTTTACCCAAATACCACCTAAAATGCTGTTTTTGCTTGCCCCTCATCTGGCGCAGGATCAAGATGTTTGTTTTAGAGGAATTTATCTCCTAGTCATTTTTGGTCATGTATTCCTGCAGACCAGACAACCTACATTGGAGACGTACGGGTGTCTGGTCAATCAGAACAAGATCATCCACGTAGAGAATCCATGCCAGATCCCGATCACCGATCTTAAGTGGAGAGGATCTAGCAACTTCCAGAGTTTTGTAGAGGTCAGATAGAAAAGCAAATTGAAAAGCATTGGTGCTAACGGGCATCCTTATTTCAACGCTCTGTGTGTGCTAATTTCCTTAGCCAGAAGGTCTTGAGAATGTTATCTCATTTGAACCTTCGTCGAGGTATATACGGCCTTAATTGCCTACAGTAAATCAATTGGGCAATTCCAGGCCTCTAATTTGGACCACAGGATTTGCCTGGCGATGCTGTCAAAAGCTTTTTTCAGATCAATGAAGACCAAATAAATGTGTACACCACTTTTTAAAGCCTTCATTTTCAAGATGTTCAAAAGAAACAGGTTAAGGTCGGTCCCCACCCCCTTTACAAATCCTGTGTGACAGGAATCACATTTGTTCATATTCTTTGCCCATTTCTGTTGGCGAGATAGAATTAAGGCTGCAAATAGTTTACCTAAAACATGCAAGAGGGCAATAGGACGATAGTTGGAAGGCTCAGCCCTACTGCCCCTCTTGCATATCAGAACTATTATAGCAAATCTCCATGCGTCAGGCACAGCACGTAACTACATCACATGTTTGAAAAGTTGGACTATAAAAGGAATCCAGACTCGGGGGCCTCTTTGATCATGTTATTCATGAGGCCATCAGTATCCGGGGCTCTCAACAAATTGGCTTCTCAATTAGCAATTCTAAGTCAAAAACATCTAATGGAAAAGCCTGTGCCGCTGTCGGTTTCCTTGGCACCAGTTGATCAATCACACCCACAGGACCGAATAATTTCCCACAGAATTTAATCCAGTCCTCCTCAGTGACCAGTCAAAAGAGCTAGTTAAAAAGAAGGTTGGTTATTAATCGATTGACAGATTTGCCGCACATCTGTTTTTTAATGACATTTAGCATCTGTTCAGCATCAATCTGCAACATTTGGGATTTATGAAGAGACAACCAATTTTGTAAAAATGTTGTTTACTTTTGCTACGCAATTCAAATCTCAAATCACTCTTTAGTTGGTTAATAGCACAAAGATCTTTACAGAGCATTTTATTTTCCAATGCTATTCTCTCATCATACTATGTTTAGGGAAGAAAATCGGTGTGTTTCCTCTTTTGTCATTTATGGTGAATTCTCTCATCATACTATGTTTAGGGAAGAAAATCGGTTTGTTTCCTCTTTTGTCATTTATGGTGAAATCAAGCAATAACATAACATAATTAATGTCCAGCAGCTGTCGTTCCAGCCTTTTGTTGTATTTAGACAACAATACAGCTATCTGATGGGTTTTCATATGTAGACGATTTCTGCCTTGCGAGATTTCTACATTTATTGTCCAACTTTTGCTTTTGTTTTATTCTTGTACCCCATGTCATTTTTAAGAGTGAATGGTCACTTTTTTCCTTTTGATTAATTCCAAGGTTTTTACGTTATTAATCATGGTGCCTGATGCAAAGAAGTATTCCAAAACTCTAGATTTAGCACCATTACACCAAGTTGGTTTGCAGGGTATATCGCCATTAGTTTGGCCATTAAGCATGTAGAAATCTCTTTTTGCGTTGAACCACCTGATGGCTCTTTGGTGCCCTTTACTGATGGAACTATCCAAGTCCTTGATGGTCTCACCTTTTATGTCGATGCATGGAATATTCAAATCTGTGCATACAATCATGAATGAGACGTTAGATTGAATACTGAGTGTGTCAATAATGTCAGTCACAGAATCCACAAATAACTTAGAAGTTATAGCAACAGTGTTTCAATATAAGTTACAATATAAGCCCAGTTTGTTGTACTAGCGGCCCCCTGATCAGTTTTCAAAGAAAGTACTTGTACAAAGGGAATTCAGATTCCATGCATCTACCACTACGATCCCTGCCCCATTTCGCACAAGGGTAAGGAGTTCCAATGAGGGTCTACCCCTAACGGCCCTGTAAACTGGATTGAGATAGGAACTGTAACCATCTCATATAGGATTCGATTGCAACCAAGTTTCCTGCAAGCATAGTATGTCGAAATGTGCAGGTGGTCACCATTCATAAACAAGTGGGTAAAACCCAGAGTGTTCAATGATCCCATTACCCATTCACATCATTCGGCGTCTCTTGTTATTTGGTTGCTTGGATGGTAGGGGCTACTGTCCAAGAACATTGTGCAGGTTTAAGTACCTTGATTGTAGTTTCAGGAGTTTCCCTAATCAGGCGATATCAGCCATATAAATGATCAAATGTTACTTTTAAAGGACATTTTAAGATTTTGCTAGAGGCACAAAGATCCTTATCCACCTTGACTATTTGGCCATTTGCTCTTCCACCTCTGCTTGTACATGTGTTGTTTGATAAGGTGGTAACCTTAGTAGGTTTATTTGAAACCTGTGGCGTTGAAGTAGCCGCTCTTCCATTAATTACTGGTTCACCAAACTCAAAGCCCGGAGGAAGAAGAAAGTGGGCTACCTCAAGTAGAGATGATCTAATCACAATTGAATTAAAGTGTATAATCATTTTGTCCAATTGTGATTCATTCACAAATTCTAGAATGTTGATGTCCATAGTGTTAACAAATCACAGTAATGGAATGTGATGAAATAGTCTCAATGCGTTTAAGTGATCTAAATTCAGGCCATCGTGGGCAGTCAATAAACATTCCAAAAGCAAGGCATGGGCCCCCAGTACTTTCTTGTCCTTCAGGGGACCATGACCTGAATCCTTTTATCTAAAAAACATCAGGTTAGCAATCAGAGCTGAACTGGATGGTCTCCAGCCAGCCCTCTGACTGGGGATCTCCAAACAGCCCTTTAAGATGAGTAGCAGTACCCTCAAGATAGATGGGGATGCAGATTCATACTCATGCATCAGATAACTATGACAACTCAATAGTTTCGCAAAGGGAGTCTGTTCAATGACAAGTACATAAAATGGGGAGTACAACGAACATCAGCAATCGCTCAATATTCTCTCTCTCTTCCAACTCCGCTTATTTTCAGAAACAACACAGTATTTATAGCAAAAACTCATCATCATCGACGTGCAATCTTAAAAACCTAACATGCAACGTGATTGGTTATAGGAAGGTAACTTTATCATAGGTAATATATCTGTATGTGGTAACGGGAAGATGGGATTGGACAATCAATGTCAGGTGGGGCAATAAAGCCCTTCCTTCAAAATGGCCACTATGAACGTCACTAAAAGTACGACGTCCCATTGGCTCTACTCTCTATAGGACCCTAGATTACACAGTCCACTATGATTGGGTTGGCATCAACCCCACTCATACATTTCCACTTGCGTCTAGCAGCATGCAGAAGACCAGCCAGGTGCAGGGAGTTTGTCTGCACCCCAGCTTCCCTCCAATTATGTTACAATCAATCATCACCTCAGTGGTCATGTGTCAATTACTGCTTTGTAGTTTGGCCTCAAGTCTGCTTATTGGTCTGAGAACTTTTAAGGAGTATGGGCATGGCGGAGATCCATGCGTAGGTGTGAAAGTCTCACTCTTCCAGCCTGCCTTACCACGTGTCTAGGACACCGTGAAATCGACCTCTTCATGTATTTTCGTGTATTTGATTTAATTCTTCCAGTCTTCTACCATCTGTGGCTTATCTTGACCTTTCTGAACAGGATACTCTGTTCTTTTCTCTTTAATTGTATCCACTGTTGGCATTTTGCAACCAGATATGACCTTGGCTTCTTGGCATGGTTACCTTCAGCTGAGTTTCGCTGCATCTTAATTCTCAATTTGTTTGGTGCAACACTCTCCTCTCAAGACCTTTAGTAACCTTTGTTTGATTCTGCTCATGTGCGTAGTGGAATTATACTCCTGTATAAAGTGCTTTTGAGGTATATATATATGTATATGTTGGCACTTACCACAATCTATTTACTATTAAGCATAAGCAAGCTTAATGATTTCTTTTCTTCTTGTGGATTTTTGCATCTGTACACTCTTAAACTAACTGAATATCTTCATTGTGTATATGGCATATGTTTCTTCATCTTGGGTTCAAGATGCCATTTATCCATAGTATCTCCTTTTTACTTTGTTTTCCATCAGCATTCTCTGGTCTTATGTCATCTATGTGTGTGTCCGTCCAATGTTTTATGACGTCACCATTCGTCTTCCTTTATTATCTTTTTGGCTTCTTCGGGTATTCCATTCTGACAACCGTCATTCTGTCTTGACTGTAGATATGGTTTTCTCAATGGGTACCTTACTGTCTAGGTTTTCTTAGGTGTCCGTACTTCAATAGGTGCTGTTACTCTAATAGGCACTGAGCAGAGCCCATGTGCTGCTCTCTGCTGGTTTATCTGTTCATCATACGTCATATACTTTGGCGTGAAAGTACTGGGTACTAAGAAAGGGGGTGGCTGGAGTATGGATGACGCTTGGCACTTCTTCGGAGCGTTTTCAATGGTGGCTTGCTTTGTAATAGTTAACTTGGGGGGGATGATGAAATGATCACATTGATGATCCCTGTTAGCCAGCCTAAAATTCAAGTCAGCAGCCCACCGTTTTTACACCAGAATAAGAAAGGGGGTCTTTGTGTCAAAAAAGGGGGCAACATTTATGTGGCACTCTGTTATAATCTCAATCAAATGTGAAGCTCAAAGATCCGATATCGAGTATTCATCTACCTCCGAATCATCATCCATCGTGAAGGTAAAGAAATTCAGTTTGTCCACTGCTTCGGGAGTGGGCTTCACATTCCCTTCATCAATTGTACGACCAAACCCGCTAATGTCTTTTAGAGGTTGTACAAGAAGTTCAAGGAAAAAGGTGGACTTGTTTTTTGTATTTAAAGGCAGTTTCAGAGCTACAAGAGGGATAGATAAGGAATTCCTTGCGTCATTGGACTTTCATTGGACTTTCTACTTTTCTTGTTGAATGTTTTGGGACTTCCTAGTTTGTGAAGTATCTTTGGTATTTCTATTAGGCAGTTTCCCTTTCTTTCTCTTTTGAAGAATAGGGAAAGAGACTGCCAGCAAAGGTTGGGAGTCACAATTTTCCTAATACGATGTGTAAATGCAACCTTAAACATCCAAAAGAGTCAGGTCAGGTGATTCCATTTCTACTGTCATGACGGCTGAACTGCTACTGGCCTCCACAGGCATCGAGGCCTGCCTTATTGGTGGACACAATGAATTCTCAGGTTGTTTGGGGGAGGACTGATGAGTTGAGTCTATCAGGCTAGCTGCCTTGTCCTGTCCCAGACTGTTTATATCATTTGCAGATACTTTTTATTTTAAGTTGCGGTAAAGTAAATGAAGGTTGGCAGTCGAAGATCTTTGTTTGTGGCAATTTTTCTATTAATGTAAAATCTCAAGCAATGAAGCCCCAATATACTCTTTTTGTCTGCACGTTCCAGTTTGAGCGATTCTTGGAGGGGTTTTTGTAACTTTGAAGAGGTTGCTGCTTCATGATCCCTCTAGTTTATAAAGAAGAGATACATGATTCTATATCTATCATTTTTGAGTGGATCATGGCTAATAAGGTTTCTTGATCTTTATATTTTCATTCACAGTTTTGCACAATTTTAGTAACCACGCCAAAGATATTGTTAAAACTGACATGACCATGCAGTGTGTTTGAAAGGCAGTAGAGTTTAAAAGATTCTCTTGTAGAGGAGGATCCAAGTACCCCCACTCCACCTACCCTGCCTACATTACCTGAGAAGTATGAACCAAAGTATGTGATGTATACTACACCAATCAGAAATCAAGAAGAAGAGCAATGACTCTGTACAGTACCCATAAGAATACCTATACCTAAGAGACCTAAGAGAATATGGGAAGTGAAGTACCCATTAAGGAAACCATACCTACATTCAAGACAATATGATGGCCATCTGAACGCGATTCCTGATGAAACAAAGAAACTGAATGACCAGGATGAATGGTGACGTCATACAAAACTGAATCGACTCCATATAGAAGATAACCAGACCAGAGAGGCAGACGATTTATGAAGATCAAAGAAGTACCAAGGATAAGTAACATCTTGGGATCAAGATGAAGAGACTTATGCCATAAGCATGATGAAGATACTTAATTTAGAAGTGTACCGATGGGATGAAACGCAAGCAGCAAAGCAATCATGAAGCTAGCCAAATGCTTATAGTGAATAGATCACGGCAAGCGACAACATATGCATATATACCTTATAGATACATATGGATTGAATAAAGAATGAATGTTTCCACTACTTATATAGCAGTCTTGAACAACGAGGAAGGCTTCAATTCAGCGTCGCAGATACAAAATCAATTGAATTAATTGAATTAAACAGAATATATTTCAGCTAAGGAGTTGGATGAGCCAAGAGAGCCAAGGTCTTATCAGAACTAGAATTGGCTGACATTAGATACAATTAACATGAAAGAACAGAAGCTTCTATTCAAGAAGGTCAAGTGAAAACAAAAGATGTCAGAGGACTATTGGAGAATTAAATCAAATACACAGAAAGGCTCAAATTGTGGTGTCCAGTCACATAATGGAAGAAAGTTGGGATGCATGAGGAGATCACACCTAAGCACTGAAGACAGACAGTACCCATACTCCTTAAAACATCTCAGAGAACAGTACAGACTCAAGGCCAACTTCAAACACTAATTGACACTGAACCATTGAGGTGATGATGGAGTGTACTTTTAAATGGTGGGAAGCTGGTATCAAGACAAGCTCCCCCGCATCTGGTTGTTAAGTCTGCATGCTGCTCCCGTAGGTGGAAAGTTACTGACGGGGTTAGTAGCCAACTAATTATAGAGGACACGTAGTTGGGGGCCCCATAGTTGTGTAGCCAATGGGACATCGTACATTTAGAGACGTTCATAGTGGCCATTTTGAAGGGAGGGCTCAGTTGCCCCACCTGATGCCAATTATCCAATTATTTCTCTTTATTACTCTATGCAGATATAACACCTATGCTTAGTTATTCACTTAGAACCAATACCACTTCCCGTTAGGTTTTAGAAGTTTGCCACATAGGATGACGTTGGTAATGATGTAGGTCAACACATAAGCTATGACAAATTTTGGTTTTAAGAACCCAGCTTTTTAATGAAATGATTGAGAGTTGAGTATCGAGCGATTGCTGATGTTCATTGTACTCCCTATTTTAGTTACTTGCATTAAAACAGACAAACATTTGCCAGGCTATTTGTGTCCTGTTTATTATTGATGGTTGATTAAAATCTGCATTCCCATCCATCTCCAGGGTATTGCTACTCATCTTAAAGGGCTGAAGTCTCCAGTTCACTCTGGTCCTTGGATAGTTTTAGGGGAAAAATAGAATCATCCAAAGAAGAGGATGATCACAAAAGTCCTGCACACTCAATACCGGCAGCAGAATCTTCCCTCCATGATTTAGCGTCTTTTAAAAACCCTTGAGCGGTACATCGCAAGAAGGCAGTAACAATGGTGGTAACAGCTGCTGGCGCGAGGAGGGCCTATTTCTTGGCAAATAATAATCTCCCATCCACTCTGGTGGTGATAGTGCGCGGTACAAATGTCCTTTAACATTAACATTAACTTGGCAGTGGGGTTGCTGTCCTGTATGCAGAAGCAGCAACATTAAATTTGGCCGCATTTTCCTGTACCAAAACAGAACAGAACACCATCCCCTCCCTGCGTTGGAATTGCCTTACTTGTCCCCAGTGATCAGTTTCTCAGTTTTGCCACGGTTTAGCCAAAGTGTTCAGTCTGCCAGCCAGCTGTTGCAGGTACAAACACGAAAACAAAAGGCTTGTGAGATCCTTACCCTTATGAAGTCAGGCGGTCTCAGTAAAAAGGCTATCCTCACCCTCCCGAGCACTCGGGGAACACGGGAAACGCTCCCCGGACACTCTGCGACCGGAATGAGGGTTTTGAAGAATAGGATCTTCATTCTGGATAAATGTGAAAGAAAAGAGACTGAGCACTGCTGCTGCAAACAAAGACTCCACACAGCAAACACTCCCGGACTCTCAGCCGATGTTCTGTGTCTGCAGTGAAGGTTTTGAAGAATAGGCTCTGCCTTCTGGGTAAACAGGAGCGAAAAGAGACTGAACACTGCTGCTGCAAACAAGACTCCACACAGAAAGCACTGCAGGACACTCTGGAAAGATTTAACTTTAGCATTATATATATATATATATATATATATATATATGGGAGTTTTAAAACGTTAGGTATTTGCTGGAAATGTTTTTTTTATTGGGGATGAATAATTTTTCTAGTTTTTTATTTTTTGTGCGTCGAATGAATATGTTTGAACTGTTTTGATTTGTATTGTGTTAAAGGTTATGTTTAAGCAATGACAATATATAAAAAAGGATTGCAGGACTGATTTGTTGTGCCACTGTTATGTCTAATGCTGCAGGGCTGGTTCCCTGGGATCTGCTGTGTTAATGCCTCAATGCTTCATGTGTCTGGGGCTTGATCTGTTGCTGCAGTGTGCTAGTGTTCGTGCCATGTGCTAATGCATCAGAGTTGGGTTACAGTCTGTTTTATTTAATGTCCACTAACTGTGTATCAGTGGCTGTGCTTATGCCAGAGTGCCCCGTTGCCTGTGCAAGCATGCCAACATGACCCATTATGTTCAGAAGATGATTATACAGTCCTGGATTTATATTTACGTTCTTCGAACGGTAGTCAATGCTTTATGAGAAATGAATAACATGGCACAGAATGCAAAAGAAAAAATATAGACTGGGTGAGCACCCCCGAATTAAGTGAGGCATGTTGGCATGCGTGCCCTTTTGTTAGTGTTGTGTGCTAATGCTGGTTTCTTGTGCTTCTGATGTGTCTTAGATGTGTCTTAATGCTGCACTGCTATGTTCCTGTTCTAATGCTGCGTTGTTGGTGGTCTGCTAGTTTTCTGCATCTGTGGTCTGTATGATATGCTTTGTGGGGTGCACTTAAAGTAAAAGCCCCAAACAGAAGTCCCTTTCCCAGGAATATCAAGATTTTAAACACCAAAACAATAATGGCCTGGCCTTTGTTGTTGTTTTTCAAGTAGAATTAAAGAGCCATGTGGAAAGAGGCCTACCTGTCGTCATCAATAGCTAAGCAGCATTTTATTTTACAGAGGAAGGAGGAATTAAAGATCCCTGCCGCATGGAACAGTATTTTTAAACATTGACAAAAAAACATCTTGCACAGGTGTGTGCAAATAAAAGCAGTTTAAAAGTAAAAAAATATCAGGAAAACAAAACATGATGCGTGGGTTGACAAAAAGCAATGTGTATTATGTTTCACCTACAAAACTGAAGTGACATTTTGAAAAGCCACTTTGTCTTCATGGTGGCAGCCCCAGGCAGACCCTTTTGCTAGTTGTGGACAAAAACTGGACAAGAAAATCTCCCACTCCAGACTGGATGTCACATCTCCCATCTAAATGACGAACCACAATAAAATGACCTGCTAAAGGTGTCGAAATTCAGTGTTCTCCAGACCTGCTGGCTCTGAAAGCATTGACTTCAAGAAAAATTGCCCTTGGCTGCAGCATGACTAATTTAATTCAAAATGGGGGCACCCACTTTAAAGAGGAACAGACTGTCCCAGTGAAAACAAATGGCCAGATGGCAGAAAAAGGGCCATTTGTCCCACATGAAGATTCACCTTTAATTAAAAAGAACTATTATCTTCTAGGGCTTTTGCTCAGCAACCATAAGGAGGATTGATTTCATTTTTGTACCATTTTTTTATGTAATTTCCAGGTGTTTTTGGGAATATAAAATTCTTCTGCCTGCAACTCTGCGAACTGTAATGGCCAGTTAAACTAGGTTTCGGCTGATCTGAACATGTTCCAAATGTGAGAGTCGGTGAGCGGGTGGAAAATGAAATTAGGGTTATGCTTAATAACTTGCATATTTATAAGTGTTTTGATTTTTATGGAAACGGCAGAAAAGTGCCACGTGGCCATGCTACATGGTACGGATTTGGTGGTTGGCTTATCTAATTCGCCATGATTAGCTGAAGCAGAAAATATGTTTAGTATGGCAGTTTCTAGTAAAATGATGAAGTTGTGATACATAACTAGTTTCTGCCAACAAATTGAAAGGAGAACAAAGGGCGATTTCCAATTGGAATTGCCATATGTTGCTCCAAACCCCTAAACCAATCCTGACATGGAGGCTGGGTTTTGGAGGAGTGAGAAGGGTAACTGTCCAATCCTAGTGGCAGGAATTATTGCAGGGTACTTCCCCAAGATTGTAAAATTGGTGGTGTCATTGCTGCTATATAAGGGGGACTGCCCTAGAACAGGGGAACAGAAAGACAGAACAGAGAGGAGACAGACCATCGGGAAGGCTGCTGAAACTTTCCAACTGACAGTTGTAAGGAGACACCAGAGGAGGTTGCTAGAGTGCATCTGGGTGGAGCTCTCTATTCCTAGGAAGGCCTCAAACATGACTGAGTCCTATGGTGGAGAGTGGGAGGCCATCATTGAGAGTGGAGTGGCCACACCCCTGCCCTATCTTTCCAGAGTGTCCTGAGATGCAGCTGGCTTCCCTGAACCTTAAACAGAGGCTTACTATGTAAGTAGAACTGAGCCCTGGGAAAGCACAAGATGGGTGAGTTGGCTTGCCTTGAATCCCTTCCCTTTATAGTGGGTTAAAACTGTGAAGATCCTAAGCCTATTTACCCAAAAATATTAATGTAATTAATTCCACATTTGGCAGAACACTACAGTGTGAAATTTGTTAAAATTTGAAATTAACAAAGCTCACTTCCCAGTGTGTGCTGAAAACTATAGCCTATAATTGTGTAATCCTTGTTGTCCAGCTGACCCTGACTTCTTTAAGGATGAGGGGTGTCTTTGCTCTTAAATCAGTCCATCCTTTTTATCCAGCTTCCCCGGCAGAGGCCTTTCAGTAAGAAGGGGGTGGGTGGTCTGAAATCCAAAATCTCCCAAAGCATTCTAAGGTTTTTGTCTGACTTCCCAACACAGACCAAAGCAAAGGGGTGGGGGATCTGAAAAACAAACCAATAAATCACCCTGCATTTATTGTACACAAAAAGTGTGCGCAAAATCATCATTACCAATCTTGAAATCCTACTGCTAGACTTTTAAGCCTGCAAGAAAATCAAAATCACACAACATTCCATGATAAGTGCCTTCGTTATTGATCAGTCTAGTTATTCTGTGAATTGAAATTTGCAGAAAGTGAAGAATTGTGATTGTGTTCTTTTTAATGTCACTTTTGTGATTTATTTATGCTGAGAGAAGTTGATTGAGGTGTGCCATGGATAAAGTGCTGTTTGACATTTTCATGCTAATTTATATTACTTTTCATTTAAATAAATATTGATAGATTTCCTGTACACAGGCCTGGTTCTTGGCTCATTGTTGGCTCAAGGGAGAGGGATCCAAGGGGCACGATATGTGTCTTAGATATGGCTAAACAAGAATCTGTTAAACAGTTTGTTGCATAACCACTTGAGTGGGGAGGGAAGGAACTCCCCGTGTTGAGGGTGGCTTTTCAATAAACCGTTGCAGCATCAGTGCTGATCATTAATGCTGCAATGCTAGTTTTCTTCTGTGTCTGTGATGCCAGTTAATGTTGCAGTCGTGAATTCTCGTATCCACTGTGCCTGTTATAGTTGCAGTATGTGTTTCCTGTGTCCATTGTTTGTGTTCATGCAGCATGCTGGTTTCCTATTTAATTGCTACCTGTCAATGCTGCAGCAGTTACTTTTGTCTGGTATGTTATTGGTGCAGTACTCGTTTCCTATGTGTTTTTGGTATGTAACAGATCTTGCTTTGTGTTCTGTGTGTTTATGCTGTAGCACAAGTTTCCGAGAATCTGTGCTGTGTGTTAATGCTGCAAAGCTAGTTTCCTTTGTCCGTGCTGCCTTTGAATGCAGCAGTGTTGGTTTCCTTTCCCTGCGCCTTGTGCTAATGCTGCAGTTATGCACTTCTTGTGTCTGCATTCGGTGTTAAAGATGCAATGCTGTTTTCTTGTGCCATTGTTGTCTGCTAATGTTGCTGTGTCGGGTTCAGTACTTGCTGTTTCTTTGGTACTCGTTTCCTGTGTCTGTTATTTGCATTAATGCTGCAATGCTTGTTTCGTGTATCCTTGCTGCCTGTTACTGTTGCAGTAGTGGGTTCCTATGGCAGCAGTGCCTATTCTTGATGCAGTACTCGTTTCCTGTGCCTGGTATTTGTATTGATGCTGCAATGCTGGTTTCGTGTATCCCTGCTGCCTGTTGCTGTTGCAGCAGTGTCCATTATTGATGCAGTACTCATTTCCTGTACCTGTAATTTGCATTAATACTACAGGGCTGGTTTCGTGTATCCTTGCTGCCTGTTACTGTTGCAGTAGTGGGTTCCTATGGCAGCAGTGCCTATTCTTGATGCAGTACCCGTTTCCTGTGCCTGGTATTTGCATTAATGCTGCAATGCTGGTTTCGTGTATCCCTGCTGCCTTTATTGCAGCAGTGCCTATTCTTGATGCAGTACTCATTTCCTGTGCCTGTTATTTGCATTAATGCTGCAATGCTGGTTTCATGTATCCCTGCTGCCTGTAACTGTTGCAGCAGTGCCATTATTGATGCAGTACTCTTTTCCTGTGTCTGTTATTTGCATTAATGCTGCAGAGCTGGTTTCGTGTATCCTTGCTGCCTGTTACTGTTGCAGTAGTGGGTTCCTATGGCAGCAGTGCCTATTCTTGATGCAGTACTCGTTTCCTGTGCCTGGTATTTGCATTAATGCTGCAATGCTGGTTTCGTGTATCCCTGCTGCCTGTTACTGTTGCAGAAGTGCCCATTATTGATGCAGTACTCGTTTCCTCTGCCTGTTATTTGCATTAATGCCGCAGGGCTGGTTTCCTATGTCTGTGCCGTGTTAATGATGCAGTGGTGGTTTTCTGTTCAGGACTGTGCGACTGCTGCAGTGCTGATTATTCACATCAGCACTGTGTAGATGTTACCGTTCTGACTCTACCATGTGCCAGGCCAGTATGTCAATTTTGCAGCACTACTGCTTAGACTGGATGTATAATATGGTTTCTGGTGAAACTCCTGGCAGGGTGATTAGACCTGGGTATCGCACACAGATGCAGTGCAGACTTTGTCTGCAAGCCCAGCTGTTGCCATAGTTATATTGATCCTAGATGAGCGCCCAAATCAGGGGAACCTTGTTCTGAAAACAAGCCGCTTGACGATTACGCAAGTCATTTCCTTACAAATGCATCATGATCAGTGTTGCCATTGTTGTTTTGGCGATTAGCTTTTATTAATATTGCATCCGATGATCACCAGGGCTAGGGGAAATGGCGATTTATGTTAGCGAAACTTCTCCATTACCCCCCAGGCTCCTTTGCACCTGTCCACATGCGGTGGTGCATAAAGACCCTAGCTCCAGAAGCAGGTGGAGAACCAGAGGAAGGAAGTCATCGACGAATGCGGAAAAGCACATGTGATCCAAGGCCCATTAATGCAGTAGCTCCATAGACCGTGAGAATAGTTGTGCCTTTCAAACTGCTTTCTCAAGCCACAAATTCCACCAACAGGCGCACATAGAGCCATAAAACTCAAGGTGGGGGCGGCAAAACACAGTGAAACCTTAGTTGCATCCAGTGGGGTATTTAGGCTTTCTGCTCCCCTAGGCCCAAATAAGTACATGTGCCCCCAACTTTACTCCACCACTGCCAGAATCTGCACCTTCACTAGATTCCGCCCCTTCAGCAATCTCTGGTGCGTTGTGAAAAGTACTCTCTTTCATCCCCATTTTGTCCCAATTTTGGGCTCCATAACTTTTTAAGGACGTTTTTAAGATTGCAGGGATAAGAAAGTTATTGCTTCCTTTCTATTAATTCAAGCCTGTTATCTTCTATGTTGTGTTAGTTGGAAAGCGTGTTTTCAGATCTCTGCTGCCCAAGATTTGGAGATGGCAGTGTGTTCTACAGTTGAGAGTATTAGAGGTACTTGGTACGGCCAATTGTTTAGTTCTGGTTAGGTCAGTCAACAATCTTTTAGAAGAAGTGATCAGAATATAAGCTGTCTGCCAAATGGGCACAAGCGAGAGACGTTTGGAACAAGGAATTTTGTTTTCAATGCTAATATCTGGTTTCTCTCACAAATTGCCTGCTGTCACTCTTCGAAGAACCTAGACTTTTCTGTAATATTAATGCAACATAACTTACATCCAGTCTTGTCAAATGGTAAAGTTTACATATAAAATGTATGCAAGTGGTACAGGCACATCTTATTAAAAGCTTAAATACAAAGGACTCATCGCTCTTCTCATGGTTACAGCTCTGGTGTTAGCAGGGGGCAAAACGGAAGTAAGGCAAGTTACCCACTGCAGCCGATATACTCCAATCCCTTGGGCTTGAACGCCATTAAAAATGGCACAGTCAAAAGTGAAGTTTGTAAACTGTGCCTTTGCATAAAAACCTCAGCAAAGACCGTCAGACAATGTTCTTCGAATCTTTGGCCGTGCATTCTCACGGTGGACTAATGGATAAGGGCGACCCTGAACATTCATGTGTGGGAAGCAACAGCATTCCTTGTAGCTGCACAGTGCAGGCACCTTTTTACAACAAATGAAGTGCTACATACTGTTCACATCATTTCTGTTTGTGCCATTGTCCAAAATACCCAACACTCCAAGAGTAAAATTGTGTAATCGATTGGGCGTTCCAGCACAATATTACCTTTGTGGGTGTGGTTTAGGCTATGGGACTTGCCAGCTTGTGTTTAAGGCAATTCAAATGCTTGTTAACTCTGTGGAGTATGTTGGACTGTACAATACATGGGAACATTTTGAGATGTGTGGGTATAGATATAGATGCCCTGCTTTCATTTGAAGTACTGTTTCACAGTAAAGGTCCTACCTTGTATTCAAAATATAATTAGTTTAAATATTACTTATAAGCATCACAGTTCTGCATTGTGTGACATGCTTTGGAGTTGGTTCTCCTGGTAGCACTGAAAGTGCAGCAAAATGTCATCAAATATACATGATAAACCCAGCAGGGATGCCATTTGCCTGCTTACACTGAGCAGCCTCTGTAAAGATGGCTGAATAGATAGCTATACGGTTCACCTTTACAACTGTGAAACAGTGTGCATCTTTGGCACATGTTTTTGTTCTCACCCTTGTATGGTTTTGGCTGTCCTTTCACATGCTTCTTGATGCACTTGTGCATTTAGGTTTACTCTTTGCCATTTTATCTTCTCTATGATCTATTTCATGCTTGCACCTTTTGGGAGGCCACGGACCTCTGAAATGTGGGGCCAGGGAGGGAAATTAGTGTTTGCTTCTGAACATCATTTTAGTGCCATCTGTGAGAACTCTGTGCCTGACTTAAGCGTAGGCATGCATTTAATATTGTAGAATGATGCATCATTTTTAACCTTTACTTTTCTGAAGGGAAAACCCTCATTATTGAAATGGTTTAAAACATGCATGTCATGTATTTGAAGATACAGGTGATTGCTTAACATAGTGTATGTGTGTATTGATTATAAATAACTCAGAAAATAATGTGAAGTGGTATAGAAACAATGTGATTTTGGCTGTTTTGCATATTACAAAGCATTTGGGAAGATAAGAATGACCAACAAGCTTGATATCCGTCATGTGTCTGTGAGAGTTGTATGACTGACTGGTACACATTTCCTTGTTTTATTAAAAACATTTAAAAAAGAAAAGACAATCTAACAATAAAGCTTTTGTAAATATCAAGCTATATATATATATATATATATATATATATATATATATATATATATATATATATATATATATATATAAATAATATTTTTGGCCAAGAAAGACTTTGGTTGTCAGAATGGAATGACTGCTAACAGCTCAACATTACTTGTGCAGTGTTGTGGATCATCCAGACTCACAGAAATTAAATTGCCTTTATATTTAAAAAATGACAACCAGTAAATTGAAAATAAATTGCAATAAATGCCACTCTTCTGGCAATCTGCCTTCCTAGGTCTGGGCCCAGTCCCCGTTGTTGTAAATAAGTCTCTGGTTTCATCCAGTACTAATCTCTGCTTGAAAGCAAAATGTGTGGTTGTCTGACTTAGTTCCTTTTCTTTCCATTCATGTTGAATTCTTTTAAGGGATGCGTGCCCATGTAATGCGTGGCCTTGGTGCTCCTAGTTGGGTCGGGTTCAAGTAAAACGGCGGCCAAAACCCCTTAAGTGCCTTACAGGTTTGTGTGGCCTCTCTGCATGTTTGCCTGTGATGCTTCAATGGCTTGCTTGCTTGTGTGCAGTACATGCTTGTGTGTCCCCTTAAATTGCCCAACCGAATTCTGATGGCTTTTCGCCATGATCATCTGGTGCTGTTGGGTTGTGTGTATTATATGTGGAGAGGCCGAGCAGCTTCCCTTTTCTTGGGGTCTACTTATATGAACAAACCTTTTGCCCGGACCGGATCACTTGCCACACCCCAGACTTGGTATCTTCGCGGAACGTTTTCCTTCAACACACTAGGCACATGCTTGTGTGTGGATATGGTTTTGCATGTTGTGTTATCGTCCTTTGTTTCACCGCCACTTGTGTGGCCTTGTAGCATTGATGGGCTGCCCGGTTGGTTGCAGACTGGCGCCTCCGTATTTCGGCAGACGAGAGCTTGAAAGAAATGTGCATGATGTGATCCAATCAAGGCATTGCTATATTGTCCCTGCATCTAATGCATGCATGTGTAGGAGCAGAGCAAGTGAGGTGGGTGAAAGAGACACCTCTACCAGAGTACTCTGCATACTTACAATGCTCTTTTCAGGGCTCTGCTTTATAGTATTGCAAGGCTTTACATTTACGCCTTCTCAATCAAAGTAAGACTGGCATGCAGAGATGCCAATGAACCAAAATACCAAGAGTAATGCAAATGACCGTAGGTTCAGAGCAAGTGAAATTTCTTGGCCCTTGACCCGAATCCTACCACATGAAGCGATATCAACCATCACTGAGTTAAAGATACTTGCACTCACCGTACATTCTTAACAGGACAAATTTTAAATGAAGCAGATTAAGGGCAATTTGTTACCAACCATATATTAAATGGGGTGCTTCCCTCATGAGGTTTGTTCTGGTGCAGTCTTGCCCTACCAAGAGGAAACCCAGCAGAACCATACTAGGCCAACAGCATTGCCTTCATATGCTGGTAAAGCTTCATAGGACATTTACTGCACCCTTTTGCAGGGGTCGAAATTAAGATTAGATGAGCAAGAGCTAAAAATAGCTCCTGGTTATCCAGCATTAACCAGAGCTACCACTGGGGAACCAAGAGCTAGTACACAGCGTTCCGCAAATCTAACTTCAGCATAAGATACAAATTAAACATTTTGCTTATCGTTTATGAACCCCTTATGCTCTAAATGTCATGAAGATGTGTTCTAATGCTTATTTATAAATTGTCCCAAATGCGCACAGTTAGATTCTGTAAGGAACTCGTGGTGGCAACAGAAAAGACACAAGTGATCACGGTTTTAGGGTGTTTATTGCACTATAAATGCAGGGTGGAAAAATGCCTAACCTAAACTTAAATCTAAGATGGGAGCAAATGTCGACCATCAAATGAAAAATAAGGCAGTCCTAGTGGCGTTGTGTCAAAATAAAAAGGTCTAAACTAAGAAAAAGCGTTTGCCGATTCCTTACAAATAATTTACAGAAAGAGTGTGGGCTAGGGTATTAAAATATAGGAAACAGTGTTCAAATAATAAGTCAGGATGTGATTGCCTTGAGGTTTCCCTTCCCCACGTTTTTAGCATGGGACAAGGTGGGACTTTGGAGCACAGCACACTCGCGCCTCTCCAGCACAAGCTGACAGTTCCGTTCCAGCTATCAGGTTCTTGGATGGTAAAACTCTTTCCTTTGAGGCCTGATGTATTCAACAAACAAACACAACATTCTGCTTCACGTAGACTTTGGGTGACCGCTTAACCCCTGGGTCCCCCTCTTCTGGGCGTAGACCCTTCACGATATTGCTTTCAATGATTTCAAAAGATACAGTTGCTTTTTTGGCAAACTTTGAGTGCTAGCATTTGAGCTGTGGATCTCCCTCGACCGGACTCGGATGCCAAATGACAAGGGGCACTCTCCTTCCCCTCGTCTCGCAATACCTCTTGCTTTCACAAATCTCACTGTCTTTTTAAATGGGTTTCCCTCAGCGGGGTTCCCTTTCGTGGACCTTTCCAATATCCAGTTCATGTATTCACTTTTCACTATGCGGGATTCGCTTCCCTTACTTTCTCAACAGTTTGTCGGTCAAAGACTTTCAATTGTACAGGGATTTTGGTCAGGCTCCTGTATGACCACTTTGACCTATCTTGGCGGCTCTCCTACGGCCTTCTGGTATCTGTATTCGTATTGGACATGGGAACGATGAGGGTATCTCAAATCAGCACCCACGTGGTGCCACTTCCCTCTGCAGCTGGTCTTCCCTTAACACCTATACAATTCTTTGAACTCTTCTTCATATGACAAATTTGCAACTTTCATTCAACACAGCCCGGTTCTTATCGGTTCTCCCTTCGACTCACCGGCTGTGATGAACCGCTTGGCTTTCCTTGCATCTGGAGTCAAGGCCGGTACCATGATAGCAGGAGTATTTCATTACAAGAGAGCCGGTCACTGGCACCTTTTCTGGACCACCTCACTTCGAGTCTGCCGGTAGGGGCTGTGATTTACCGGCAGTCCTGACCTGCTGGTAGCTCAGGCCCCTACTGGCAGATAATTCACTGAAGCACTGGCACTTTGACTACGGTGCTGGTGCTTCAGTGGTTCCCATCCCATGGAAAATGGCAACTTACTGTTCCGCCTCTGTCCGTAATATCCCGGTATTGGGATATCCAGCAGTGGAAACGGTAAGCCGAGGTTGCCGGTAGGCCACCGGTACTACCGGCGGCTTACCAGTAACCGCGTAATGAGGCCCTTAATCTAGATGGTTATACTCAATATTTCATGACTAAGAAGCTGGACATCTCTTAATTGCAAAAGAATTTCCTCAACAAAGTTTATTTTAAATGATATTAAGGCGTGTCGCCCAGCATCAACTGAGACCAAAGAGAATCAGTAAGGATTTGAGAAGTGTTATGTACAAACCTGGCCAACATCTTTGGGTGTAATTCTTTTAATGCTGTACATTCAGTTACCAGATGCCTAAGAGTTTCAAGTTCCTGTTGCTTAAATAACGTACAGGTCCTGTTATCTGAAGCAAGACCAATAGGAGGACCCAAACGTTCCAAAACAAGCAAACAGTTAAGGCGAAATCACAAACAAAACATTCTAAACTTAGTCGAAGGAAAGTACGACAAACAAGGTGAAGATTTCTTCAAACTAGCTGAGCTCACACTAAACTCCTTGTAAAGTTTATAATTACAGGTTTTTCACCATGTGTCAGTCTTACCCAGAACTTCAATTTCCAATTATGGTTGCTGAAATATTTGCCAGAATAGCCCCAAAGGTGATTTTACCTGGGAGTCGCCTGGGTCATGATATCCCAAAGCTCTCTGGTGGCAACCTGAAAGACAACCATGCAGCACTTCGTAGAGGCTCCCTTGCCAGGGAGAACACTCACCCTGTTGCTGCAGCCTTATTTTATTTATTGGGTATTCATAATGCACATATACAGCAAATGGTGTTTCAAGGTGCTGGTGGCCGAGTGCCAGGGGAATGCAGAGAGTGCAGCAGGGGAATGTAGGCCCATATTGTAAGTGCGAGGACCGGACAGGATGGGCTCAATAGGGGTGCAGGCCCAGCCAGGCTAGTGCAGTGGATGGGAGCCTGGTAGGGCAAGTGCAGGTTCGGGAAGTGCGGGGGGGGGGTCAGGCTAGACCGAGGTGCAGGGTAGACTGGGCAAGGAGGGCCTGGGGCATTCATAGAGGGCACTGTATAAATCAGAAGGAACCAGGCATCCAGTTAAATGCGGCAGAGAGGGACATTAGCAGGGAAGGTGGAGAGGGAAGGAAGAAGAGAAATGGAGGATCTTGAGAAATTTCCAGAATTTAAGGAGATCTGGCTCAAGTCTAAGAGGGGCAGGGAGGCCATTCCAGAGGGAGGATCCTACGGAAGAGAGAGATCCCCCCCCCACTCTCTGCTTGGAAAAGCATCTCATCTGCAGAGAGTTGGAGCTGGGAGACCAAAGGGCTCTAGCAGGGAGGTATTTAGGGAAAGAGAGTTGGATTTGGTGGGGTCCCAGACCCCAGAAAGCCTTGTGGATGATGCAGAGGGTCCTCCTGGTCCTTGCAGCAACCGAGAGCCAGTGGAGAGATTATAGGGCTGGAGAGATGCGATCCCTGGTCTTGAGGCCAAGGATAAGCCTTGCAGTCCTATTCTGGATTTTGGCCGATTGAGGGAGAGGCTGTTGCAGATGCCCAGCCTAGAGAGGGCCAGAGCTCTAGAGACATTGAGTTTCTGGGGGAAGGTGAGGACAGGGAGAATTCCTCTGAGGAGGTACAGCTGCAAGTGGGCCTTCTTGGCAAGGTCCGTTTGTGTGGAGAGAACGAGAGAGAGGAGTCAAAGATGACACCAAGGTTTGTTGCCTCACAAGAGGGTGAGGGGAGGGGGCCCATGGAGGGCGGTGTGAGACAGACATGGTATCAAGAGAGATGACACAGACAGCAGAGATATATTTAAACAAAGCTTTATTAATTATCAGGATGGTGTAAGGTCTTACTAACCCTATGCTATGGCAGGATTTCCATGCCTAAAGAAATCTAAGGATAGTCGATGTCAGTAAGTCCAAAACAAAGGTCCGTCTGTGTCAAAAACATATGCTGTCCACACAACTACAACAAAACTAATGGAGAAATATTCTCAGCCAAATGTAAGTGTTCCAAAGTAAATATTCCACACTTGGTAAATAGTTATCTGATGCCAGGTCAATGTAGTTCCAACAAAACCTTGTTTTGCTACAGATTAATCAAAGTCTTCTTTAGAGTCACCAATATCACAGTTCACATCATTGGTTGGTATCGGGTCTCCCTTCCCCCGAGTTCTAAAGGGTAATACAGTTCACACAACCATATAATCTTGGTTTCCCTTCCCCACGATAAAGGCAACAAAGTTCATAGAACTCAGTAGTCCTGGGAATCCCTTCCCCAAGACAAATGTAACAAAGTTCACACAACACAGTGGTCTTGGGATTTCCATCCCCAAGATTGATTTCCAGCAATAGCTTTGTTCACAACTTTAAAGAAAGACGTGGGGGTCTACTTGACCCTACCTTTTGATTCACTTCTCTTCTGTTTCACACCTCGTTACTGTTTTTCTGTTAGACTCCATGGTCGCGTTGCAGTTTGGAGACCGCGCAGTGCACCCATTGCAAGTCGCGCATCCAAGGGCTCTGGTAGTTTACACAGTTCTAGTTTATGGCTCCCTCTAGGCCTGTTGGGGTTTCCTGGTCTAGGGGCAGTTGCCAGGCCGCACAGCCCACCCACTACATGTTACGCAACCAGCTGCCCTGGTACATCTAATAGCCACCTTCCTCTATTTTGCACTCTTCAAACACACGTTTCTATGGCACCTCTCTGCCCCTCTTAGCATTCCTAATGTTCCCTTTCCCCGCAGTTGCTTCTTTAGCAGGTAAACTTCACATAGTGAGATTTCTCTGTGACCCACAACTTAGGCAGTCCATAAGGGATCTTCTCTTCCCAACATTCTTTTCCTGCCTTTTCCCGGTCTTACTTAGTTCATTTTACAACAATTTTGCAATGTAGCTCCCACTTTGCTAACTCCCCTCGGCAGCTTTGTTTGCTTTTCCTTCAGCGACTTCGGGAGTTTAAAATGGTTACAATGTTCCTTTCAGAACGTACATTTAACAATCCCTTGCATTAAATCCTTTAACTCGAAGCCACTCGCAAACGTGCCAACTGAACATGATCAATCTGCTACTATGAATCTTCACAGTTCGTACCCTCACCGGGTTTCTCTCATTTACAAAAATTCACTGGTTGCAGAGTTTCACTTTCTGGCTCCTCTGCCCTTCTACAACTGAAGTCAGGGTCTTACCACCTGCCTCTCAGACAGTCCTGGGATGCTGCTTCTAGTCAGGGTAACAAGGCGTTTCTGGCCATCATGAAGAGACTGTCCCTTAACACAGCAGCCTTTGGCTCCTTTCACCGGCTCCCTGGAGACACGGCTCCCTCGCCACTCAATCACAACTTGACTTCCTCTCCAATCTTCCAGCATCTCGGTACTCCGTTCTCTCTGGGACATTCACTGATTGAGCGGGCCTCCCTACGGCTCTCCTCCCTTTTTTCAGTATACTGATGCTCCACCTTTTATACACCTGCACTATGTAAAGGGGTCTCAGGTGTGTTTCCCTCGCCTGGTTTTCCTGACTCCAATCAAGCCAATCATTGGGACATGCCTGACCTTCAGCTCTGCTTCTTCTAGGTTCCCTCTTCTTAGTCCCAGTACCATAATGGTATTTTCCATAGGCAACGTGTGTTGCTCTTGGAGACATCTTCTTCTTCCCGGTACTTTGTATAATTTCAAAGGGGAGGCTAGGATCAAAGTCGCAATAGCCTGTTAAGGCTGAGGGTGGTAGGATAGGTCATCATCAAGGAAGGGGGAATACTGTGTCTCGCCTTCTGGCACAGTCTTCCCAGTCCCAAGGACCCTCCTCCCAGGGGATCCTCCCTTGCTTGTCCACCCCCAGGGACGAGATCCAAAAGTGATGGCCCTTCCCTTACCACCCGAACAGAAGATTCCCCGGGGAGTAGTTGTGGCAGCGCCTTCAGGTTT
The DNA here is from genome assembly GCF_040938575.1 of Ambystoma mexicanum. NCBI lineage: Eukaryota > Metazoa > Chordata > Amphibia > Caudata > Ambystomatidae > Ambystoma > Ambystoma mexicanum. The sequence goes on from NC_090929.1 coordinate 322,200,164, forward strand.
CCCACAGTGGGCATAAAGTGGGAGGGAAGGAGGGAGCTGGGGTCCCAATGAGAAGGATCTCAGTCTTATTGGAATTAATGCAGAGATCGGTAGCAGCACACCATGCCAAACGGCAGTAAGACAGTCAGTAGTGAGAGAGGAAGAAGAGGAGGCAGTGGAGGGAAGCTTGAAGGAGAGCTGCGTGTCGTCCGCATAACACTAGAAGTGAGGAGAGAAGCTGGAGATCAAATTGGCAAGAGGGACACGGTAGATGTTGAAGAGGCACGGCAAGAGGATGGAGCCCTGAGGGACGCCGCAAGTGGAGGAGAGAAAAGGGCCCAGTTGAACCTGGGATGGTCGGTCAGAGAGAAACGAGGTCAGCCAGTCCAGTGCCAGGTCTGTGATGCCAAGGGTATCACAGAACTGATTTATAAGGGTGTCATGAAGGTCAAGAAGGATGAGAACAGAAGGAGAGCTGTAATCAAGATTTGAGAGCAATTCTTCACGCATGTTCAGGAGTGCAGTTTCCATGCCTCTTGCTGATCAGAAGCCAGACTGCTGGTCATGGAGACAACCAACCGATTCAGTGTGGTGGATCAGCCGAGAGATGACCAGCTTCTCCAAGAGTTTTCCCAGGAAGGGGGTAATGGAGATATGGCAGTAGATAGCCGGGCATGAGGGGTCAGCAGAAGGCTTTTTTAGGAGAGGGTGCACAAGGGAGTGCTTGAGGAGTAGCAGGAAGGAGCCTCTGGCAAAAGAGTGATTGCAGAAATCAACCAAGGCTAGAGCAATGGAGGCAATGTTGTCTCTCATAGTCCTGGGGTGGACCTATCTGGAAGAGACTTTCATAGAGAGCACTTGTCTAGAGACCTCACCCAGTGAAATGGGCGAGACAGAGGAGAGTAGGAGGGAATAGGATATGGGGCCAAGGGAGGCCTGGGAGCAGGTGAGGGAGAACTGACTGACACAGTTGCATGAGGAAGCCTGTGCAGCCACCCATGGACTCTGTCAATGCGCAATGTGAACTTTGAATCGATGTAAATTCTAGGATTTGTTGCTGCTCGTCTCCCAACACATTCTTTTCCCGCTCTCTAAACATGATTAACCTTGTAGTGATGTAGTGAGAGTGGCAAGCGCACTTCCCACCCCTTGTCCCTCCAGGTGCTCCTCGCGTCAGGAACAAACCGGCTGATTTTTTTTCTCCATGAATTCCCATAAACTCTAGAAGTCAGTAGTGTGAAAATGTCCTGAAACTCAAAACTGTTGTGATAATAATAGGCCCTTGCTTGGTGAAGTTGGTAGCAAGCATACTAATGGAGGTGGCTGCGCCAATTACGCCACTGTGATCAACAACCCGTTATTGACAAGGCTGCAATCACACATCTGCATCAGAAGTAAACCTCTAAACTGGACATCATCCTTAAAAACAGGACGGTCGCAATAAGATGTGGTGGTTTTTCGGGAGGATAGCTCAGGGATCATCATGCTCGCCTTGGGAGCAAGACGACATGGAGCACCACAAATTTGATCCCGCGAGCCTCTGGGTATTAAGCGCGTTATAAATAACCTATCATATCATATCACATCATATCACACACATTTGAGTTAGCCTGTGGAGTCCCGCACGGTGCTTCCATCTTGCCCTGGCTATTCTCTCTCTACACCTGCCGCTTGGCTGACATCCTGGAGCCATTTAACATGGCTTTTAATATGTACGCTGATAACACCAGATCAGAATTCACATGGACAGCAATCGAACCCCGCACCACAAGCTGCAAACAATGCCAAATTCCTTACAGCCACACAAGCCTGGATGAATGATGGTCCACTCTGCCCCAAGCTGCTAATACAGAACTCCTCCTCTATGGCCAGGCACCAACTGCAACCACGCCAAAGCTATGACCCACCAACCATAACCGAGCCCTTTAATTAGTTGCCAAAATCAAATATGCATGTCGCTTTGTGCTAGCCATTCCTTCGGATTCTTGAGTTTCTCTGGTTCCAACTTTGCAGGCGCGCCTTCTGACTTTCTTTGACATAATCTGTCATTTAACTGTCTGCAACTCTTCCCCCAAATTATAGGAATTGCCCACAGAGCATGTACACAACGTCTTCATTGGTTAGTCTTCAGTGGTTAGTACATCTGCAGACTTCTACTACCATCAAGTACAAAAGCCCGCTATTGAGTGACTTGTGAATTGGCAGAAACCACTCAGATCCTACAGAACAAAGCAGAATGCGATGTTCTTTCCACTGAGCCAGAGGCTCCATATTTCTCATTTAAGTACCTTCGTTGTCAAAGGGCTCTGGGAACTTCGAGTCTTCTATTATATTGAATATTGTACATAGCTGAAAATGTAAACATGAAAATGAAAATAAAGCTATATTTCAATTTATAACCTCTTTAGTGCAGTATTCAAATCAGAAATGCAGTGAAAGGAAACCGATGATGAAAAAGGCAAATCCAAAATATGATTCTTGTTTTAAATATATATATATTTTCAGGTTTTTAGCTATCTCATATTTAATTTCCTATATTAGGGGCTGACAGGGGCATAGGAGACATAAAATCTGGGGGGGGGACAGAGGGACATCTTGTGGACTTTGCTTTATTTGTTTATTTATTGTGTTTTAGTCAAAGAACTCGACTATTCACAAAATTAGAATTAAAATAGCAGTACGTATTAAATTACAAATATTACGGTATAAAACAAGAAAAAAGAAGAAAAGAAAACAGAAGAAAATTAAAGGATGCAGCAGCAAAGAACATGTCTTTGTATGTTGCATTTCTGGATTTATCGTCTGACTATGAGCTCATTGTAAGAGAGTGGAAATAACAATTAGTTCCAGTGGGCCAGAGCCAGGACGCCAGCTCGTTAAGAGGCAGATCACCTGTAAGTGGACTCCTGCCAAATAAAGGAGTTGCAGCCTTTTCTACCAACTGCACGTTGCTACCTATTTTGTGTGGGGCAAGGAGACGTGTGTGTCTCTTGGAAGGGAAGGATGGGGGTTTCAAAGAAAGAGGAAATCTTATTTTTGTACCTCTGAGTAAGCCCTGTTATGGGAGTAGAGGGACCAGGTGTGTGATGTTGCTGCTTTGACTGTCCTCTGGGTGTGCGGGGGGGGGTACAGCAAACAAGGAGGATGAGTGATCGCAAGCCCAGCCCCTTATAAACACTCCCCAGGTCCGCTGCCGGATGTGTCGGACCTGGCGTATGTCTAGTAGGTGGGATGTATGTGGACCAAAGGGGGTTGGCCAGAGGGGCAGCCCGCTATGTGGGCTGCCCCTCTAGCGCCCCTGCGAGGGCCGGGCCAGCCTCTCACGATGAGTCTGGTCCCTCTTTTTCCATCTCATTCTGGCTTCAGAGCCTAGCCTTTCTTTGCCTTTGTTATTCTGAATGCAGAGCTGGACTCTGTTCCTTTCTCGTTTAACATTTGCTGCAAAGCCTGATCTATTTGATTCTCTCATATGTTACTAGGATGGCAGAGCATGGGTCCTCTGCCCTGTTACATTATTCAAAGAGCCCCTCTGGCCTTTCTTTGCTTCTCCTTTGTCTCACTGCTTGCTTGCTTAATACATACCTCCTTGCTTGAACACTCGACATATTCTCCCTAACACAGCAATGGCAGCTGCAGTCTGTCTTAACGTCTATTTGTTCTGTATCTTGAATTGGCCTCTTATTTCCGCTTTTCTGTCTGCAGGGGAAAGGCATTTGCCAGTCACTGCCATGATGGTTCTACCTGGCCATAAGAGGGCAACAGCTAGCCAATATTGGAAGAACATGGGCATATTATGCCAGAGGCTGGCAACTGCCTTCCTAATGCCTACACAAGAGACAACTCTTGCCTTTGTTTCTAACAGTAATTCAGTGGAGTGGATGAAGAAACGCGAGAACACACATATTGCTTATAAATGAAGGGGATGATGTCACACTTGGTTAAGGCATTTTGATCACGCCAGGAGCTCATTTCCAGCTGCAATTAAGTGATTACCTTTTAGGCTTCTGGCTTTAAATAACATTAGTATCACCTGGAAAGCACAGAGGTTACTCAACAGGGTTCCTGGAGCACGAGGGGTACCCTACTCGTGGGCATGGATGAGTGGAGGGCATTCTTGCCCTGGTTTGGAGCCTGGCCTCTGCAGCCATGATGGGGGCAGGGGCCTATTACTTTTGGTTGTATATACCCTTTTAGGGTGGGCAGACATTGCCTCCTGCTTTAGCCCACTAACAGCTCTGCTTTGCAACTTTATCACACATACCTGTCGGGTGTCATGCAACTCAATGCTACTAATGTTATCAGCCTCAGAAGTCTGGAATCCTTTGCCACATCAACTGGGGGAAAGGCTTGCTACCTGTGACTTACCAATGTCTGAGTTGGCATCTGTCGCCCTCTGGGGAAGACACACGCAGAAAGAGCAGGGTAGAGTGCCCTTCTGGGTTTTTCACACTTCTTCCTCGGGGTGGGCACAATTCACTCTGCAGAGAAAGTGGCACATGCTGGACAACTTTCTCCCACTTTGACAATTTCACCCAAAGAGCGAAATTGGCCATTTGAAATACCTGTCGACTTATTATTGCACAATCCACACTGATGGGTTTAAGCACCTGCTTAACGCGAGATGGCAATTAGGGCATTTGCCAACCGACTCAAGAAGCACAGGACACCCTCTTACCAGCGACATGTCATGCTCACTCATTCTGATCATGAATTGCCGTTTATCTGGGGTCATGTTAAATGTATTTATTTATTTATTTATTATATGTGTAGCATCACGCAAACCCCCCAAGCATCAAGGCGCAAAGTAAACTGCATGGAGTGGCCCACTTCCATTGGCGCACGTTTTTACTTTTCCGCCACAAAATGGAAGGTTGGTGTAAAAGGCAGGTGAAATCACATTGCTTTTCCACTTCGGAAGAGTGTAAATACCCTGCGCAATTGGCGATTGCTGGCAGAATTGACAATGGCTTCCTCTGCACTCTGCCTGCTTTTACCAGGTTTCATTTCCAGGCATAACCCAGGGGAATCCCTTTCTTTATTTCCATCATGAGAATCCATGCTGGCAGTAAGGCCGTATTTGTCTGGTGGAGCAGGAAATACAAGGGGTCCTGGTATGTCCACTTGGCTCCCGAACTCCACTTATAAAATGCACGAAAATCTGGCTAATTAGAAAAAGCAACAGTAATAGTGTCTTCCACCACTTTTTCTGAACCAATTGACCTGGAAAATGCTGTGTTGCATCGGAAGCTGAATGCATTCACTCTGCCTATTATCCCACCGGAAGATTAAGCCAGGAAGTGAACACAGGTGTTACATATTCCTGTGCACAATCTGCATTTGGAGCATTAACTAACTGAGCTACCTTACAAATGATTTCTCCTCTGGGGCTTTACCGTCTTAACCCCTTAACTGCCATGGGTATTTCCCCCCCAGTGCCAAGGCCTTTTTTGGTGATTTCGGTATGTCGCCATTCAATCCCTTGTAACTTCTTTGTTACATGAGATATCTCGGCCAAAGATGGCCCCTTTTTTCCCACATGTAGGCAGTCGTAATGCCACCCAGGAATCCTAGTTTGCTGTATGGGGGGTGAGGGAAAATAACCAAAAGGGAGAACATTTGGGTTTTTTTCAGAAAAAGACAATAAAATGTTGTACAAAGAAGTCTGTGGTGTTTTCCTTGTAAGAGCTAGGAACTAATGGTTTGCTGTGCTGGATTCACCATTTTCCAGGCTTTCAGGAACAGATTGAATGGAAACCAAAATCACATATTTTGATATGCTAATCAGCCATTTTGTGAGAGGTAGGCGATTTTGGAGTTTTTTTGTCCAATAGGACTAGGGATGTAACGGTATAACGGTATACCGTTAAAGATACCGTGAACCACTTAATTGAACAATAATAACCGTCACATTGTTTATACCGTTATACCGTTCATACCTTAAAGTGTGCTTTTCAATCTGATTTGGAAAGGCTGCAGTAAGCAAGTGCTGCGCAGTCTTGGTCTTGCACTGTTGGATGTGCCATCTGCCAAGTAGTTTCAGTTGGAGCAGTTTTTAATGCCATTCCATAAACCACACGTGCCTGACACAAAATCAATATGTTGGCAATAGGAAGAATAGATACAGTGCCAAGAAGGAAAAGGGTTTACTTTGGGTTGGCGGCTTTGGGGTTTATATATTTATAATGGATAATGTTCTCTAAACATATGGCACTGGGGGATTTCCCTGGTTCTATCATTGAATTTACATATAATAAGTCGCACTGCGAAATTCACTCATCTCTGTGGGTATTCCCTGCTGCCAAACCAAAGGGTAACATGTCCGTGAGTACTGAACACCTTTTGGCCCGCTAGTAAACTAAAGGCTGTAACGTAAAGAGAGTGCGTGTGTGTGTGTGTGTGTGTGTGTGTGTGTATGTGTGTCTGTATATGCGCAGAAGCGTATACTACCATCAGCCTCCATTGATGGGTGCATGCAGGTTATCAAGATGGCAACATGTTCATCTTCACCAGTAGCCAGTGGGGGAGCATAAAGCCTAAATGACCACTTAAGAAAAGCTATTCAGTTTGCTTTGCCAGTTGCAGCAGCCCCCCCCCCTCCTCTCCACACATGTGTTTGTTTGGTGGAAGCAAGGCATTTCAGTGGAAAGTATGTTGAAAAGCCCAATTCTGGCCCTGGGTGCCCGGTTTTGTTTGTGATGATAGATCTGTGAATTTATGCCCTTTTAGAAAATATTTGTTAAGATTAGTTAACTCCACCTGCTATACCGCGATAACCATGATATACCGTCATTTGGCAAGAAGGTTATCGTACCGTCATAAAACTAATACCGTGACACCCCTAAATAGGACATGCGTGGACGGAATGGAAGAAAAGGGTAGGAAAGTTGAATGGGAAGCCAGAAAGGCATACATTTCAGAAAAGTAGACAATATTCCTAGTTTAGGAAGGGGTGATTTTGCGCAGGTCAGGCAATAACTATGTAGGGAAAGATTCCATAGTTTGGGGGGAAATCGGGAAAATGACAGAAAAAAAATACAATTTCCACACATTTCAATCTGCTCACTCACCGCAACACACAGCCAACAACACATGGCCTACCTTCCCGCGTTCCCACAGTTTTCCCGACAAAGACGGTACCTCACATGTGTGGGTGCACCTACCCGGGTGCAAAGGGAAAAGCCTAAAATGCTGGTAACCCCAAGTCTTTTCGCACAGCAGATTTTCAGGAATTTTGCTCATGTGGACAACCTACAAATTTGGGCCTAGGGTGTCGAAGCCATGAAGGAAAACAGGGAACCCCATGCATTTCCAAAAAGAAAACACCTGTGGGAAGCCACAGAGGACTGATTTGTGCGAATTGCCCCATAATTTATGACCCACAATCCCTGACAAAGTCTGAAATTTGGTGGAAAAAACACAATTTCCACTTTGTCTTGGATTGTGGGTAATAAAGTCTGGGGCGATTCACACAAGTCAGACCTCTGTGGATTCCAACGGGTGTCTTCTTTTTGGAAATGTATGGGGTACCCTGTTTTCCTTCGTTGCTTCGACATCCTAGGCCCAAATCTGCAGGTTATCTCCCCAAACCCTTTGGGGGTTACCAGTGGTTTATCCTTTGCGCCCAGGTAGGTGCACCCACACATGTGAGGTACTGTTTACATCGGGACACCAGTGGGAACGTGGGAAGGTAGGCCATGTGGAGTTGGCGGTGTGTTTCGGTGGGTGGCAAGAGGGAAATGTCTGAAAATTGTAGTTTTTTCACTAAATTTCAGAAATTGCCATGGATTGTGGGTAATACATTCCGGGGCGATTTGCGCAAGTCAGACCTCTGTGGATTCCCACGGGTGTCCTCTTTTGGGAAATGCATGGGGTTCCCTGTTTTCCTTGGTGGCTTCGACACCCTAGGCCCAAATCTGTATGTTGTCCACATGAGCAAAATCTGCTCTGCCGAAAGGCTTGGGGTTACCAGTGGGTTAGCCTTTTCCCTTTGCGCCCAGGTAGGTGCACCCACACATGTGAGGTGCCATTTTCGTCGGGACACCTGTGGGAACGCAGGATGGTAGGACATGTGTTGTTGGCGATGTGGTTCAGTGGGTGGCCAGAGTGAAATGTCTGAAAGTTGTGTTTTTTTCCACCAAAACAGAGAACCCCATGCATTTATGAAAAGAAGACAACTGTGGACACCCCCTTTCCACTAAAAACATCCATCGTGGTTTAGTGACCCCCACACCCACTCAAAACAAGTTATCATTTTATTTATTTTTTTGCCTCTTTCCCAGGGAGGGCTACATGAGATGCCCCCCATCCAATTGGGATGGGGGGAGAGGGCCACCCCCAATCCCACTAAAACATCTATGGTGGTTCAGTGGCCCCCCACTCCCACCCAAAACAAGTTATAATTTGTTTTATTTTTGTTTTTCCCATTTACTAAGGGCAGATGGGCACATGTGTGTGGCCATCTGCCCCTGGGGGGCAAAACATACTGCCCCAGGCTTGGGGAGTGGCTCTGCCAATATTTGCAGTGGCCTCTCCCCTCACCTCAAATGGATGGGGGCATCTCATGTACCCCTTCCTAGGGACAGAAATCTGCCACCAGGGAGGGCTACATAAGATGCCCCCCATCCACTTAGGGTGGGGGGAGGGTCACCCCCCTTTCAAACACAAAAATTCCTGGTGGTCTAGTGCCCCCCCAGCCCCCACCCAAAACAAGTTATTATATATATATATATATATATATATATATATATATATATATATATATATATATATATATATATATATATATATATATATATATATATATTTTGTTTTGCCCTTCCCTAGGGGCAGATGGGCACATACTGCCCCAGGCTTGGGGAGTGGCTCTGCCAATATTTGCAGTGGCCTCTCCCCCCCACCCCAAATGGATGGGGGCATCTCATGTACCCCTTCCTAGGAGCAGAAATCTGCCCCCAAGGGAGGGCTACATAAGGTACCCCATCCTCTTAGGGTGGGGGGGGAGAGGGCCACCCCCATTGCAAAAATCCCTGGTGTCTAGTGGTCCCACCCACACCCACCCCACCCAAAACTATGTTTTAAAAAAATATTTTGTTTTTGTTTGCCCCTTTTCCCTGGGGGCAGATGATCACCCATCTGCCCCCAGGGTATTGCCCCCATGCTTTGGAGGCCAGGGGGCAGAGAAGCTTACATAGTAAGCAGCCCCTCCCCCCACTTCAATAACAGATCCCTGCACGACACACCAAACACATATTCTGAGGGGGATAAATAACATTACATCCACCCCACTTAAAATTGTGGGGGGTGGGGTTTGTCCCCCCTGTCCCTCTCATGTCCTACGCCATGTAGGGGCACATTTAATGTATTTTGCTATGAATACATTTGCTAGGGGAACATGTGCAGTACTAAATCCTTCCTACATGAAGATCTGCTGCCCCTAATCTCTCTAGGGGAAGATCTAAAGTCCTGCGTCATTTGTAGGTGGAGATCTGAAGTCTGAAATCCTCCCTAGGGTAAGATCTGCAGTCTTACATCCTCCCTATGGTAAGATCTGCAGTCCTAAATCCTCCCTACGGGAAGATCTTCAGTCCTTAATCCTTCCTAGCGGGGGATATTTGATGCAGAAAGGGAGTGACATCTGAAGCCCAGCAAGGCCTCGTTCTCATTTCCTCTTGTTTGAACCTGGGAGATCCCTGTGGTTCAGCATCTTGTTACAGGCCATAACTGATAGTCCAGCTGCTGAGAAATTGGGCTGAACAGTTTTGAAAATCTTTCAATTAGATTCCCTTCTTTTTGTGGGGTATTGTTTTGGTTGCAACACCCTCCATCTGCCTGGGCCACCCTTATTCTTGAGCCACTCTGCTCCGCAGAGACGAAAAAAGAAGCAGTGGCTATGTGATAGCGTGTTTATGCGCAGGTAACCCGTGAACATGAGACTTGTTTGTGAAGGGATATAAATATATCATGCACTGGATTTACTGTTCCAGATTGAGCAATTTGCTATGCTTGTCGTGCTATTCGTGTAAGCCGAGCTCTTAAGGAAGCTGCAATGGTAGACAAGAAAACGTTCCTGGCCGGTGTTAATGCTCCCACTTTCTGTAAATGCAATCCCTGCGAGGCTGCTGCAGACCGGGGGAGTCAGAATCTGTCTGCACAAAGTGCTGCAGTGTTTCGTAGACACGATGCACAAACGTATCACGAATGTGTGTGCATTGACCAGATTTGACGAAGGCCCTGGTGGAAGCGCCTGGAGGGTTGGGGGCCTTTCACTGGACAGCAGACTGTCGCTTGGACTCTTGAAGTCAGCAAATGTAGTTGCCACCGGGTAGATTGTTGTTGAGTTACAGTGAAGAAGCTGGTGGCCACTTTGCAGTTCCTAGTGGTTAAACGTTTTCATCAGCCTGCCAATTTACTGACTGCAGTTAGAGCTTGCACCAACGGTGAAATATCCATTTATTAATTTGTCCGTTTACAGTAATTTTGGTAGACCATGAGTACGCTCATTTAAAATATACAATTTAGTGTTGTTCATAAAACTTCCCATCCCCAAAGAACTTGCTGCAAACCGATAATTTACTTCCAAAATATGCATTGCTATGGAACGCAAGTGAAGTTCAATGCCATCAACTTGTGCCTCCTCAAGAGGAGGGTTAACGAGCAATGCCCGAACATTGTTGGGGACAGTCGTTCACTGGTGTTCTCCTTATCCCTTACTCGCCTTGTATCTTTGCGGGAATCATTCTATATCGAATCCATACACCTGTTGTCAACTGGGCATATTATGTTGCAATGCAATTCTTAGAAGTTGCCTCGGACACCACCAACCGGTGGCACTCAAAGACCCCAGGCTGGCTCTACAATTGTAAAATCCGGCCGCATTGCAAGTTAGAAAAAGACATCAGATTGACACCTGATCGAAGGCAACCCAGATCCCCTCACTGTCCCTGGGTGTGACAGTAAAGATGAGGCGTCTCAGAGAGAGCCACAGTAGGCATCTCCTGCAGAGCTTGCCGGTGGTGGAACTCTGGGGCATGACCATTACTAGTCTAAGGGTTCTGGAAGATGTTTCGCCATCTGATTACTCTGTCATTCCCAGGCAGTGGTGGAAGTGGAAAAAAAGGACTAATGGTACTGTGGCTGCTTCCAAAAAGGAGGGAGTGTGATGGTGAGTATAGATGGGAGTGGAGGATGGGGACAATTGGGGGAGGGACAGGGACGGAGAAGGTTGATGCTTGACCTTTGGTTTATAATGTTCACCCGCGTGTACCCTCGACTTGAGCCCTGGTTTTTATTAAACCTATAGCACTTTTGAATCTGATATTAAGCCAGGACATAGCAAAGAGGTTCACTCATTATCCTGTGGGGTAGTACTCTGCATGGCTCAAGCAACTTCTGCGACTGGCAGAAACATGGCTCAAGCAACTTTGCGACTGGCAGAAACATTGGCTCAGCCATAGTTCGTGCACCAAAGATTCTAGTGTAGTTTCTAAGCGTGGATTGGGGATTCAAACCTCTGTTGCTCTGCGTGGTCTTGCTTCCAAGACCAGCACGTTGCCCCTGTGCTATTCTATTCTCCATCTCACATAACATCATGTTATGCTAAAGGAATATCGTTGTGGCTGTAATTTTCACATCCCGAATGAGGATCTAGAAGACCCAGAATGCAAGAGGATGCAACCCTGAAAAATCTATTTAGCGCGACTACTTTCAGTGATATAAGACACGTAATAAAAAAGACGTGTAATTCACTCTGATAGATACAGAGATTATTTGTGACAAACCTCCAGCTCGTTGTTATTCATGATGTTGAGAACCTTTGATTAGTGACATTAAGCAACTTTTTTTTGCATGTGAAGCTAGTAGATATCTTAGATTTAAACAAATCTTTAAATGGGTGTTGGCTATCACAGATTTGCAAAGTAATCAGTGCTTTCAGGAGGATGATCAGGTGGACGAAAGAACCCGAGGACACAGAAAACGAATAGGAAGGAAACCTATGCAGGCACTATGGAAATCAAGTGAATGCAGCAACTACAGAGATGGAGTAAACATGGAGACTTAGGAAAGATTAGGAAAAACTGAAGTCAGTTCGTTAATATAGAAAGGAAGGTGTAGGAACAACATCTCAAGACTACAGATCAACTTACAGATGATTGTCATGATTTGGCCATGAAGAAGCTCACTAGTTTCCACAAGACGGAAGGTTGACACTAAGCGAAACACGTGTCCGCCATTGGATTATACTCTTCCTTTGTCGTTGGTAAATGAGAAACAACTTTGTTCATTTTGACCAAATTAGGGATTCTAATTCATGCATTTATTCATGTTGATGTTTTAAGCGACAGGCTTGTCTTCAGATTTGTTATTTACTATGCAAAGCTTAAAAAAGAACATGGTGTGTTTCTTCTGATTTTGGTGCAAGCCGCAATAGGTGTTAGGTATTGTATTGTTGTAATAAACATAACCCTTGTCCTTAAGGCTGGACGGCATCTCTTAGCAGGTTGGGAGTCTGAATTTTAGAGGCACCAAGTAGCCCATGAATGTCCCCATTAGCACTTGTGTACTTGCGATACATGTGACTGGTGGTTCGCTATTCGTAAAGACTTATAGTCTTGTGAGCCATCCTATTCCTTGAATTCTAACACACACTGCATCAACTTCAGTGACTCTGGATGACCTTTTTTTTTTTTTCAAATTTCTTTATTGGTTTTAACAGTATAACAAACATATTTGGCATCGCTTGTAATAATCACTGCAAATCAACAGAATTACGCATCCCCCCGCCGTCCCCCCAACTCAAGACCACAGTCAACATCATCGCCATTTTTATTGGGCCGGATTGATGGCAGGACAGTCCGAACCGTCCGAGGTAGTGGCACTCTTAACGCCACCCAGCGATGCAGTTCCCCACTGGAGTCCAGCCTCTGTTCGAGGATTGCCGTTACCCACGCACCAGTTTCAGCCGTTATCCATTTCGTAAGGTCCCCCCACCACTGTGCTTTGATCGGGGCCCTTGGGCTCTTCCATCCGAAGGCTATGCGTCTCTTCGCAGTTATGTATATCAGATCTTTGAGTTTGTTTAGAGGCTTATTTTTGTGGTTACGTTTGCATCTGCCCAAGATGCAGGCTACGGGATTGTTCACTTCTAGCTCAATATCTGCGTCCGCCACCCTCTCCTGTACCTGTGTCCAGAACTTGGGTATCTCTGGGCAGCCCCAAAACATATGCGTCATTCCCGCCCTGGGCTCCTTACATTTGGGGCATACTTGGGCCTCAGCCCCCTTGAATTTAGATATGGCCTCAGGAGTTAGGTATGCTCTGTTGGTGATGTATAATTGAATGAGCTGCAAACGGGCATTCCTAGAAACTTTCTTGTGGTAGTGGGTTATTTTCTCCCATTCTTCGTCCGCAAAGTCCTGGCCTAGTTCGGTTTCCCACTTTACTTTGCTTTTGAGCTCGTTGCTTGTCGTGCCCTGAAGTAGGGTTTCGTAAAGTCGCGAGGTTTCATGGCCACCTTCGGCTGTATTCAACAATGTTTCTATGACCTCGTTTTCCGTCTTTGGGGTAGTAGCCTCTGGCCATCTAACCATTATGGCTTGTATCACTGCCCTATGGAGCAAGAATTGACCAGGAGGTAATCCCGTGGTCTCAGTGAGATCGGGAAGGGTATGATCTCTAGGTCTCGTGTTAGGTCTCCTAGGGTAGCCACTCCGTAGGGTTCCCACTGGGCGCGCGTTTCAAGAGAGCCCCACGGCTGGTTGGCCATAATTGCTGCGATGGGGATTTGTGGGGAGTAGGGATCAGTTGACCCCACTGTTCTGCATGCTCTGTTCCAGAGCTTTATTCCAAGTTTGATTAGGTATGGGAAGGGCTGTAGGAGTCTGTTCTGGACCCAGAGTAGATCCCTTAGGAGCAGATTGGGCAATGCTGGTTGGAGGAGCCTGGTGTCTGTGGAGATCTCGTCGGCCATCCATCACATCACATGCCTTAGTTGGCTTGCAAGATTGTACAATTCGAAGTTGGGGACTTTAATTCCCCCTCTCTCATAGGGTCTTTGGAGTGTGTCCAGCGCCACCCTATGTCTGCCTCCCTGCCAGAGAAACCGTCTACATAGCTTATTAATGTTCTGAAAAAGGAGGGGGGAATGTTGTAGGGAACATTTGTAAAGTTGTATAGTAAGCGGGGGAGTGCAACCATTTTGAGGAGACCTGCCCTTCCGGCCATCGAGAGCGGGAGCTTGCCCCAGAATTCCATAGATTTTTCAAGAGAGTCTTTAGCTCTCACCGTGTTGAGTATATGTTCTGTGTATGGGTCCCGGGGTATCATGATTCCCAGGTACCTAAAGGAGGTCACTTGCCATTTTAGGTCAAGGGGGGGAAGGGATCTTAGGTCTTCCTTATACAGTGCACCTAGAGGGTAGAGGCAGGACTTGTCCTTGTTAATTTGGATCCCTGTGTATTTGCTAAATCCGTCCAGGGTCTCTAGAGTGTAGGGCAGGAGGTGTTCGGGGTTGTGTAGGTATAATAGTGTATCGTCCGCGTACATAGAGACGAGGTGGGTCACTCAGCCTATTACGATGCCCCCATCTCCGTATTCCTGTCTGAGGTATGCGGCTACTGGTTCGGTGGCAATGATGTATAACATCGGGGAGAGTGGGCAGCCCTGACGGGTACCCCTGTGTAGGGACCATTTGTCTGAGAAGGTCCTGTTTGTGCGCACCCTAGCGGTGGGGTTGGTGTAGACTAGCTGGGTCCATTTCAGGAAGGCGGGTCCGATTCCCATTCTAGTCATAGTGGCGTATAGCCATTCCCAACGCACTGAATCGAAGACCTTGGTTGCGTCAAGTGACGCAACCGCGTATCTCTGAGGCCTCTGTTCCGTGCTGTACATGATGTGATGCAACCTGCGCAGGTTTTCTGTTATGGAGCGTCCGGGCACGTAACCCGTTTGGTCCTGATGGATCAGGTGGGGGATCACCCTTCGCAGTCTATTTGCTAGCAGGGAGGTCAGGATCTTGCAATCAACGTTTAACATGGAGAGGGGCCTGTAGGAACCACAGTGCGATCCGTCTTTACCGGGTTTCAGGAGGGGGATAATTACAGCTTCCCTCATGGAGTCGGGGAGGGCACCACGCTCGTAAGCTTCGTTAAACACCTGCGCCAACAGTGGGGCCAGGGTCTCTTCGTACAATTTATAAAATTCCCCGGGGAGGCCATCAGTGCCAGGGGATTTTCCAGTCGGGAGCGATCTAATGATAACCTTGACCTCATCTGGGGTGATGGGCTCGTCTAGGATGTCCGTCATTTGAGGATCGAGCCTGGGAAGGTCGATGTCGTCCAGGACATCCTCAATGCCGGAGTCGGCCATGTGCGGGGGTTCGGCGTATAGTTTGCTGTAAAAGTCGGAGAACACAGAGTTAATTTCTATCTGGGTGTGCACTAAGGAGCCATCTGGTTTGAGTACTTGGCAAATGGGTGTTCTGGGGGTCTCCCTCTTGTATAGCCAAGCCAGGAGTTTACCGGGTTTATCACCTAGGGCATGGG
Organism: Ambystoma mexicanum; assembly: GCF_040938575.1. Taxonomy (NCBI): domain Eukaryota; kingdom Metazoa; phylum Chordata; class Amphibia; order Caudata; family Ambystomatidae; genus Ambystoma; species Ambystoma mexicanum. The sequence goes on from NC_090929.1 coordinate 322,215,682, forward strand.
TTTGTTCCATGTGTTTGGCGTAGCTCAGCCTTCCCACGGACTCCCAGTGCGTAAGGCAGGTTTGTTTTAGATCAATTACTTTCTGTAAATGTTCTGGGGATAGGTCTAATCTGCCTTCCAGTTCTCCCAGCTCCCTCTCTGAGTGTTCTAGGGAGGAAGTAACAGACCTTAGTGCTCCACCCATGGCTGCAATCATCTTACCCCTCATGACCACTTTGTATGCCTCCCAGGCGGTGCCTATGTATTTGACACTGTTGAGGTTTCTTTCCCAATAATCCTCCGCCCTGTCCGCAATGTGTTCACGGAGGGCTGTGTCATGGAGGGCCTCAGCCCTAAGTCTCCAGGTGGGGACAGGGGGTCTAGGCGGGTAGACCTCCCAGGCGGCCAGTAGTGGGGAATGATCGGACAGCACCCTGGGCAGGTACTGAGCCCCGCCAAACATTGCCTGTTGTTCAAGGCTTACGAAGAGATAGTCTAGCCTAGTGTGGACCGCATGTGGAGGGGAGTAAAAGGAGAACTCTCGCAGGTCTGGGTGTTGTTCTCTCCACAAGTCTCGGAGTTGTAACTGCTGTAACAGCCTGGACAGTATTTTGGCCGGTGTAGAAGGGCTTGTATGCTTATCACCTGACCTGTCTTTCTGGGGGTCTAGGGTGCAGTTGTGGTCACCTCCCCATATCATGGTTTGGTCCCTGTAAGGGCTGAGACGTGAATATAGGGAATGAAAGAAGGCTGTTGCGTCGTGGTTGGGTGCATAGGTGCTAACCAGGCATATTTCCCTGCCTTCGATTGTGCCGCATGCTAATGCCATCCTACCCTCATCGTCTACTTTGGAGCTTACTAATCTGAAGGGGATAGAGGGGTCTACCCAAATTAGGACACCTCTGGCATAAGAGGAGTAGGAGGATCCTATCAGAGTTCCGCGCCATGCTTTGGCCAATGGCTTCAGTTTGTCCGACGTTAGGTGCGTTTCTTGAAGTAGGGCTGTTCTGGTTTTACTTTTTTTGATGTAGGCGAGTATGCGGCGTTGCTTCAGGAAGCTATTCATGCCTCTGACGTTCCACGTCATGATTTTTATCGAGTCAGCCATGGGAATCGGGGGTTCCAGTATCTATTTCAGGCTTACCAGGAGGCATTGCATGAGGCGAGAGGCGCATGGGGCTCGTTTGAGGTCGAGGTGGTTTATGGATGTGGGTCCTAACTGGGGTGCCTACGTCTTGTGACTTCCGCTCCGATAACTGCAATCCCATCCAGCGTAGGGAATGTGCTTCATCCGTGCTGTCTACGATGGTTGTTGGTGGTCTTGGTTTTTCCCGATTCCGGCACCTAACTTCTGTGCCAACTCCCTTCCCCCCCCTTAACTTTGAACGTCCCAAACATAAACCAGGTCGAGCGAGGTCTCCCTCACTATGACAGTCCCGTTTCCGCTCCTTTAGACCGAGCATCGGTCGAATGGTGCCCTACGGGCGGGTATGTAAGTACCCTTACCAAGAAAGAGCTTCCGGGGGTTGGAGAGTGATCGTCCGGGCGTCTCGTTTCGAGGAATCAAGGCAGCTGCGACGTGTGTAGTCGTTCCTTGGTGGGGCCCCTGAGAGACATTGGGGCAAGGTATAGCCATTGAGGGACGAGGCTCAGCGTGGTTGTCGCTTCTTAACTTCAATGTCTGGGATCTGCTCGCTGTCCATCCAGTCCCGTGCCTCGGCAGGGGTATCGAAGAGGTAGGATTTGTTGTTGCGTATCACCTTCAATCTGGAGGGGTATAGGAGCATGTAGCATAGACCGGCAGACTTCAGTCTAGCTTTGGTGTGTATAAACAGTGCCCTCTTCATTTGGACCTGAAAAGTATAGTTCGGATAGATGCATATTTTGGCTGAGCCCCTGCTGATCTGGCCGTCTGATCACGAGAAGGCGAGAATGGTTTCACGGTCCCTGTAATTAAGTACCTTTGCGATCACTGGTCTGGGTGGGTTGCCAGAGGGGGGTTTCAAAGTGAGGGATCGATGAGCCCTTTCGATTGTGAAACCCTGGGAGAGTTTCTCTGCACCTATCTCCTGTAATAGGAGGTTTTCGACGAAGTTCGTGGGGTCCGATCCCTCGATGCCCTCAGGGAGGCCCAGAAGGCAAATGTTGTTACGGCGTGTGCGCCCTTCTGCCACCTCAGCCCTGTCTTCCAGGTTTTTCACTTTCTGTTGGAGTGCATCTACATCCTTGAGGAGCACAGTTTTGGCTTCAATGTTTTCACGGACCTGGGCCTCCAGCGTATCTTTCCTGCTGGCCAAAGAGCGGACGTCTTGGCGTAGGAGGCCCAGGTCTATGGCGACTGCATCAATTTTATGTTCCACGGCAGTTTGAGATTGTTTGATGGCTTTGAGGATCTGTGTGTTGCTTGGTTCAGTTGTTGGCCTCGCGGGGTCGAGTAGATCTGCGGCGTGTGTCCCGTTCATGGTCTCAGGCGCTGTGGGCCCTGCCGCCGTGAAGGTATCAATGGTGGTCTGGCGTTGCTTGGCCCTTGCCCCTTTGGTGGACATATCAACTGGACCACAGGCGCTTCACTGGTTTAGGGGTGGTCAAGGTGTGATGAGGCGGAGAGGCCATAAATTCCCAGTGCCTGCTTCAGTGGTTGAGCCGTTGTGCGGCTCGGTCCAGGCGGGAGCAGCGGTAGAGGGCGGCAGTATGTTGTGGGCCACTCCGGAGGCCCAGATATATAGCTAATGTGCAGGGGCCAGACCGGCAGTGTTCGTCAGCGTGCGTCGGGCCGTTTCTCTGGGTTTCAGGAGTAGTGGTTGGGGCCCGGCTGGCGAGTCAGCACTGCGTTTGCTGGGCGCTTCATGGAGGGGGACACCGTGCCTATGTAGGGTGGAAGAGGGAGGGGGGGGCGCTCGCGTGGGCCGGCGGTGACAGCCAGAATACAGCAGTTGGATTTGTCCCCCCCGCTCACCTCGAGGATTCTCCGACACCCAGGCTCTCGGTTCCGCGGTGGGTAGCGCACGTGTCCGGCTCATAGCAGGCTGGGCTCTGCGTCCTGGTTACGCCTCCTCTCGTTCGTGCACCTGGCCGCTCGGGTGCTTCGCAGGTCCCCCTCGTCGGTCCGGACGGGTGCTCTTGTACGACGGAGGGGTCTTCTCCCCTCTGGCAGCTTGGGCGTTGCGGCGCGGATGCAGCCTTAGAGTGCAGGCCGCTGCGCCGTGCTGGGTGTAGGAGCCGCCATTTTGGCTCCGATCCGCTGGGTCTTGTCGCACGGTCTATAAGGCAAAGCCGGTCACTCAGAGCCACAGGAGTTGGCCCGCAGGTGCAGCAGGGTATCAGCCCTCAGTGAGGCGGTTTGTGGGCTTCAGGACCCTCAAAAAATGTAGTTAATGGCAGGTTATGATGGTAGCATCAGGCGGAGCGCACGGAGCGAACGTCCTCTTCACATGGCGGTTAGCCACGCCCCTGACTCTGGATGACCTTATACCAGTCTTTGGTCAATTGACTCCTTTTGCTCCCTCCCAGCCTTGCCTAGAAGTGGTTGCAACCACTACATTTAGCACCTTCCAAAAACCTAACATAAAAATAATAAGAACGTGCCACCCTTCCCATTACCTCTCCATTATCTGTCCCTGTGACATCCGAACTTTAATAGGCGAATGAGGGTTCAAAAACTTCTCGCTGGTGAACCCCCATCATTCTACCTTTCTCTATTTACTCTCCTGGGCACGTGTTTCCACCTCAAGCACATTTTGAAGCAAACGGTATTCAGTCTCGGAGATGTCGACATGCCCCGGATCAGATGTCTGGAGCTATTGGAAGTTGACAGCCCTCAAAAGGGGATTGCTGGAGTATTCATAGCTTGGGAAAGAACCCCCTACTTTTAATGCTGGTTCCACTAGGTGACTGCCTTGGGCGCTACCATCGGTATGGGGCTGGTGGAGAGGATGGGAGCACCATGTCACTTTGCCCAGGGCGATGCATATTCTGGCCCTCGGTTCTCCCCACCTGTGATGGCGCAGCATTGAAATGAGCGCACTTTGCTGTATGCCATCATTTCTGTCATGCTTTGAGGCGTCGCTGAGGGGGCTGTATCCCCAGGTCTTTTGGTTGTAGCCCCGGATACAAGCTCGGGGGCTACAACCAAATGGCTAGCTAGCCCTGAGTCCCGACAGTCCTCACATTAGTGTAGCCCCAGTTATTTTCCAGAACTAGCAACACCCCTGTAGGTCGACTACTGAAATATGTTTTGTCCATGAGGTTTCATTTTGCCTACTCAGTGTGGGAGACACCATTTACTTGTCAGCACAAACATGTTCTAGTCTTAATGGAAAGCCCTAAATCTGTTCACGATGAAGGGGCGAGTGTTTGCTGTGCAGCACTTAAACATGGCTTCTCACTTGGTCATTGACAAAAGTAGGCCATATGCCCAGGCCAAGGGCCCGCCATCTTCTGAAATGGTGCTGCCAACTCTTATAGCGTTAATGAGAAGCCAGGAATTACCATGGCACCAAGGGATATGTATGTCGAGAGTGTGAAATAGCAGAGCACGGTTATAAGTCCTAGATTCCTTGTGTGGAAGAGCATTGACACATGAACCAAGTGTGCGCCTCAAGAAAGGCTGGTGTGTTCCCGCCAAGTCTCCCTCCTCAACTCCCGCCCCCTGTCCCCTCCACTCTGTAGCCGGTCCTCGTGGGAAGTAATAGAAGTGTACTCAGTGGTCGAAGTGTATGAAAGGAAGCAGTAGAACTATGTTTCCTACTGGCTTGTCCCTGGTCCCCACCAACCCCATCGCCACGCCCCCTCCCATGCACAATACAAAAAAAACAAGCACATGAACATGCTGTTTAAGGGAACGTTCAGTGCAGTGCACTGAAAGTGCAAGTTTCAACTTCTTCCTGCACTTTTATTTAAAAACGAAACCATTCCAGAAGGGTTTCTTAATAAGAGTATTGGAACGGTAAAACTTAATTAAAAAAAGTAGAGGAGGATTGCTCCCAACCGCTCCTGACCACTGAGTGTACCCAAAAAGTAGTGGGACTATGACTCCGGCGGGGGACAGAGTAGGAAGAAAGGAAGCAACGTGCAACACTTTTTCCAAGGGGTGCCGTCATGCTGGTTGACAGCCAATTGAGTTGAAACGGATTTCAGTTTAGCTGTAACTGATATCCGATGGTACAATGGAGAAGTGTGCTTTAACTTCACAAAGAACAGTTCCGGAATGGTGAAAATGGTTGTAGAAAGTAGTGGAGCTGTTAACAGTTCAAAAAAAAAAAAAGAAAAGTAGTGGAACCCGCTCCGGACCGTTCCTGCTCACTTACCAATTCTACTCTTTATTTCATATACTTGGGTAAAAAAATTATTTACAAACAAAGATATTTATTGGAAAATAACATACATTTATCCTGATAGACATATCGGATAACACAAATCAAAACGATTGAGCAAACAGAAAAGAGATCATTAAAATGCCTCTGTCGTTAACCAATCACGTCACAGATGTGTGCAGCATTTATACAAAAACAATGTAATGAAAATGGAATATGTGATGTGAATTAATGAACCTTTTGATAAGTTAATTACTCAGATAGTGAGAACATAAGACTATCATTTTGTTACTTGTCAAATGAGCCTAGAACAGTCAGAAATGAATTATTTGGAGAGATCGTGTTAGAGACCGGCAGTGACTGCTCTCTAGTGAACTACTAAAGGTCGGGTTTTTTAAACCTTTTTTGAAAAAGTTTAGGACTGTGAAGAAATGTGAATGCATGCTAATGTACTTCGCTAATTCTTCACTGCGTGGAATTGCCCTAATTCTCTTGCTAGCAGTCCTGGCAGAGTTCAATCGCCAGTGGGGAACGGCCTCTTCCGAGTGGCCGGCCCGGCTGTGATGCTCTGCCCAGTGCCCGCTTACAGTTACCCGGAACCGCGTTCCCGCGGCGCCTCGGCTGCCGGCCTCGCTTGATATTCTCGTTTGCTGGCGTCACTCTTTCCTCGTCGTGGCTCTGCATTATTTAAGGTAATTGCGGGCGTGGGACTCTAAGTGGCGGGCTGCACAGGCGTGCCACGCCGCCGGCCCGGTGCCCGGAGGAAGCACGCATCCATCCCTCGGAATAGACCGTTCTCCCTGGGGCCGTCTGGTTTTATGTGTCTGGCGAATTAATCAGAAGCCCCAGGACGGTGCGGCTGGAAGCTGCTCGCTATTACCATGGCAACCATAGGAACGTTCCCAGTGAGGCCTGGGCCGGGGCCTTGGATGTCACACCTGAGGGTACCTTGCTTCCTCTTGCCGCCGCCGGTGGTGCTGAGCGGGAGGGGGACCACAAACGGGATTTGGGGGGAAAGAAACCAGTTATCTTGCTATTTGTATTCCTGTAATTCAGATTGGATCGCTACAACCGCCCTGCAAAGTATCCAACAGGTCGAAGTGTAAAAAAAAAGTAAGGGAGTGATGTGCCTTTTGCCCCGCCCCCTGCTGGGGCTCTTGCCCTGATATAGCATTGTAGTACAGGGGCTCTTACACACAGCGCCTCTACAGTTTTTCAGTGTTTCAGCACAGGGGTTCTGATACGTCGAGCTTGCCATGGTGCCTATACCAACCCAGTACTGCCCTTTAGAGCATTACAGTGCTTGCTCCTCGCACACTGCAGTGTGGAGCTGCACTGCCTGCTACTCGAGTGCCCAGGCCTCAGAGCTCGATAGCGCCTCTATAATGATAGGTACTCGGGCTCATGGAACTGCAGCCAGGTCTTGTGAAGCGCGACAGGTCCCCGATATTGGTCCATGCGCTGCCTGCAGTTCTGGAAATTAGGCGTTCCCCCCACCCATGGCGTGGCAGCGGTGCGTTTGCCTGCACTGCACATTGCCTGCTATTTCTCTAATGTTCTGAGACTGCTGTACAGGGTCCCTTATAATGCCTGACACCTCATGCCATGGGAGTACTTGAACCTTTCCACAGCTCTACAATGTTTACTATTCTTGGATTTACAGTGCTTCCTGTCCTCTTGGGGGGGGTGAGGGGGGTATGCAGCTCTGCAGTGCCCCACATACGAGGCCCACACTGCCTACTGTTCAATTCCTGGGGTATCGCAGCTCTGTACTGCACCTGCTCTGTCTGCTTTTGAATTGCCCGGGGGCTCATACAGCTTGGCAGTACCCTCTCTGTACTGGATCTGCAAGGCCTACTGTGACGAGGGCTCACATCCAAGCTCCCTGTATCTCCAGGGCCACTAACCACTCTGGCGAACTGATTAAAATCTGGCCAATCCTTCTGCAGTCTCCACATCTCCCCTCTCACCCCTGACCTTTTGTACCTCTCTGGCCTCCGACTTCTTTTCCAAAACCTAGGAAATTCTGTCCTCACTCTCCTCTAACCCCTCCCCCTTCACTCCCTAGCTGTCATGCTCCCTTGACTCCCGTCTCCCCTTCAATACTTCTCTCCAAAAGCACCGGATCAGGTCTCTAGACTAATCCTCCCCATGAAAGTCTCCTCCAAACACGTGCTCCTCTGCTCCTCCAGAACTATCAAGGACAAAATTGCCTCCCTTGCGCCTTCCCTGCCTGATTTCTGAAATTACTCCTTTGCCACCAGCTCCTTCCCTGAACCCCTCAAGCACTCCCTTGTGCATCCCCTCCTTAAAAAATCCCTCTTCGGAGCACCCCTTCCCTTCTAACTATCCCCCTATCTCCATTACCCCCTTCCTGGGAAACTCCTGCAGAAGCTTGCCATCTCCCAACTGACCCAGCTGACCCAGCATACCTAATCTGTCGGCGGTCTCCATGACCACCAGTCTGGCTTCAGAGCTTCCAGAAGCACGGGAACTGCTTTACTGAACACCTGTGACGACTTGCTCTCTAATCACTCTCCTTCGGTTCTTATCCTCCTGTATGTTACCTTCGATCGTTCCACCTTGATAAATCTGCTCTGTAACACCCTTGGCATCACAGGCCTGGCACTGGACTGGTTGACCTCCTTCCTCTCCAACCAACCTTCCCAGGTTCAACAGGGCCCTTTTTCTCTCTACTATCACACTCTGCACCGACAGCGTTGTGACAGATCAACTTCCGGGGCACCAATTGTCAAGGGATGAATATCGGTTTCTAAACCATCAATGAGGCCCACACCTGTAGTACACAAGAAGGGATCCGAACAGATTGAAAACACAAGTCCATTATAAACCTCCTTGTCCAATTTCAGTAATGTGGAAGGAACGGCAGCCTTTTCTCTGCATTGTCGTGGATTGTTGGTTAGTTGCCACACAGTGAAAATACAATTATTACCCAATGATAAAAGGGACTGTCCAGCAAGGATGTATACAAATGTCTACTTTATTATTATTACAACAGACAATTCTAGCACACTACAAAATACAACCCACCCTGCCTGGAATGCAGAGGACAGACAGTTTCAAGAAGGAAAGGGGGGATGCACTCTGGATACTGACAGGAGGGTAGTTGGTAAAGTAAGTAATCTCAATAGTTTGAGTATACTTGGTTTGAGCACAAACGGAGCAGTGGGTCATTGAATGTCACTAGGGGCCTTCGAGAAAGGACCAGAGGGACAGAAACACAATGTACCTTGTGCTTGTACAAGTTCTTGGTGCTCGATAGCATCAAGTCGGTTTCGGGGCGCTTTGCAGCTTCTGCAACAGAGTTCAAGAGGAGAGACAGCTGCGGTATCAGGCGGCAGGCAGTTCAGCGAGCAAGGCTGGACGGACGGCTGCAGGCTGGCCTACATGGCGGCTCAGGGCCAGGAATCATATCTGTGCTGGTTGGTGGGTCAGAAGCAGTGGTCTAGGATCTCAGATGGAGTGAGCAACTGCGGCGTGACAACAGTCAGCAGTGCAGTCGGTTGCTGCTTTTAAGGCTCAACTGCCTCAAATGTCCTTAAGGCGGACGCTGCTTGATGGTTGTCCGTGCACTCCGCCTAGCTTCTTCTCTGGGCTTGTGTCGCCCTTTAAGGCGGACGGCCCAAAGCTGAGGAGAGTGTTGCAGGAAACGTCCTTGTCCTTCTGGTTCAGAGACTCTCTGGCACTTCCCACCTAGTAAGCTTGCTTGCAGAGCCTAGCAGGGCATGCTGTGTGCTGGCTGTGTTTCGGTTCTGGAGCTGCTAGAGGATCCGCTGGATTCAGTATCTCCCTCTGTTCCCTGGGAAATGTTTAGGGGAGGGATCTTGCTTCCCTCTTGGATGTCCTGGCCTTCCCTCACTGGCCAAGATGTAAGGCAGACTGTAGCTTCAGCCAGGGTCAAATGCTTAGTTTTTCTTTCCTGCTTCTGGTGTAGCCTTCAGATGATCTGCCAAAAGAGGGGGCTCAGCCCTTTTTTAAAGCCAAATGGGCCCCAGTGATTTGTGCACGCTAAGCCTACCTTAATGAACCAATCCTGGGCCCCCAACAACAATCTTCTGTTATGCGTGAGGTCATAACCACTGTGCTTTGCATCAGGAAAGGTAAAGGGATGAAAACATGTACTACTAAGTCCCACCCATCTTCCTGTCTGTTGTGGATGAGAGGGTCTCTTTGGTTCCTGATCAAAGTGCATGTCTCCCTTGAAGTTATAGTGTGAACAGAATTTCTGTCTCCATCAAATCACATACTTCTACCGTCTGAAAGGGGTTCTCCTGGTGGGGGTTGCCTACTGTAAACAGTTGTTCCAGACATGACATGTCACTGCCCTTGATAATAAGGGACGGGAGCTGTCTTCAGGTGGACACAGATGCATATCAAAAAGGTGTTGGGTTTCCTGTCCCCTTTGCCAGCTCTGCGACCAGGCCTTTCACATGCCTGCTTCAATTAACTCCCATCAGTATGCGCTGCCAACAGCAGAACTGAAAATGGGCAGGGTGGATCCATGAAGCCTTTGATATTTAATTAGGCTGGCCGTTTGCAGTATGAGGGGTTTGACCTCCCGCTTTTTGAGTTGCCTTCATGTGCTCGTGGGTGTTACATTCCAACTAAATGTGACAGGGAGGACTGTGCCAGTTGGCTGTGTCCCCCCAGAGTACACAGGTCTATGGGTTTGTCGTGCGGTGAGCATAGGAAAATGTGTGCCGATTAGCCCCACACATTTTCTGAGGTTGATCTCCATTCAATTCCTTAAAAAAATAGCAAAAAAGCCCCAGGCGAGTGCACACCCACTGTGTGGATGGTTGAATTCCTCACAGGCATCCATCAAGGCTCTATCCTCTCGCCGTTGCTTTTCAACAACTATCTTTCCCCCTTGGCCCCCTTGATCTCTTAGTTCTCTCCTCACTTCCAGTGTTATGCAAATGACATGCAATTCTCCTTCAAGCTTTCCTCCCCTTCCTCCTCCTCCTCTCTCATCCCTGAATGTCTGACTGCCATTCAGTCATGGTGCGCTTCCAATGATGTCTGCCGTATTGCCAGTAAGACTGAGATCCTTTTCATTGGGACCCTAGATTCCATCTTCCCTCCCTCTGGCCGCACTCTATGGGTCCCCTCACAACCGCTCTTGTGAGACAAAAAACCTTGGTGTCATCTTTGATTCCTCTCTCTCCATTCCTCACATCGCAGACCTTGTGAAGGTGGCCCACTTTTGGTTGCACCTCATCAGAGGTATTCTCCCTTTACTCACCTTGCCCCAAAAACTCAATGTCTCCAGAGTTTTGGTCCTCTCTAGGCTGGACTACTGTAACAGCCTCCACCTCAATCTTCCTTCATCATCTTCAACTAATCCAGAATAGGACTGCCAGACTTATTCTTGTCCCCAAGCCCCTCGGCAGCATCTCTCCAGTCCTAATTTCTCTCCACAGGCTCCCAGTTGCTGCTAGGATCAAATTCAAGACCCTCTGCATCATCCAGAGGGCTTTTTTGGGCCTGGGACCCTGCTACGTCTAACTCTGTCCCAAAATACCTCTGTGCTAGAGCCCCTCGGTCTGCTAGCTCCAACTCTCTGCAAATCAGATGCTTCTTCAAACAAAGAGTGGGGGTAGATATCTGACCCCACAGGAGCCTTCCTCTGGAATGGTCTCCCTGCCCCTCTCAGGCTTGAGCCAGATCTCCTTAAGTTCTGTAAGCTACTCAAGCCCCCTTCGTTTCTCCTCCTCCTTCACTCTCCACCTCCCCTGCTAACACCTTCTACCTCAGTGACTGGCTGCCGGGTTCCCCCAGAGTACTACATGCCCCACTTGCCCAGCCCACCCCGTCCCTTCACTTGCCTGCATTACCTGGCACTTGCCCTCTGGCCTGTGAGGAATTCGACCATCTACACAGGGAGTGTGCGCTCGCTGGTCTTTTAAAAAGAAATTTGTAAGGAAATTGAATGATGGGAGATAAACCTTTGGAAAATGTGTGGGGCTAATCGGCATACATTTTCTTATGCTCGCTGCACAACAAACACGTAGTCGCGTGCACTCTGGGTGGACATAGCCTACAGGCAGGTGCAGTCCTCCTATCACGTACAGCTGGAATGTGACCACCATGGGCACATCAAAGCATCTCAAGAAAGGAGAAGGCATAACCTTCCTCCTGCCATGGCCAGCCTCATTAACTGACAAGGGCTCCATGGATTTGCCCCATCCTTTGTCCGCCCTGCTGGTGGTGGCACATACTGATGAGAAGTTAATTGAAGCAGGCCTGCGAGAGGCCTGGTCACAGGAGTGACAAAGGACAGGACACCCAACACCCTTCTGTGTCAACTTGAAGTCATCTCCCGACCTCTTAGTTTCAAGGGCAGTGAAATGTCATGTCTGGGACAATGTTTACATTGGACATCCCCCCCAGGGGGATCCCATTGAGGAAGGTATGAGTATGCGGTTTGGCGGCAACCCTAAGTCTGATCTGACTGCCGCATCAAGGGATAACTGCTGCTTTTAATCAGGAACCAGAGAGAGCTCAGTTCACCAGAGAGACACTTTGATTCATAACAGACAGGAAGATGGGTGGGACTTGTTGTCACCCCTTTACCTTTCCTGTTGCAAAGCACTCTGGTTATGACCTCACGCATAACAGAAGATTGTTTATGGGGACCCAGGCTTGGTTCATTAAGGTAGGCTTAGCCTGGGCCCCATTTGGCTTTAAAAGAGGGCCAAGCCCCTCTTTTGTCAGATCATCCAACGACTTCAAAAGGAGTAAGACGAAGGACTCATTTGGACCCTGGCTGAAGGTGCAGTCCTCCTTACAGCTTCCACCAGGGAAGGAAGACCTGGAACTCCAAGAGGGACGCAAGATCCCTCCCTTAAACATCTCCCAGGGAACAGAAGGAGATACCGAACTCAGAGGACCCATTAAGCAGTTCCAGAACCGGTACCCAACCAGCACACAGGTTGCCCTGCTAGGTTCTGCCAGCAAGCTTCCGAGGTGGGAAGTGCCAAAGAGTCTCTGAACAAAGGGCAAGGCCATTGCCTGCAGACACTCTCCTCAGCTTTGGGCCGTCCACCTTAAAGAACGACACAGGCCCAGCGAAGAAGCTAGGAGTGCCATGACAAGCAGCAACCAGCATCCATCTTTTAAGTACATTTTCGAGGTAGTTGAGCCCTCAAACCATGACCGGCTGAACCACTGACTGTTGTCATGCTGCAGTCACTAAAGTCATCCGAGACGCCTTGACCAGCGTAACAGATCCACCAACCAGCACAGAGACAACAATGTTTGGGCCAGAGCCACCGTGTAGTCCAGCCTTGCTTGCCAAACTACCTGCCGCCTGATACCTGCAGCTGTCTCCCGTCTTGAACTCTTTTGCACGAGCTGCAAAGTGTCCTGGAACTGACTTGACCCAATCGAGCATCAAGAACATCCCAAGCACCAGGTACATTGTAGTTATGTCCTCCTGGTCCTTCTCCGAAGGCCCCTCGTGACATTTACGACCCATTGCTCCCTGGGTTCTGAAACCAAATAGCATTGAACAGTATGACTGATTGCTTTACCAACTACCCTCCTGCCAGTCTCCAGATTGCATCCCTTTCATCGTGAAACTATCTGTCCTCTGTGTTCCTTTACAGGGTAGGTTGTATTTTGTAGTGTGCGAGAACTGTCTGTTGTGATAATAATAAATTAAATATTTTTGTACAAACTTCACTGGACAGTCCCTTTTATCATTGGGTAGTTGTATTTTCGCTGTGTTGCAACTAACCAACGACCAACAACCTTGCAGAGATAAGCCTGCCATTCTGCCCACTTTACCAAAATTGGACATGGTGGTTTATAATTTATTTGTGTTTCCAATCTTTTCGGATCCCTTCTGGTGAACTAGAGGTGTGGGGCTGATTGATGCTTTAGAAACCGATATTCATCCCTGGACCACTAGTGCCCGGAAGTTGATTTGTCACATTGCCCCTTCACCCTTTTCCCTTCCCACCTTAACACTTAACAGTTTTTGCACAGATCGACACTCACCCTCCCTACCTCATACTTCTTATTCTGCGTTTGCATGATCCGAATGTAACAAGGCCTAGTAGGACATGGTTTTATCTTTCTCCCTTGTCCCCCCTTTTGTCTTGTGGCATCTTGATACACCATTGTTGTATAGGCACCTTACAAATATCCAATAAATGAATAAATAAATAAATAAATAGTTCATTTATTAAGGTGGGCTTAGCCTACAGCAATCACTGTGGCCCACTAGGTTTTAAAAGAGGGCTGAGCCCCTCTTTTGGCAGATCATCCGAAGGCTTAACCAGAAGCAGAAGTAAGAACTCATCATTGGACCCTGGCTGAGTATAGTCTGTCATACACCTTCAGCCAGTTAAGGAAGACCTGGAACTCCAAGAGGGATGCAAGATCCCACCCCTAAACATCTCCCTGGGAACAGGGGAACAGAGGCAGATATTGTATCCATAGGACCCTACAGCAGCTCCAGAACCGGTACCCAGCCAGCACACAGCGTGCCCTGCTAGGCTTTGCAGCAAGCTTCCTAGGTGGGACGTGCCAGAGAGTCTCTGAACCAAACCAAGGACAAGGCAGCTTTTGGGCGTCTGCCTTAAAGGACAACACAAGCACAGTGAAGAAGCTAGGAGGAGTGCATCAACAAGCATCTACCAACGTCCGCCTTAAAGGATATTTTTGAGCCAGTTTAGCCACTCCAGCTGCAACCCACTATACTGCTGACTGCTGTTACACGGGAGTTGCTAATGCCGCCCGTGACACCTTGACCAATACTTCAGAATCCGCTAACCAGCAGTGAGACGATTCTTGACACTGAGCTGGTGTGTAGGGCATCCAGCAGCCGTCGACTAGGTTTGCTCGCCGGACTGCCTGCTGCCTGATACCCGCAGCTGTCTCGCATCTTGAACTCTGTTGAAGAAGCTGCAAAGCGTCCTGAAACTGACTCGACCCTGTCAAGCACCAAAAACTCCTACAGCACAAGGTACATTGTGGTTCTTTCCCTCGGTCCTTCTCCGAAGGCTCCAAGTGACATTTTATGACCCATTGCTCCCTTTCTGTTGAAGCCAAGTACCCTTCAACTACTGCGATCCATTACTTTACTGACTACCCTCCTGTCAGTATCCTGAGTGTATCCCTTTTTCCTTCTTTGAAACTGTCTGTCCTCTGCATTCTTTAACAGGGTGGGTTGTATTTCGTAGTGTTCCTAGAACTGTATAACTGTCTGTTGTGATAATAATAAAATAGATATTTTTATACAACCTCGACTGGACAGTCCCTTTTATCATTGGGTAATAATTGTATTTTCGCTGTGTTGCAACTAACCAATGATCCATGACCTTGCGGAGATAAGCCTGCCATTCCGTGCATTTTGGCAAAATTGGACAAGAAGGTTTATAATTTGCTTGTGTTTCCAATCTGTTCGGATCCCTTCTGTTGTACTAGAGGTGTGGGATTGATTGATGGTTTAGAAACCGATATTCATCCCTGGACCACTGGTGCCCCGGAAGTTGATTCGTCACTGATGTGTGCCCCTGCTAGGGACTGGAGAGAATTTGGGTAGTACATGACTACCCCATCCCATTGTGCCATGTGACAAACCATCAGTGCCGGCTCAAGGTGCGCTCAGATGGTGCGGCCGCACAAGGGCGCCCCCACTGTGCTGCAAATAAAGGGTGCCTTGCCTGCAGGAGCTGTTCACATGACACTGAGCTGGAGGCAAGGCGCACCTTAAACACACTTTCCAAGAACAGCAGGGGGCTCTGTTCTGTTTTTCGGCTGATACTTGTTCTAGTATCAGCCAAACAACAGAACTGAGCCCCCTGCTGTGCTGCATTTGTGGTGGGAGGGGTGTGGAGGTGCACACATCTCGCACAGGGCGCTGGCAGACCTGGGGCCGGCACTGCAAACGATAATCGGGGTCATCTCAAATGGAAGTGTCGCGACATGCTTCGCCAAGGGTTCAGCCATATGTAAGCAGTTTTCATCCGTTTACACTTTATTTGCGGAACAGGCTTATGCGTTGGAAAAAGGATCCTTCATGGCATGGCTGTGTTGTGTTTTTCTTCATACTCTAATTAGGTTCGGATCCGATCACTCATCCCCTGGGGAGACGACACGCAGCCAGGTAAACACATGACGCAGGGAGCGAAGAGGCCAAACGCTGGGCAGATGTTGCAAAGCCAGTACGGATAATGTACTGGATTTCAATAGAATATATCAGTAGACATGCCGCAGGCGTGGGAGGAAGCGATTAGACGGAGTCTGTGGTAAATTGCCATCAGCCAGAGCGCTGCAGACCAGGTAGGAGACGGGAGATGCCGACGGAATGGCAGTTTGGGCCGCTGTCTCCGCCCTGTTTTTGAGCAATGGAAGGGCCCCGTTATTCAGAAACCCAAGCAGGCGGATCCAAATGCAACCTCCAGCCAACACCCACGAGGTAGCCCGAGACATTCATGCTGGCACTTACCCTTTCACTGCCCGATTCCTTCCCTGAATCCTCGCAAAACTCATTTCGCTGCACCACTCGTTTCATGGCAAGTTCTTCTTTCTGAAAACTCTACTGAGTTTTCTCGGGAGGGTGCTAAAGGGCAACGTGCTCGCCTTGGAAACAAGACGGGAGCAACACATGTTCGATCGCTGGGTCCACGCTTAGAAACCTCAGGTTATTTATAATGCCCTTAATGCCCAATCATATCACATCATCCGATGTCCGGAAGAACATGCCTGCATGGGCACAAGGGCCTTTGTACCTGGTAGTCTCTTTTGATCCCCCAAAGCCTGTTCCGCGCTCCTCATTTTATGCAAGAAAAACGGTGTTTCCGCAGAAGCCCTCCATCTGATGTCCGCAACTCCTATTTTGCAGCACCTGCCGCCCCCGCTTCCAGCACCTGTGTTTCCAGTGCAGTGGGGCCATCCACGTGATTTCTTTTCATGGGCTTGCCCATCCAGCATACCGGACGTTTACAGATTCATGTTTTCACCAGTGTGGCCTGTCCCTTCGAGACGTCCATCCAATGTAGGGGGCTGCAGATGTTGAGGACTACAGTACCCATCATACCCACTCCGCTTAGTAAAGGTAGAGGGATCATGGCAGTCTCAGTCCAAAACATCTGAACAGCCAGAGGTTTCAGACCCCTAATGTGTAGTGCATCAACCTGTAGAGTGCCAGGCCATGGCACCAAGCGGGCACCACTGTGGCAGCTGTGGGAGCGCTAGGTTCCCAAATCAGACCCTGACAACTCACCTTATACACCACAGGGACACGGAGGCTGAAGCGCACTAATGGGCCCAGAGCTATACCTCAAAAGCACGCCTGGGGCTTCTTGTATACTAACATGTTTCCATAGCAACCCTGAAACACACAACACTCCAAAGAAGCCGCAAAAGCTCTTTGAAGAACCAGAACCCCATCTGATTAAAGGTAACTAAAATCACTGGAACCGACATGCCCCTCCCCCTCCCGCCTTCTAAAATGGGGAACCAGCTACCACTTTTATTGCATGCATTTGAGCTATCATCCCGGAGAATTAACTAATATCTCCATTCTAACTAGTGCTTCATGCTAGGTTCCTCTAGCCTCAAAACACCAGAAAAGCTGTTGTTTGCCAATGTAATGGCACTTGGTTTGTCAACCTTGAGAGGATACGTTCCTGAGGTGGCCATGCCGGGATCCGAGCTTGCGAGGTGCAGCGTTGTGCTCAGGAGAGTAAACCGGAGGTAATAGACCTACCAAAGGGGGTCCAGCTTTACAGCACACAGAGCAAGCACATCCACTACACGCTCGCGCAGCCCAACCAGGTCTCAATGTGTACCGCAAGCAGCCTCTGCCATTGAAGCTGGGTGAAAGCCAGGAAGCCGTGACGTCCCTCACTGGAGTAGCTAGCCTCCTCACTCGCTCGTCTTGTAGCAGCAAAGATGTTGCAGACCTTTTGCTTTTAACATCGGTCATCCAGCTTCTAGAGACATCCCCAGTTTGAGCTCTGAACAATAAGGCCTTTTTGAAGTTCTCATATTGTAGCAGGTGCCCTTGGGTAGGTGCCCAATGACATTGACAAATGAGTGATGTTTGCCTTGAACGAAGCCTTTTAACACAAAGCTGCATGTGATCCTGGGAACCTGTGTAATCCTCCTTACGTGAGCACCCGATGCCCATGGCAAACATCCTGCTCTAACCCATGGTTGCCTTTATAAAACTTCTTAAGAGTGCCTTGACATTTGTCTTCCAGGCACAGATCATCAGAAAAAAATGCCCCAAAACATTAATTATATGAATTATGAATAAACCTCTGCTCATTTTAATTTTCTGATAAATTTCTTTCCAGCATCCATGTCCATGATGCATGGGAGTCTTATCTTTTAAGCACCTGCCCGTTCCACAGCCAGGCTGCTCTTATTTTGGGCACCACAGCGTTTGAGGTACGCGAGCTATTCATCATGGTTTAATTGGAGTTAAAACGTCTCGGGAATCCACCACACAACGTACCAGCGGGAATGCTTTCTCCGAGTGGCTCTCTTCTACCATCGCATTTTGAATGGATTCCTCCCTATATATCCATATATATTGATCAGCAATAAGGGTGAGGGGGCTTCTTTGAAGTCCAGTGGCGCAAGCATCTAAAATGAAAGCTACCTATTCAATCCTCTGCCAGCTGGAATTGAGCTCTTGCTCCTCATTCAGATTGTTACAGGTAATAGAGGGGCGAATTTGAAGATCTAAATTAGGTCTATCCCAATCTTCTCCAATGCAGATTATAAGAGCAGAATTGAATGTATTATCATTATGTGCTGCAGCACAACAAGGAAGAGTACGTCTACATAAGATAAGGAAACTAAAAGTAATGTGCTTTTAGATTTTTTTAAAAGCATTGGTAAAGGAATGCTGGATTATGAGACAATTCTAAAAATAGTAAAAAGTACCTCAACCTAATTGGCTATAAAATAGATTGGAAAAAGAGATGGAAAAAGTACCCTTGCTGATCTCACAAAGAAAACGCATCTATAGAATGGCTTTGCAATTATGAATCGTTGAGAAAGTAAAACATATGAAGGAGTAAATGAATTACTTTTCCCGAGTATTTTTTTTATTTCTCTTTATTGTGTTTTGGTTACATTATAGAAACCTTTCACGATCCTGAAAATGGACAGTAAAAACTTCTTAAACAAGTAAAAATTCAATATAGAAATAAAACCATACAAACATATAGTAGAATTATGTGGGATTGGGGGTTGCAGCTGCCAACAAGTAGAATTATCTTTAAATTAATGCTGATAAAATCCGCAGTAAGGACTAAAATAGACATCAGTAGACATCAGTGACCACAATTATTCATTCAAACTCAATAAATCTTTGGCAAGAGAAGAAATATCACTAAGAAGATTCATAATCTCAGTTAAAAAAATGTGATGAGTCTGATGATGTCATCATACTTTCCCGGAGGTAAACTCTCCTCATATTGCCTGGGGACGGCAGCCGCTACCTGATCCTGACCCTGGGGGTGGCTATTTGAGGGAGGATCACATGAGTGGATGCGACCCTTAGAGGTGTAGCCCGGCATCAGCTGATGAGACATGGTATCCCCCTTTCCTTTTAAGGATGCCCCTTCTATTTCTCATGTCTTAATGGCATATTGTGATCACCTCCTTCAACAACCCTTAAAGCCTGTTGATAGTATCCCTCCCTATTCTGCAACTAACAGAATGATAAAGACTGAGATGAGGAAAAGGAGCTGAGCGCTGCCGAATACTCAACAGAATCAGAAGGAGCAGTCTGATTGGTTCCAAGCAACTTCCTTCCTGGAAGCAGGAATTTAGAGATGGAACCGCTGAAGGTAACGGAGAGTTGCAACTGGCTAGTTACTGTCACGTAATGTGAACTGAGAAGTCCACAGACAAGCAGGAAGACAAGAGAAGGACTGCAGGAGCTTGTTCGTAGTGTTGGGATGAGAAGAGGATCCTTCCAGGTTACTGCGGGAACCAAGAAACATTGCCTATGCCACCTGAATACTGAGAAAAAAAACCTCAGAACTGAAGGAGCCACAAAGGATGTGGAAGCTGCCAGACGAAGGCGGTAAGCACATGAAATGGAGGCATGACGATGGGGCGCTTACGTGTGTTTGCCCGTGAGAGGCCAGAAGAACACCAGAAAAAGCCGGTGAGCCCATGAAAGGGGAGCTGGGTCACCGGGGCAAATCGGCAGCTCCACTAAATACCAATAAGTGCCAGGGTCATGAGTTGGGTGACTCTGAGCATGGAGGTTGGATCACTGGGACATATAACAAGGAAAGTGAATGCAAGAGGGTTTGAGACACGCTACTTTGACAAAAGTACTACTCAATACTGAAACTGTGTGAGTATGAGAAATACCAGAATAAATAGAGAACCTGGCAGGGGATTATAAAAGCTGTTTGGACATTTAACAAAGGAAGTACACGAAAGGGGGTTTGAGACCCAGTGTTGTGGGGAAAACAATACAGATACTTGGAACTGTGTGAATGCAATAAATACAGGAATAAAGAGAGATCCTGGCAGGAGAGTATACCTGATATCTGGCGAGTCTGGGCCTCAGACACAAATTGTGTTACTTTGAAAAGAGAATTCCAAGGAAGAGTCATAACCTTGAGGTATGAATTACACTGTTTGTGGAAGAACTTGGGGAAGGGAGTTTGTTCCCCTGGAGTGGATTGTAACACAAATAGGAGCAAGGCAACCACTTGTGCCTTAAAGAACTTGCTTAATCTTTGGAACGTTTGTCTTTGGTTGAGGGAAACCTGCGGAAAGGAGCCATTCCCAAGAACTGTGAACATTATCTATTTGGCACTTGTGTTGGATTATATCTTTTTGTTGAACTTCAACATTTGTGCCCTTTTCAAGCCACAGGCAATACCCTGAGCACCTTATAGTTAGTTTAAGAATGTTAACCAATACCATTTATTCCTCTGTATCTGTGTCTCATTCCTGATTTCTCCCAGAAAGCTAAAAGACAATGGAATGTGTTAAGTGTAAACTGCACAAAAGTCTTCCCCGTACGTTTACAGGGAGCAGAGCCGCAATAGAATGGACAAACCTGCTCAAATAAAACAATCGCCTGCCCTGTAAATCTTCACATTTCATGATGAGACGATACAAAGATTACATTTCATTGGATTTACACAACCTACAAAAACTATCATTAAAATCTAATCCTAATCGTGGACTGATGACCTCCACAGTAGGGTAACAATTCAGCCTGAATCGCATCAACTTCAACCTAAATGAGCCAGATGGCACCTTAATCACATACGGTTGTGGGAAATATTTTCACACATATATTTCAATACACTGGGCATAGTCCCTAAATAATACCAGCTCTTTAAAAGGACAAGTATACTCGTCCTTTTTACATAGATTTCAATAATAGCCTGGCACTTAAGGGGTTAAGGTTCATTAAGGATTGACTTCAATCCAATGCACATCATTGTTTATTGGCCTCAAAAGAATCACTATCAGACGATGATTCCTTCCCACTATTGTTCACATTCTGTGAAAAGTCAAGCAAGGCTGTGTCTGATTTTAATCTAGTGGACTTCCATAGTTTAGAAAGCAACGTGACAACACCCTTACCATGAAGTATGTGATAGAGGCATCATTTCTTCGATTTAAAGATGGACCCACCACCATTGGAGTCCCAGTTCTAACCAAATTGCTTTGATTGGGACAAATATAGGGAGATTCAAAGCTTTGCACCACAATTCTACACAGCCATTTTCGTATGGATGGAGGGAGCAGTTCACTTCCATATAAAATAGCTGGAGTCATGTTTGCCTTAAAAAATGGAATCACAGATAAAACCAGATAAAAACAGAACTATCTCTGTATAACTCTCATTTGGGTGATAAAGGTATCTACTTTAGCACCAGGCCTGCCCCTTTGACCATGGACAAGTGGTTTGTGGGGACAAATGGACTTTCCTAAGTATAGCACTGTTCAGACTTATTTACAAAAATGTCCCAGTTAAGACTTACTTCGAACGTACGTGAAATTGCTGTTACATAAGTTGGATACTAGTGAAATCATGGGAGCATATATTCCAACTGGTAACTATTATGAGATGTTTAGTTATACCATGCACCAATACCACCCAAGGGCAGTCTCTATGCACTCATGTGGCTCTGCAAGAAAGAAGACGGGGTGGGTTAGTAAGGAAAGAATCATAGGATAGATCCAGAATCGGGAGAAACTGGCGTCTGTTTGTGTTGGCCTGGTAGGTCGCATGCACTGGATTGTATCTGTACAGGTAAGTTCCAATGCCTGGGATTATTTCTCTTTGTGTTGGGGTGTGTCTGTGTTCTTTATGTGTAGATTGCCAGGTGTTTAAGGCTGTGTGCACTGGCCTGTTGTGCCTGTATGGATAAGATCCAGTGTGCGGGTTTGTTTGTTGTAAGTGTGTGATGCTTGTGTTGGGTGCGGATTAGGGTAAAGGTTGCCTAGCCCAGTGGGCATGCATAGTGCTTGGGTGATGTGTTTGAGGAAGTAGAAGCAGGGTGGTTAGTGGTTTGGCTACTCGCAAAGTTCCTCTACATGGATAATCTACACAGTCCAATCTGTTGTGACAAATTACTAATCTCCATAATGCTATCCAAGTGTGACGCATGGTCAATCTTCTCAATTCTATCTGAGTGGCACATGTGACTAAACTTAACAATCGAAGTCTGACACATGGTTAAACTTCACAATTCTCACTGAGTGTGATGCATGGTTAATCCTCACAATTCTATCAAAGTCTGATGCCTGGCTAAACTTCACCTTTCTATCTGCATGGGATGCATAGCTAAACTTCACATTTCACTTTAAGTGTGACATATGGATAAACTTCACTATTCTATCTAGGTGTGATGCCTGGCTAAACGTCACAAATCTATCCAAGTGTGATGCATGTCTAAACTTTATAATTTTATCTGAATGGGACACATGGCTACACTTCACAATTCTTTCTAGGTGTGATGCATGCATAATCTTCACAATTCACTCTAAATGGATGGTTAAACTTCACCGGGACAGAGGGTGAACTCCTAAATTGGAGACACCGCAGTAAAATCAAAACGCCTAGATTTGAGATATCTGGATAGAAGGAGGACACCTAAGTATGGGACACAACTGTAAAATAAAACCACCTAATGGTTGGTATACAGCAGTGATAGGAATACTATTTACTAGCTGGCTAATTTTGGTATGCTATTTTATGCAGGTAAGTAGAGTGGCAGCGCTTTTTGGAATACAGTGATTGTTGTACTCCACACCGAGACCGCACTTACCTTGTCGGTCACTGCTGGTTGGCGGCTGGCTAGATATTGTAATAATATTAATATTAAAAAGTTGGAAAACTTAAAGCAGTTTATATATTAAATGTCCGGATTTAAGTTTTTAAGAAAAGGGATTTTTAATCGTTTTTAACTGAAAGCAGGGATTTTACAAATCAGTGAATTTTGGACCAGTCTTATTATTGGTACTCACATTTTTTTGGATAATTGCTATAGCGGATGTTTGGAATAATATAAAATGCTATTTGTACAGAGATGTATTGTAGATGTTTAACATGGCTAATTAAATAGATTGGATGCCAAAGAGGCTTCATAGAAAATGAAGTCTGGAATTGATGCCTTAATTTTGATGATGGAAATATTTGATTTTAGATTTTTTGAAGGTTTTTTTGTGAACCAAATTAAAATAAAAAAAATGTGCAAACAATACAACCTCCCACCAAGCAGAGCTGAATTAATGTACTTAGCTGTGACTTATCAATTTCCAGGGCACCAGTGGTCCAGGGATGAATATCGGTTTCTAAACTACCAATCAGCCCCACACCCCTAGTGCACCAAAAGGGATCCAAAAAGATTGAAAACACAAGCAAATTTTAAACCCCCTTGTCCAATTTTGGTAACGTGGACGGAATGGCAGGCTTATCTCCAAGTTTGTGGATCGTTGGTTAGTTACAACACATCGAAAATACAATTATTACCCAATGATAAAGGGACTGTCCAGTCAAGGTTATATACAAATATCTACTCTGTTATTAAACAACAGACAGTTCTAGCACACTACAAACTACAATCCACCCTGTATAGGAATGCAGAGGACAGACCGTTTCAAAGAAGGAAACAGGATGCACTCTGGATACTGACAGGAGGGTAGTCAGTAAAGTGATTAATCTCAATAGTTCAATGATAATTAGTTTAAACACAAAGGGAGCAATGGCTTGTAAAATATCACTAGGGACCTTCGGAGTAGGACCAGGGGGACAGAACCACAATGTTCCTTGTGCTGTAGATGTTCTTGGTGCCTGACGGGGTGAGTCGGTTTCAGGGTACTATGCAGCCTCTGCAACAGAGTTCAAGATGGGAGACAGCTTCAGGTATCAGGTGGCAGGCAGTTTGGCGAGCAAGGCTGGCCGGACGGCTGCTGGCTTGTCAACACTATGGCTCAGGGTCAGGAATCATTGTCTCTGCGCTGGTCGGCATGTCTGAAGAACTGGTTGAGATGCCTCAGACAGCGTTATAGTCAGCAGCCTATCAGTCAGCAGTGCAGTCGGTTGCAGCTCGAGGGGCTCGACCGGCTCAAAAATGTCCTTAAGGCAGACAGCGGTAAATGCTGGTCGATGCGTTCTTCATAGCTTCTTCACTGGGCTTGTATCATCCTTTAAGGCAAATGGCCCAAAGCCGAGGAGAGTGTTGCAGGCAACAGCCTTGTCCTTGGTTTGTTTCAGAGACTCGCTGGCACTTCCCACCTAGGAAGTTTGCTGCAGAGCCTAGCAGGGTACACTCTGTGCTGGCTGGGTACTGGTGCTGGAGCTGCTGGAGAGTCCTCTGGTTTCAGTATCTCCCTCTGTTCCCTGGGAGATGTTTAGGGGAGGGAGCCTGCTTCCCTTTTGGAGGTGTTGGCCTTCCTTCCTGGCGGAAGATGTAAGGCAGTCTGTACCTTCAGCCAGGGTCCAATTCTGAGTTAGTCTTACTACTCCTTATGAAGACTTCAGATGATCTGCCCTGAAGAGGTGCTCAGCCCTCTTTTAAAGCCAAATGGGCCACAGTGATTCGTGTAAGCTAAGCCTACCTTAATGAACCAATCCCAGATCCCACCAACAATCTCCTGTATGCCTGAGGTCATAACCAGAGTGCTTTGCAACAGAAAAGGTAAAGGAGTGAAAACATGCAATACTAAGTCCAACCCATCTTCCTGTCTGTTGTGGTTAAAAGGCTCTCTCTGGTTAATTGAGCCCTCTGTGGTTCCTGATTAAAGCAGCTGGTCTCCCTTAAATCTATGAAGAGATCAGACTTTGACTTCTGCAAACCACAGACATGACAGTTCACTGCCCTGGATACTAACAGTTGGGAGCTGGCTTCAGGTTGACACAGATGCAAATCAAAGGTTGTTGGAGTTTTCCTGTCTCCTTTGTTAGTCCTGCAGCGAGGCCCCACATGGGCATGTTTGAATGAACTCTTATTAGTATGTGAAACTGCCATCAGCAGAGCTAACAAAAGCACAGGGCGGATCCATGGAGCCTCTGTTAGTTAATTAGGCTGACCATGGCAGGAAGAAGGTTTTGCTCTCCCCCTTCTGAGATGCTTTGGTGTACTATTGGCTGTCATATCCCAACTAAATATGACAGGGGGGGATGGTGCCTGTAAGGTCTGTGTGCATGTCAAGTGATGAGCATAGGAAAATGTGTGCGGATTAGCCTCACACATTTTCCGCAGGTTAATCTACCACCATTCAATTTCTTTTAAAAGTACAAAAAAGCCCATGCGAGCTCACACCCACTGTGCGGATGGACGTATTCCTCACATTAGCCGTTTAAGATCAGGAGACTACTCTGCTGCTCGGTTGGGTCAGAGCTTTTCAGTGTTAATAAAATTTTTACAAAATCTGCCTGTAATTATATTTATTTATTTTTCGTTTGTTAGTCTCCTATACAGCAAGTACATACGGTTTCAAAGCGCCCACGTGGCAAGCGAGGAAACAAGGGATCGATACATATTTAATACACAACATAGGAGGGGAAAGGAAAAAAGACAAACCTACTATGCCTTGTGAGTAATTCATAACGTGCAAGTGCAGCAAGGAAAGGGCAGAGGAGGAAGGTGCTGGAGTGTCCGTGCTTGCGAATGAACAGCAGGTGAAGTGCATGGAGAGGTAAGTGCTACACGGCCAGGAGCTGTGTTGGGTGTAAGTGCGAGCCTCCGTGCAGAGGGAGTGCCAGGGCAAGTGCTGAGAGAAGGCAGGAGCTGGGGCAGTTGGGTGTGGGCGGTCCGGGCCCGAGGATGCATATGGGCCCAGGATACCGATCACAGAAACTGTGAGAAAACAACCGAGGAGGGGATTTGATTTATTAACTAGGCAGTACTAAAATTAAATGATCATAACAGTAATTGCAAGTCAAAATATGGCTTGTCCCGTTCGAGGAATGCTGATTAGCAAATTTTTCTGCTGATTCGGACTAACTGACCTTTAAATTATAAGCCAGTTAAAGCCAATGATTTTTCCTCGGTGCAGGTTGTCATCGAGTGTAGATGGTATGATAAGGTAATTACATTCTCCATACAAAAGAAAAAACTCAGAGTAGTAACATTTTGTTTTAGAAGGACTAGTAGTAAAATAATATTATTTGAATTGGGCTAATTTGTACAAACTGTAGTGTGTGTATATATATATAAAAAGTAATAATGTTAAAAATATGACTGGTTGAACATGTCGCATGTTGGTCTAGAAAAGCCCAACATGTTGGCTCTTCCACTGCGTTTTTTTTGTGCTTCTCTATTCAAGGGTGAGATGTATGATGCATTTTCATCTTCATTTTTCAAGGCGGGTCAGTGTTGTACGATGCATTCTTGAACTTATTCTGGAAAGGGGTTTTCCATGCACAACTTTGATGTGGAGGACGCACTTGGCATTTTTTTTTGTTATATATTAAAAGAAGATCTTTGTGAAGAAGTAGCAAAACCTTTTCCGAAGCATGGTCACCAACAGGAAGTATCCGCAGATGTGACATCCCGCGACACCTGCAGCATTCCTGTCTGTGGATACATGGTCCTTTCACCTGTCTGCAGGGTCTGCTGAATTACCGCCTTTTATGCTGCTGGTGCCAGTGTCTGAACATCGGAGGGGTGGCACATGATGGAACCCTGAAGTCTCCTTTCTCTGCAGAGCGACAGGTATGCACTCTGCACCCCATGGCCTGGAAGGAAGTTGGGGATCACAAAGACTGATAGAGATCCAACGAAAATGTTATTGGTTTGAGCTGGAGTTGTGCAAAGAATCATTCTGCTGGTGGAATTGGGCAAACGTCATTATGTTGTAATGTGGAATAAGCAGAGGGCAGGCCAGGCGAAATCCCCAACCCCAAAAAGCAGAGGAGACCAAAAAGATGACAAACTACTGTTTTATTTAACAAAATTCACATAAAACAGGGGCAACAATGGCCATCACAGGGATTTCCAATTCCTCTCGGCTTACTTCAGGCTTGACGGCAGGTTTTAAGGGACGATGACGTCATAAACAAAAGACACATCTCAAACACCTAAGCTGGGATGGGATTGGTTAATGGAATCAGCTACATAAACATCCTATGTCAGGCTCTATCTACTAACTCCGACAGAGGCCACCTATAAAAAGATACATGGGAAGACATGTCATCAGGACGCACTGCGAGTGGTGGCTGCAACACTGTTTAGACAAACGTTAATGGTGAAGACGGATTGGCCACTGGTGGCTTTCTCAGCCTTGGCACCCTTGGAAGATTACCAGCACATGAACACAATGGGGAGTGGTGAGAATGACTGACCTGCAAGAATTAGCTCTGGGAAAACACTTGTTCCCATCAGATGATGTTTGCCTGGACAATCGAAAGGAGACAGTGTTCAATGCAAAGGTTCTTTTAACTGCAACCCTTTGTCTCTTCTCCCTTCTCATTGGCTGGTTCTGGTTACTCTACTCACTCCCTACTGCGTGCCAAGATTAGTTAGAAACCCCTTTTCGATGACACTGCTAGAAATCTGAATTTACTACTATTTGGTTCTATTTAATATCATTTTTGAATGTCAGAATCGGCATCTGGTTTTCTGAGCAGAATTCTCCTTCCCATGGGGACCTTCTTATCATTGTACTCTACCCTCGTGGTTCAACACCAAATTATCTTAATGTGCTAACCAAGGCCTTTAATGCACTTATTTCTTCATGAATTCAATTGTGTTAAGCTTTCTTGGGGCCTAGACGTGCTGGCTAGTTCTGAGTCTTTCTGTGGCGTTCATTTCAGACAAGATGGCTGCTTGGTAGTGTCTAGTGTATATGTTTGCAAACTACAGGCATATATTCTTCATGTTGCATTTCAGCGTGGGAATCCCTTAGGTTATGTTTCTTCGACATGTGTAATTGCACGGATGTTCTTCATGTATAAATGCACATTTAACCTTATGTTTGTGTGACTTCATGGTGAATGCATATGTGCTTCATGACTATTGAATGCATGTATGTTTTTTCCATCTGCATGGTCATCCTTGCCATCTTTAGCTCACACTGTGTCATCCAGGTGGCCCGAACACAGCCACCGTTTTTGGATCCACTTCCTTGGGGAGGACAAGTGTAGGAAGATCACCTGGGTGAGGGGTCTTTGGGGAGTGGGACACCGGATGGCGAGACTCTGTATCCCCTTCCCTTTAATACCTTTACCCAATCCTACCAGGTAGGATACATAGGAACTCTACCCCCCCCTTTTCCTACATGAACACATTCGAACGGACAGCCGCTCTGGGAGAAAACAGACTAACACCCAAACAGTATATCTGACGTGTACCAATACAATGGTCAGGCGGGGTCAGGCAATTACTGACCGACCCACCTGACTTCCATTAAGCTTCCCCACACGGATAAAAGGCATAGTACAAAGGCACACTCTGAGCAAGGCAAAGCACTCAAGGAAACAGCAGTTTCGAGACTGCAGCTGAATGAGGGACAAAAGGCAGCAAACTACGAGAGTTTTACAAGGAGGGAAATTGCCTTGAACTTTCTGGAAAGAAACTTCTGTTCAAGAGACGCCGAGATTGGACAATTTAAGGCCTAAAGACAAGTTTGAAGAATCCTGCATTGTGTGTCGGGAGTGCCTGCGCTCCTCGTATATGACAAATCGAGTCGTGGAGAATCGGCAAGCGCTGCCGTGCCATCCTTGGCTCCAAGAATAAAGTAGAATTGGAGAAATCAACCCAGTCAGTGAGTTGGGGAGACTGATAAAAGACCAGTCTGTGTTGAAGCCAAGATTGCAAGCAGCAACATTGCATGCCGAACACTGGAACGAACATTGTTAAAACGCGTGTGATGAAAGATGCAAGTAAAGTTTAACTGCTGATGAATGTTTAAACTTTGAAAGGATACGATATCATTGACAGAGTGGTCCAGCACCACGTGCATGCTCAATAGAAGGTCTCTGTAAGGTATCCAGCTGAGAGGTGGCAGAAGTGAAAGTAAAGAATTGGAAAGAGAAAGATTTTGTGAATCAAAGTAGAAAATGAGATAAAATGGTCCGAGCCTGATCGAGGGAGATCAATTAAGAACAATGTGTTGAAGTGGGTCTGATCCCGGCGAAGCGGGACCCGGGGTGAACAGTAAATCACCTGAGAAATTGTGCATATGAAATCCTGAGAAAAAAGTAACTTTGGTGTTTGTTTGTTGCATCAGGCCCTATGAAATAAGAACCTTTGAATGCCAAAGAGACTTTGGCACAGAAGGCCCTAATGCTGAGGTTTTGAACTGCATCCTCAGGCCAGAGAAGCCCAGAGTGTGTGCTAAGCTTGAGTGTGCTGCCTTGTCCTGTGCTGAAAACATGGGGAAGGGGACCCAAGGGTTCAAATATCCTGACATATCATTTCTTGAACACTTCTCTTTTGCATAACATTGTTTCCCACATTTTTTGTATTTAGAAGTGAGGATTGGCAATAGGTTTATTAGTATAGGACCTTTTATTTTGACAAGACTCTACTAGGACTGCATTATTATTTGATGGTCGTAACTTGCTCCCATCTTTAGATTTATGATTAGATGGGCGTTTCACCAACCCATTTGAAAGTTCAATAAATACCCTTGACCTGTGATCACTTGTGTCTGTCTTACTGTTTGATACCATGCCTTCCTCACATACCCCTGCTTAGAGTATGTGTGATACAACTGTCTAAGTGGGCAATGCTACTCATATTTACAATATTGGCCCAGGGGAGGGGTAAGCAGTATCTGTGTTTCCCCCTTAACAATAACATTTGGCTTCACCAAATAAAAATAAAATAAAATGCCAATTTTTCCTTTTACGGAATTTTGCTGAAGAGCCCGCAAAAAAACATTTGTCTAATTTTCTTGCTGGAAACTTAGTGGAAGACACAAGTGAGGATCTTTCAATTCATTTGCTGAGACATTTTACAGTGGAAGTTAATTTTGTTTCAGCAAATGTCAAAGGGTCATACACTTAACACTTGCATATTTTAAACCAGAAATACTTATGTTTGTGGATTTTCTCTGCAATTTTCCAGGCTAGCTTTTTTTTTAAAAAACTTGGTGTTTTTTAAAATGTTTCCAAGATTGTAAAATCAACTACATTTCGTGCACATTTTCCCAAAACATTCATAAAACATTTTGGCCCGTTTTAGAAAACTCTGCACGGGGCAGGTTCACACCAGGATGTACTTGGATCTGCAGCATTTATATATGTACCCTTTGCTCTGCACTAGGTCTTGTGAGAAACCTGAGGGTGTTCACGCAAGTAGATCCCTTCTCGCAAGTAGATCCCAGGAACCCCTTATTCAGGTGGCCACAAAAGGACTGTCCCTCTCTTATCCCAACCTTGAAGGCAAACAAGCAGGGAAAGATCACCTGGGTAGGGGATGCCGGGGTTATGCTCAGGAGAATGCCCAACGGGAGCCGCGGTATGTTATAGAGGAAGGAGAAGAGGTGGGTGACATCTCTGAGACATTTATGGGCTGTGCCACATCTGCGCCCCTCCCTTCCATTAAATCTCTCCTAACCAAAACCCAATAACCCCTCCATAGAGAAACAATCCCCTAGGATCTAAAACCCCATCACATTCAGAAACCGTCTTTTCCAAAAACCCTGCTTTCCGGATCCCTATCCGAATACTCCCAAACATTCTTCTTCCCATCCTTCTGATTATTATTTTGTCCCAAACGCCTAATCTTCTAGGACAGACCACTACTATTCCCACAATCCCATCTCTTCTGTTCTCCATCCCAGTCACTCCTCTCCTCGTCCCTCTGATTATCATTTCCTGCAATCCCAACCTGCTCAGACTAACCACTACCGTTCCCATAATTCCCCTTATTTATTTCATGATCCCAGCTATTCCCGTTTGCCCCACAAACCCTTTAAAACACACCTTCCAAACTCACCTTTCCCCCTAGAATGAAGGTTATAATTCCATATAGCCCTGCTTCCTGAATCTACCCCATAGGACAATCTGAAACTCTAACCCCCCGCCGTCCCCCTTCCGACACAAACACACTTTGTCACAATGGACTTGTAATAAAACTCTTTACCTGACATGTCCCAACACAAGGGTCAGGCAAAGACAGGCAGTCGACTTCAATCCACACACACCTGACAGCCCTTCCTTTTCCCCACCGGAATAAAAGGTGGAGCAAGAGAGCACAGGGCGAGCAAGGCAGAGAGCATGACAAGACACCTGATCGGCACAGCAGTCCAAGAGAAGGAGAAAGGCGGCAGGAATCGAGAGGCTGGCGAGGAAAGAAGTGACTTTGCCATTTTTGTCCTGGGCATGCCGAGCCTTTGTGGAAGAGAGCCTAATACTGTGAACAATAGCACAAGAGTCTTGCAGCAGATGCCAACGGTACACAGGGCAAGCCTATGCTGATAAGCAGGAGCGAGGGAAGCTCCCGCAACCGTGGTACTGGCCTTACCTCCAGTAAAGCCAAAAGCCAAGCTGTTCATTACAGCTGGTGAGTCGAGGAGAGAACCAATAAAAACCGGGCTGTTTTGAGTGAGCATCGCAAAGTGGCAAGTTTGAACCAAGTTTCAATGAACTATGAAAGAACTGTAAAAAGTGTAAAGGGGAGACGAGCGGCAGAGGGAAACCGGGACCATGTGGGTGCTAACTCAAGAGACTCTGGTCAATCCCCATCTGAGCGAAACTACAAGTACCAGAAGGCCATAGGAAAGTCACCAAAGAGGTCAAAGTGGTCATATAGGAGGTCTCGTAAAATCCCTGTACAATCGAAAGACTTTGATCTACAAACTGAGAGAAAGCATACAAGGGAAGTGAATCCCGCATTGAGAGAAAGTAAGGCATGTGACTCCCGCAACACTTGAAAGTAAAGTGAATGTGAAATTAGCAAGAGTGAACCCGACAGAGGGATGCTGACGAAAAGTGGTCAAGTCTAAAGTCCCAAGGAACAGTGCGATGACAAACGTGAACCCGACTGAGGCATGTTCACTGGGAACTATTTGAAAAGACATTAACATTTGAGAAGGGCCCAAGACCGAGCGAGGAAGATCCTGGTGTGAATACATCACCCAAGAAAGGAGACTGAAAGTCAAGAGGGGTCTACTCCCGGATGAGGGGGACCCAGCGGTGATGTCAAAACCCGAGAGACACATGGGACGGAACATTGTGTATGTTAATTGTTTTTGTGAGCCCATCCGGTTCTCAGAAGCAGGAGACTCAGCTACCAAAGGCCTTACTATCGATAAGGACGGTTGAAGGTTCAGCGCCCAGAAGAGGGGAACCCAGGGGTGAAACAATCACCCTAACTTTCATTTGGTTAAAGTATGTTTTGTTTTTTTTGTTTGAACACAGCAGGCCCTCAAAGGCAAGAGACTTTCAAAGGAAACAAGACTTGGCCATCGACGGTCCTTGGAACTGTCGTCTCATGCTGGGGAGACCCAAGAGTGTGCTGTGCTCCAAGCTCCCTTCTCACCCTGTGCTCAAAACCCGAGGAAGGGAGGCCCATGCTACTGCATTCAGACATTATTTTCTTGAAAACTATCCCACACCCTTTTTTGAATTAGTTGTAAGGTTTGGCAATCGTTTTCTTAGTATAGGCCCTTTTTATCGACACAACGCCACTAGGACTGGCTTTTTTTCATTTGATGGTCAACACTTGTTCCCATCTTAGATTTAGGTTTAGATTAGGTGTTTTTCCAACCTGCATACAGCATTCATTGTTCAATAAACACACTTGAACTGTGATAACTTGTGTCTGTCTTACTTGTTGCCGCCATGAGTTTCTTACAGTCTGCAGTGTCGGGCGAGTGCTGGAAAGTCAATGGGCCTCATTACGACCCAGGCGGTAAGTTACCGCCTGGGTCGTACCTTAACCACCATGGCGTAAACTACATTTACGCCATGGTGGTTGGCGGACTTACCGCCCCATTCCGAGGTGAGTGGTAAGTCCCCATTAACCCATTTACCCTTCCCCATTCCCATTTTTGCCCCATAGGGCATATTGGGAGTGGGGAAGGCGTTAATTACGCCACCGTAAATTACGGTGGCGTAATTAACAACAAGGTCCCTTAGCGCCATGGATTTTAACACCTGCTAAAAGCAGGTGTTAAAACCTCCATGGCGCTAAGGGACCTCGGAATCAGGCGGTAAGGGTCGGCGCTGTTTACGCCGCCGTAAACCCCTTACCGCCTGGGTCCTAATGAGGCCCAATGTCTGCCATGGGTCTAAACATACCCCCGGTAGCTGTGATACCCCCAATAGAAATCCTCATGCATCATCACCCCTTGTATTTCATTTCATTGCTTTCTTTTTTTTTTTACATTCCTATGTCTTGGATGAAGGGGGAAATGTAAAAATGGCAATTGCGGTGACAGGCCCATTAGGACTGTCACTGCTCATATGTTTGCTACCCGCAGCTGTTATCGGGGATCTACGTTAAAAAAAACAAATGCAAAAAGCTTAAATTACAAAATTGCGAAGCTCACTTGTTCCCATTTTGTAATTCAAGCTTTCTGTATTTCAGTTGTTTGTTCCCCACTAGGCTTCTAATGTATGCAGGGGACACCCCCGCAACCACCGCAGTCAATAATACTGAAATAGGGGAGTGCAGAACACTATTATTTATTTCAAAGCTTGCACAAGAGCTAGATGAGGATACTATTAGTGACACCTACCTTTGGACCTTTTTTTGGTTTATCTACTACACGTATTTCTGCTTAGTAGGGAGGTCTATTACCCCTTAGTGGGCTGAGCCGTTGTGAGAATAGTGCCTCTCCCCCGGGCTACATGCCATGTTCCCTGGTCCGGTATCACCCTCATAGATTTATTTCCGCCTCATCTCTGTAAAACGAAGGTAGAACTGCTGCTTCTTGGTCTTTGTTGATCATTAAATTATATACTCAAAAGATCTCACCTGTTGCCCTCTTCAAAGCAAAAGATGACACCTGCGGGTCAGGGCCATCCAGGCCACAACAGTTGACTGCCTGCTGTACTACCACACCCCCTTCTTGTTCTCCAGCTCCGGCTTTGCTCTAGCATTGGTGATGTGTGAGTTTTTGAAACTTCTACTCCTATAATGTCTAGAAATCTACCTTGATAATTAGCAAAAACTCTGCATTCTTCAATAATGCTTCTTCTATTAATAGGGGTTGGCTGGCATTGGTCAGAGGGAAGTAACCAACGCCCAAGGTTACTGGGCTTAATCACCCTGGTCCATATCGATATGTTAGCTGGAATTGATCCAGTCACATGACTACAGAATCATTCTACTCCTATAACCCAGTCATTGAGAAGTAAGAAAACCTACTGGCACACAGCCATGCACAGCCCATATCCTTCCAAGTCAGGCTGGAGATTTGCACACGAATGATTTTGCAGAGTGTTTGCAATCATTAATTCAATTTCTCGTTGGCACATTTTCCTCCAGCTGACCTTTGCCCCCGACACTCACTCATCTCAGAACTGAGTTTAGAAAAACATAAAATGCCATGTGTTGCCTGCCTTATGTAATGGCCCAGGAACGTTGGAGCACTAATCATTCTACACTTACGTCCGTAACAATGCAGTTGGGAATCTCTGTATCTCTGCATTAAACTCATAGAGCTGTGACCCAGTTGTGTTTACCTTGCAGAGGTGTTTTGCATATGGCAAACACTGTGGCCAGCTGTGAAATGTTCAATACTTCTAATAAGGGTTACCTCCCTCAACATAAGAGAGAAAGCATGGGGCTTTCAGAATGTTGCGCTCCCACACGCCTCTGCAGCACAGCTACTATCCCGCTCCCACACGCCTCTGCAGCACAGCTTCCGCTCCCACACGCCTCTGCAGCACAGCTACTATCCCGCTCCCACACGCCTCTGCAGCACAGCCTCCGCTCCCACACTCCTCTGCGGCACAGCTACTATCCCGCTCCCACACGCCTTTGCAGCACAGCTATTATCCCGCTCCCACACGCCTCTGCAGCACAGTTACTATCCCGCTCCCACACGCCTCTGCAGCACAGCTACTATCCCACTCCCACACGCCTCTGTAGCACAGCTACTATCCCGCTCCCACACGCCTCTGCAGCACAGCTTCCGCTCCCACACGCCTCTGCAGCACAGCTACTATCCCGCTCCCACACGCCTCTGCAGCACAGCCTCCGCTCCCACACTCCTCTGCGGCACAGCTACTATCCCGCTCCCACACGCCTCTGCAGCACAGCTTACTGGAAAGGCGGTGTTACACTATCTATGCAAAGAAATCGTGCATCTCCCTAACTTTCCATTCAACGTGCCCTGAATGCAGTTGCCTTCCTTTCTTGCCTCACTGGGTTCTGGCACAGCTTTGGAGTTCTACCCGCCCCCCCCCCCCCTGTTCTCATTATTTTCATCCTGATTTGCTCTGGGTATAATCCTGTTAAACTTCCAGCTGCTGCCAGCCATAAAACAAACATTATTTAAGAAGATCACTCACCCCATTCCAATGGGCGGCCATAACTAACAATCGTTGATTGGTTGTCCATAACTCCTATTTCACCTCTAATCCCCACCAAAGTGGCACCAGCCAAGTTGGATTTATTCTTAAACCGCTGCCACCCTCCCATGAGTATCCTGTGTCTTGTCTTACACCATAACTCTATTACTGCATCGCTGGGGTCCAAATGACAAAACTTAAAAATTAAGATCCCCAAAAATGTCTTCATGAGACGCGCTGTGTTGCTGCATTGTCTACTATACATTTTTCAATATTGTATGTCCACCTTCCATGGCTATCAAACCTAACCCCTGACTCTTTCCCAGCCCCATCAGCCCTCTCTGCTGCTTTACACATTCCTTCTCCTGCTAGTCGGCAGTGTTGGGAGAGAGCCAATCACATGGAAAGCTCAGATCTGGAAAGCCCTCGCCATTGTTTCCCGGCAGCCCTGAGCCTTGCTACTGCATATAGCCCCTCTCCCCACCCCTCAGGCCCCCTGCCATGGATTGTTTTCCTTGTATTCTATTTCCGAACTGCATTCGATCCCACACTTCTATTTCCCAGTGAAATAAGGTACTCTGGACCTGCTCTCAACTCATTCTCTTCCGACAGACTCACAAAAGTTGTACATCTTCTTAGCACCCAACCCCAACTCCATAATGACCACAATTATTTCAGTTCACGGCTTGTTGACTTTTACAAATCCACTGTCATGAAAAGAACAATCCCTACTACAAGGTCGACTCAGAGGGCAACTCCTTTGTGCATCTCAATCGTGGGGTCACCTGCTTGGGATCACCTTCTTGCTAAAACAAAATGTCTCCTCCTGTCCCCATAGATGTGTCTTCCTGCTGTCCACTGAGAGTCCACCTTCATTCAATGCTTCATACATTTATCTGGGACATTTGGCAGGCTCTGTAATGCCCTCCAACCAGATCCTATTTGCCAACCACCGGTGGTCCACAGTTTCATTAGGGTTGTTTCTTTCGTTTCCTGCTGCATGGCACTACTTAACTGGACACGTCCACTTCTCAGTCACCCTGATCATCTCTCCCTTTGGCACGCTGTCATAATTATTTGTTATTTTTATTTACATTTTTATAAAATTACAAAACATTGTCAAGTACACCCCCACCCCCCAAATTCCCCTCTACTCCCACAGTGTCAGAGATTAGTACAATTCTCCAAATCTGCCACAGATATCCCTGGAACTTTTTTTTTTTTAATCTGATGTCTGTAAATAACCGTCTCCATCATTGCAAGATTGCCCATCTCTTCAATCCATATGCTCTGCTTCAGATTAATTGTTGAATTCCAGTGTCTCAAGATCAATTTCTTGCCCATCAAAGAGCCTCTAAACAACCACTTTCTCTGTGCAACAGTCAAATCGTCAATGAGCTGATCCTCACCCAGATTTAAGGTATCCAAATCATAATCCAGTGTCATTCTCAGCACCCTATTGAATATCAAGGATAAACTTTCCCAGAAAAGCCTCACTTATTACATTCCCATAGCATGTGTTCTAATGTTCCAGCCCCATGAGAACATCCCCAGCACATATTCGTATCGGTCATACCACGCCTATACATGTGCAGTGTGTGCCAAATTCCTCATCTAGCGCCACCATTTTCACTGCATCTTCCCCTTCCCCTTCTGAAGACGTCTAATCCACCAACGTCCTTTCTTCCTGTGCATTTGTGACTGTGTCATGCAACTGCCGCTCCCTTTTCATAAAGCTTTGTTTTCCGCCTCCGTCTTTCCCTTTTCTACCCAATTCTGCCCTAATGTCAACATACCACTGTCTTCTTTCCATTGCCTGTGGGGTCCCGCTGAGTATATGGCCCTTTACGGGTAGCGCGTCATGCAGTAGATGGGATGCAGAGTAACTCTTTACACCAAATAATCAAACCAACTCAGGAAGATGGCAACGTTAGTTTACTG
Source organism: Ambystoma mexicanum (assembly GCF_040938575.1). Taxonomy (NCBI): domain Eukaryota; kingdom Metazoa; phylum Chordata; class Amphibia; order Caudata; family Ambystomatidae; genus Ambystoma; species Ambystoma mexicanum. The sequence continues at coordinate 322,252,864 of NC_090929.1, forward strand.
TTTTATTATCAATTGTCTAGAACAGGGAGTTACAACGGACATCAATGGACATTGTACAGCGTTATCTTCTCAAAGCATTTTATAAAAAAAACAATACTTTTATAGAATAAATTCATCATACATGACGTCATACTACGTGGCAAATAAGAAAAACCTATGGCGGCTTGTAGTTGGCTCAAGAGGAACATATAAGTATACTTTCTATAAGGGGTCGGGTTTTGATTGGGTGTCTACAGTCAGGTGGACAACTCATGCCCACCCCTAGTGGAAGTCATCTTCGTCAGGTATTAGAAATGCGGTACACCATTGGCTCTCAAGCTATATGGTGTTGTATGCCCCTCTACAATTAGTTGACATGCTCGTGCCCTTCTGGAACATTTGGCTCACTAGCAGCATGCAAGGTCATACCCCATGTGTCAGGAGGTGGACTTTGCTTTCCCTCCCCACCCAATTAGCCAAACATCTCTCATCACCCATGCCTTCTGCCATGAAGATTGTCTTTGAACTTGGTCTTCCAATGCATTGTCGTCTCTGGGAATCTAAGGGAGTGCAAGTACACGCTTATAGTTCAGGAACTGCTTGCCCAACTTCTATTTCTGTCCTTGGCTCACATGAGAGGAGAGTGAAATTCGACCCATTTTGCAGCATTTAATTGTATTAAATGAATAAAACTTGGCACTCATGGTGTTCTTTCTTTGCAAATTAACAAGGGATAATTCAGCTTCTCGTGTTCACTGTTCTTCAAGGATAGATAACCAGTCTTTGGCAGCTTCCAGTCTTGACACCAGGCCAGACAGCCCTTCTCGAATCTTCCATGCTCCCAGCAAATTCTCTGCTGCGACACAGCTTTCAGCCCTTCTCTTCATGGTTTGAACTTACAAAAATTGTGACACCGACGTCAAGCTTCTATAAAATGGTGACTCCACCTGCAGTCTATTCACTACGTATAGCTAGCTTCTATAAACACTTGATCTACTTGCGTTACTGCATCTGTAAAGTTATTGAACTATTTGCATTTTCTGCCATGCTCTTCACACGTGCAATCTTCTCTCGCATATGAAAGTTTACTCAATTCTTTACTTCGTCAGTTTCTATAAGTTCCATACATTCTCTTCATCAGCCAGTCTTCTCAGTGCATCACGCTCGCTTCTTGTGATGTCACCAACTCCTCTTCCTCTGTTTTTCGTATTCCTTCGTGGATCTCCCCCTCGAGATTGTCATCTCTTCGGTAATAAATCCAATAGAGTTTTCTCAGTGGATACATTTTGTCAAAGATTCGATGCAGAATAGTCACAACTGCTGGTGTCAAATATGGTACAGTTTCAGGATTCCAGCATACAGGTAGTAGGGGGGGTACTTTCTGTAAGGGCAGTTGGTTGCTCCTTTACACTGCCATTGACCCAACACTTAGCAAAGTGTCACTCTCACCTGCTTCCAGAAGATATCTGCCTGCTGTAGAATACATGTCTACCTGTCTGTGCAGAACCTTTTAGCCTCCTCTAATGCTTGTTGATATAAGCAACTTTAAGAAATTTTCCATACCCAAATCAATCTCTCTTCCATCCTTTGCTAGCTCGTCCATCTTATTACTCATTCCAATAATGGCCCTCGTCATTAAGGCAGAGGTTGACTCTGTCTGGTGCTTGCACATTTCACTCATCCCTCCAACCCCTGCAATATTGCCAAACGGATGCGTTACCACTGCTACCAGTGCTTCCATACCCACGTGCCCTCTTACTCCCTTCTTTAACTCCATCCTTTGTTGCCATAGAATGGGGTGGCATGATTCATGCCTGGCGCCATGTTTTGGACCTTATGCCTATATGAAGTGAAATCATTAAAAGTGCATGAATTCTTGACACCCCCTACTTTCCCTTCCCCATATTGGAGGTTACGTCGCCATTCGTAACATTGCCAGCATTCAGCACGCTTGCACCCCCCCCTCGCCGCTTTTGCAAGAATACATTGCCTAAGACATAAAATGATGCTGTGGTGGTCTGGCCACGTGCAAAGGCTGGAGGCTGTACTGGATAATCCAAAAAATGCACCCCACTGCATGAACACTGCTTGGTGCTCAACCTGTGAGTAGTGAATGCTCTGCCACTGCATTCTGGTAGTGTCTATAGGAGCTTGGTGTGTTCTCGTACCCTCTTGTGCTATGCCCTTTTTTAATGGGCTACCTTAATTTACTGTCCTTTCACGAATAGTATATGGCAACTCTTTGTACTCAGGCCTTCCCCAAACAACTTTCAAAACAGATACAGAACAAAGGCGCAAGGCTAATCTCCAATCTTGAGCCCCAAGACCACACCTCTCCTGCTCCTGGTTGCCTCTCGCTTCAAGGTCAAGCGGCTCTGCCCACACCACAGAATCTTCCATCACCAATGACCAGAATACCTCATCAAATTCATCAAGTCCGATGAACCATCCAGAGATGTCGTATCTTCAGACCCCTCCGCCCTTCCTGTGTCTAGATTCTCCATGCAATGCCTGGGCAGCCACCGCTTTGCGGTGTTGCTTCCACCCTCTGGAACGCACTCCTCCGCCAATCTTTGTCATGAAAACAACCATGACCAACTCCGGTGCTTACTCGATACCTGTCTTTTCTTCTGGGCGTTCTGAAACTGCCTGCCTCCTTCTCCTGAGGCCCGCACTTGGATTACGTGCTCTGGCGCGATCTCAGATTGCATGATCATGCTGCGTTATCCCCTAATGATGATAATATCCAGCACATGTATGTTTTAGGTGTTGCTTTGCTTCTGCAGTTGCCCTGTGCAATGTACAGAGCACATGAAATACCACCTTGCCTTGCAAGCATGTGTTGCTTTGCTTCTGCAGCTGCCCTGTGCAATGTACTGAGCTCATGAAATACCACCTTGCCTTGCAAGCGTATATGTGCTGCTTTGCAGGCCTCCTGTGGAAGTGTCCACTGCTCTTTCAGAATCTTTCTCTCCCTGTGAGCTATTGTCATCTGGTAGTAGTTTCCACCTTGTTAAATCTGAAACTTAACAGAAAATGTTTATGGACACTGAAAAGTAACAGGTACTTTTGGAGTCTGTACTGTGCTAATTTATGCTGCCCCTTACTATATGTTAATGAAACCTACATGTGCAGATCGAAACAAAGCTGCAACTCTAGTTACCAAGGCACAAGACCTGTGAGTGCCAATTCTAAAAGTGAACACACCTAGTACTCACAAGGTAACCACCATCATTGGGTATTACATTAATTACAATAGTATGTATTCAAGCATTACATATCATTATCTATTGTGATATTTAAAAATCTACAAATTTAACACTGAATGCCCTTTCCCAAGGACAGACTTGCTTACTTGGTTACACTTCTAATTCACACAACTACTACAAACTGCCGACATGTGTTTCACAACATAGGTCTTGCATATTTTGATGTCCTATTGTGAGCTTCTGCAGGGCAAAGAACATTCAATTGGTCAGTAATAAACTTCTAATTTCATTACTGAACAAACAAATATATGGGTTCATGTATTTACATCTCTGTACCTCATATAGTTCTGTGTTCTTTTTCTCTAAAATGTCACCTATGTATTTTCTTAGAGGATCAGATTTAGAAGCTGGTTTCTGCATTCATTTATTGTCTTAGATGATCTGATTATAAGCTTGTGTTGGGTTCCATCTTAGTTTTATTGCAGGTGCCCTGCATTGGCAGCATGATGTCTGCATGCTGTTTGCCGGCTCATGTGAAATGAGATGCAACCCAATAGAAACCTATAATCACAGGAGTAAAAACCAAACCCAGGACTGGGGGAACTATGGACACATCCCTGGGACCACTTGAGAGCTCTGCTTCCCACCTCTCTGTGAGACCGAACAAAGAAATGGCATGGGGTTTATAGAGCGAGTGAGCTTTACTTCCACCTAATCTCCCCCTTCAACTGAACCAGTTTGTTTCCAGACTCCCCAGTGTCAACGAGACTCCTTCGGAGAACGAATGAAGATTCCTCTTTGTTGGTCCTTTCATTTCCTAATTCAAATTTGACAACTCCCCCATATTGTTAAAAACACCTATATCCAGTATTAACTTGGTTGCCAAGAGCACCTTGCATGCTTAGACTTGTGCTGGTTTGTTCAATTTACAACACTATAGGCCTACAAGTACCAGCATGCACATTGATTAAAAAGATAGGTCTAGATAAAGGTTCTTCTAATGGCATGGGGCCTACTTGGCAACTCTCTATTTTGGTGTTTGGAGGAAAAGCATTTTAACTGCTGCTATCAATAGGTCCAAAAAAAGAAAAGCATTTTAAAAATTGAAGAAATCAAAACAGCAATGTTTGCTTCACTGCACGTATTATCGAGAAGGGAGTGGGCATTATGGATGCAACTAGGGCTAACCCCTAAGCACACATCGCTAGCACTGGAGGCTAGCGATGTGTTAAGGGACCTGCCTGCTGGGTGCATCTCTGTGCCACAGCCCTTTCCCTTGGGAGTGCTTGGAGTCCCTTCGGAGTGCCTGGATTCAGTGCCAGCAGGATAAGAAGAGAGGAAAGCCACCAAAACGTTGCCAGGATTTGACAGAGGAACGACCACATTTCCAGACAAAGATGCAATGCCGATTTTGAGGGATTTTAAAAGAACACTACATGTACAACAATTACACAATAGAAATGTGGAGGGAGACTTATTGTTGTGCCGCAGATGGCCGTACAAACTCCCAGACTCCAAGGTGTGATTCAAGGCTTTTTAGGTTTTAACAATATAATAGGTGCAGCTTTCTCAATGTAGTGCGTAGTGGAATGTGGGGTACACTGGTTGGCATCCCGCTCTCATCCTCCCCTGGGCTCCCACCTCCGTAGCCCAGGTGTTCTTAATCCCCGGGATGGAAACTAGTGACCGATAATACAGAAGCGTAGACAGGGTAGGGTCTGAGCGGGCAAGGCCCACCCAAAATCTGTAAATGCCACTCGGCAGCACAGTGTGGGGCATTTACAGGTGTTAATGTCACTGCGGTGGGCACAACTACATTAGGTTCAGGCTCCACTTGTTAGACAATCCTGGCTCTCGGTCTGCTGCCTCTCCACTTGACCTCACCTGAGCACCCCTCACTCACTCTGCTCTTAGTGAGCATGGTTTTTATACCCAGTCCATTCTGTTCCTGACTTTCCTCCTCCCCCACACTTGGTATGGTTCCCAATCCTAACTCTACGGGACAATCTATGGCTGCTCTTTTTTCCCTGGGGTGGCCTTTCCCATAGAAAGTCTTGATAAGTGTGGGTTGGCTCCTCCCCCTTTTTCTATGTGACAACCAAATCCGGGTCCAGGGTCGGGAAACCTTTGTGCTCGGTCGGTTTGGCTTCCTTCAGGTGACGGGGTAAGTGTATTTGCTTCAGTGCAGCAAGTGGATCTGCCAATGGAGGCCCTTCAGAAACGTTCGGAGGACCGGCGGTCTCGGGCAGTGGCAAGGCCTGTTGGGTATTGTATTCCTTAAGAAACAAAATGAAACGTGTGCAAGCAATTGGGTGGAAAGATATGGCCTGTTTGATATTGGCACCATCATCATTCAACACGGCACATACAGGGAGCAGGGGCGAGGGCCCTCCCAACTCCCTCACCCCACCTCTGGGGCAGGAACGGCTCTGGTAAAGTCCTGGGTAGGCCTTCTGCCCTATACTGGAAGGGGACCCTGCTTCCCTCCCTGATTGGGTCAAGCTTCTGACCCTGTCAACCTATATAGAGATCTGAGGGGGTGCCTTAGTCTTCGTGGTCCCGAGGTATGTGACTAATGGGCAATTTGGCCGCGCAGATATGGGCATTTGTGAGTTATATGATGAGATGTTCAGGTGCAGAGGTGCGAGAGCAAAGTGCCCTCGCATTTCTGCCCTCAGACTTGCCGGAATCGGTCTCATGATTATTGATGGCAAGTAAGGAACCCTAAGCCCTATTTGCCTATTTCCTCTCTGCCGTAACAACGTGGACCGGAACCGTCGCCCATCTCTGTCTTTGCTCCTTTTCGAGGACTGTGGATATGTGTTTGCTTTGAAAGCCCATTCAATAGCTGTATTTCAGAGCTCTGGCCTTTTTGGGAGATTCCCTGTTTCCGGAACAGGATTTCAGCCTTGCCTCCCCCAAGTTGTACTGCATTCGGTTAGTCTCCTCCTCAGTGTGTCTCCTTGGAGCAAGAGGGCAGTGTCCGTCTCTCTGCAGCTCTGTGAAATGAAGTTGCTTGGCCCCATCTTCTAATTGATTGTGTCTGGAGGGATTGTTAGGATTCTGGGCCTTCACTTTCATCCGGAGAGAACCAAACATCTGATCATTTTACCTGCAACTCCCTGAAATAGGGTGTTTTTACCATAATCCCTAGTTACCTGTCCTGCTCTGCAAAAGCCTATGTGCATCTCACCCCCTGCTCTGTAGTCAAAGGCTTCTGTGCATGATCCCTCTGGTGAGGGACCCAGCGAGTTCCCAGAGTAGATTGTTTCCATTTCCAGCACTGATGAGGGGGTTACACAGGATTCAGGCCAAGGTCTGTTCCTTTTCATAGTGTAGTCTCTGGCTAGGACTCACCCCTGCACACCCTGCAGTAGAGTCAGAACACTGACTGAGCGTTGGGTGGTGGGAAAAACAGTCCTGTCTGGTGCCCTCTGCTCCCCGGTTCACGCAGTGCCATTACCTGCCTGATAATCCCTAATGAACAACAAGATTACCACCATCCAGGTTAAACCCTAAACTCACGAGCAACCTGACCCCGAGACGGAGCCGGGCTGCTTTGAAATAACGTAATGCAGGTCAGGTTCCCAGAGCTGGCGAGCCCGAGAAACAGTCGCATCAGCCATCCTACCCAGGAACACAGGTGGCTGAGCTGCAAAGTACATGCTGGCAGATTCGGTTTCGATTGTACTCTACACTGTTATTGGGTTTTAATGAGCACTCCGCTGCTATTGCATGGTCTTTTGGCCCTCGGGCTGATCTGAAGAAGAGTGGAGAGATGGGGAAAATGCAATATAGCTTTGTTGTTGTGTTGATGCGTGAAATTCAAAAGTGCCTGGGTACTGTGTGCAGGTATGTTTCTAGTTATGTTATTTGGCATTTATATAGCGCTCTATATATCATTGGTATGACCTCAAAGCGTTGATAGGTTGAACGCCCTTGCGGACCGTAGTCCAGGTCAGTTGAGAGAGTAGGGTCAATAGCCTGATTTCGTCAGCCTCATATTTCATCAAACTATTCTGCTGCCTGAGATCGTTTATATCGGAAAAAAATGCAGAAACACTGGCAAGGGCAATCATAGGCTGCAAAATAGATTATTGTTGTAGCCTGCTGGTTTCACCAACTTCAGGTTATTCAGAATGCGGTGGTGAGAGTGTTTAAACGTCTCACGAAAAGAGATCATGTGTCAGAGGCAAGAAGAAGTCTCCACTGGCTGCCCATTCAGGCCATAGTCTCATTCAGGTTGCTCCTTATCACCCACAAACGTGTGCATGGACATATGCCTGTGTACCTAAAAGAAGTCGTCATTCCAAAGCTAAATACAAGACTCCTTAGGTCAGATGACTCCAATCTTCTTACCATTCCTCGATGGAAGACCAAGAAGTCCAGGGGTGCCGCCTTTGCATCTGCGGCCCCCCAGGCCTGGAACACTTTAACACCCTCCTTGAGAATGATTGCCTCTACAGAGGTTTTTAAGAAAAAGTTGAGAACAGTTTTTTTCTTAAGGCCTACTTCACCTAGCAACAATGCTACAACTGCCTATGGAGCCCCTACTTTTATCTGCCATAGTTCCCATCTTTGGAAGCCTTCTGAGTTTAGTTGTTTGTTTGTAAAGCGCCCTTAAGCCTCAGGCTACCTAGTGCGCTATATAAGTTCCAAAACATAAACATGGGTGTCTAAGGGTGCTTGGGTGCATCAGTTAAGTGTGCAACTGATGTAATTGCCTGATGGTAGCTGCATCCTAGCATTAGGTGTGGGGATATTGATATCGGTTCAATGTGTGCAGTCTGGCGGGTGGACACCAAGACAGGGTTCTGGCTGTGTTTGTGGGGCGCTTATGAGTGCAGCTAGGCCGGATTGTCGTGGGATATAGCTGCGTTTTATTAGAATGATGAGGTGTTCATGGGATAGTGTTCATTTGTGAGCAGCTAGGCCGAATTGATCGAGGGGTGTAGCTGCATTGTAATTGTGTGATGGTGTAGAGTACAGAGTAAGCATAGTGATATGATATGGTAGTTTATTTATACAGCGCCCACACACAATGCGTTTCAAAGCGTTCCACGACAGGGAAGGGAACAAGGGAAAACACAAAAACATGCCTACAGGCCATGAACAACAAGAATGTGAAGGTTAAAAGTAAGGGAGAGGGAGGAGAGAGAGAGAAGGGGGGAGGGGAGAGGTGAGGCAGAGAACAGAAAATAAAGCAGTGGAAAGAGCAGAGAAGTAGAGGGGAGAGGAAGTACAGTTGCAGAGGTCAATAAAAACAAAGTTGTAGGGGACAGAATATCTAGGCGACGGTTCACAGTGATGAGCACAGTAATATTCAGGGCCAACCTGAGTGCGGGATCCAGGGGAGGTCGAGCATGAGAGTAGAGGGGGTGAAGCACCACAAGTCAATGGGCCACCTTATGAGTCCGGTGGTAGCCGTGCCGGAAAACCGGCAGGCTGCCGCCGGACTTGTGGGGATTTACTGGCTCCGGAATTACCGGAATCACTGGGGCATTACAGCCCTGGTGGTCCGGTAATTCCGGAGCCGGCATTCCGTACTCCCCAATCCTGTGGAGTCCCATATGACTCCACGTGAATGGGGGCTGTGGAAACACTGGCACCATGTCGTAATGGTGCCGGTGTTTCCACGTCTGTGTGCGGCCAGTGGTGTTACGCCCGCCAGGTCAGACCTGGCGGGTGTAACACCACATGGTCACATAACGTGGAGATTGCCGGTCCGGAAAACGGTGCTGGTACGGTGTTACTGGCACCGTTAAATCCAGTCCGGCTAACTCGTAATGAGGCCCAATGTGTCCAAAGTCAAATCCAGGCATTGGCCAAAGGATATTGATGGTGAACCTTTTGTGAATCAAGACCACTCCTAAGCAGTTTGTGTGTAGGGCACGTCAAGTATCTGTGCGCCAGACTCGGGGATCCTCGTTTGCCTGCGGTGTGAGGATGCATCGGTTTTCGTTGTGATATATAGGTTGGCCGGAGAGGTGTTGCATTCTGATGCTTGGTCCCTGTTCTGAGGTGTGTTCAGTTGGTATTTGTATTGCGGGTTCTAATACATATTTTGGGTATGCTACCGTGGGGAGTGGTCAGCAGGGAACGCAGTGTACATTTGAAGCACCTATCTGGTGTAGTTGTGCCAACATCCTGGTAGGTGGGTAACACCCAACGTGATCGGAAAAAAAGCTGTCCATATGGACGTTTTGATTGAATTGGGTGTTACCGATTAGTTTGAGATTAAAACAACCAAACATGAAGAGCGGAGGCTGCGGGGGTGTCCCCTACTCCCCATGTTCGGTATTTTGGGATTTCTGGGGTGTGGGGTTGTACCCCGCTTCCATAGCATTGGCGGCTGAGGACAAAAAAAAGAACGAAAAAAACGGGGCCCACGCAATTAGGGTGCGTTTTCAGGCCAGCTGCAAACAAATGCGGCACGAACAAACAACCCAGATCTGGCCCCCATGGGAAGAGTATTAGAGCTGAGGTACCCTAGAGTGGGATGGCACCCCTGGAACTGGACAACATGCAGAGCCTAGTCTTCAATCACAGTGGAGAAAGATGGGGAAGTCATGTGGGAGCAGGCAACATTGGGAAACATCTGAACACTGGAGTGAAATTACACAACCGGCAAAATTACAGTGGGACACCTGCCTGTAAACTCACAGTGGGGCGCATACATATTTATTTATACTTTAATTCCCTTGGCAACAGGAGAGTAATGTGCTCATGTATGCTGATAGGGAGATAGCAATGCTTCTTAATGAGCAGCATTAAAGTCAGAAGGAGGCCTACATGCTGCTGACTCTTGCCCAGCCCTTACAGCCTGTCCGAGCAAACCGGCATGTCAGCTGTTTGCCATATTTCCCTGAAAACATAAATAGTAGACATGAGTGGCACTCACTTCATTAAAAGTGGAGTGCTGTAACGCCCAACATAGACCTGCAATGTCTTTGGCTAAAAAGCAAGCCCTGGAAAAGGGGGAACTTTGTGACATGGGCGAGCAGACTGTACACCCCCCATGTATCAGGAGTCGGTAATTGCATCCCGAGACGGGAAGGGTAGATCAGGCTGGATTGTGCAGATAACCACTCATTAGAGCCCAGTCTTTGCCCAATATTAATAACATTTCACAAAACACTTCTAGCAGTCCCCAAGAACTTCCAGGCTACCTGGCCCCAGGCATTGGCTGTAGGGGATACAGAGTTCAGAACCAGCCCTCAGTGGAGAGTGGGCATAGTTACACGGTGTTCCTCTGTAGAGAACCTGGTCACCCCTGGCTGTTAAAAGCAGAGGGATTAAGTAGAAGAGTCTTTGGTTCTCCTGTTCCCTTGTGCATTGTTAGAACATTCCGACACTCCCAGGTCTTGGGGAAGGCCCACAAGTTTAACCACACCAAGCCAAAGCCATGCTCGCGTCACTAGAACATTTCACACAAAGTCTGGCCGACATTTTTCGTCCAATCCCTCTCTACCTACCCAGTTTGCTTCTGTCTGCCTTCTTGTCTCGCGGTTTCTTCTTGACGGGACCCTTCTTGGCCACTAGGCTTCACAGTCTGAGAATGTAAACTCCTCAAGGGGCAATAAAATCAGATATGCTTCAAGGGACGTCACAGAGCCACACGCTACTTCTAATATTACCAAGTGATCACCCTCAAACTGCCCTCACATAAATATGCCCTTCTCGTTCAGACACCTTCCAGCCTGCCCTCCTAGCGTCTGCATTCCTGGTCTATGATCTACCTTGCCTGGCCCCGCATGCATCCATCCTTCCATGAACCGCATCCTTCATCCTTTAACCTCTCTGACCCATGTTTCAGCTCCCTTCTTTGCTTTATCTGTGCCCTCTCACGCTCCCCTTTACCCCCTCACGCCACTTCACCTCTTTCCTTTTCCTTTCCTCTGTGGACTACTCCCAGGACGGTCTGGGTGGGGGCTCATTACGGCAACTTCCAGACAAACCTCAGTTTTGGAACCACTACGGTGATGTTTGGCACAGTATACACGATTTGTACCCAGGCTCGGACTGCCCTATAGGGCAACAGGCCCATGGCCGAACCACAAGTGCAAAATGCTGGTGTGGCCCCGCTTTTTTAAATCAAAGTGGGCCACTATTTTGGCCAAAGTGGGCAAGTTTGATGAGTTATTTCACTATGGGCTAGTAGCAGGGCTTTAAGTGGGCTAAGAAATTGAGGGGGGGCTCATTTGGGGGCGTGGCCTGTGGGATGGGGGCGTGGCCTTAAAAACGTACACAAACCATAGTAAGGTACGTACACATTTTATATATTTATGTGCGTACCTTACTATGGTTTGTGTAGTATGCAAGCCATCTTTGAAATGGCTTGCATACTACACAAACCATGTTAAGGTGCGCACAAAAATATATAAATGCTTACGTTTATATATTTGTTTGCGTGCATCACTATGGTTTATGTACTTCAAGATGGCTTGAAAAGTACATAAACCATAGCAAGGTACGCACACACATGTATAGCATTTATATATGTGTGAGTGGACCTTATGGTTTGTGTACTTTCCAACCCATCTTTGTTAAACATTACTGTTTATAAAAGATGGCTTGAAAAGTGCACAATTCAATCCATCTTTTAAAAGCTTTCCCGACGGACAAAGCCTGAGGCGTCTTTGTCCGTCTGCAAAGCTTTATAAAAGATGGCTTGAATTGTGCACTTTTCAAGCCATCTTTTATAAAACTCGAAATATGTCGACGAGTCCCCAGGTTTGCCAAGGGTTAAACAAGCCTCGGTGACCTGGGGAAACAAAGGAACAGTAACTTCCTCTGGTGACTTCTCGCTCAAGAGGTCACCATAGGAAGTTACAGTGACTGGCCAAAGCGAAGCTGTGGCTGGCTGACACCTCTGTCAGCTTGCCTGACCTAATGGCAGGGGCATCTCCTGTCGTGGCTGCGGCCGCGATGGGATAATGCATCCAGCGAACGTTGTGGTGGGACAGGGGGCCCCGGCAGGGCCCTGGCACAACCCCACTTTTGGGAGACTGCCGGGGCCCGGCCCCGGCAGGCCCCGGCCCACTTAAAGCACTGGCTAGTAGTTTTGACCATTGTTACTGAATAAATATTCTTTAAAATGCACAATTTGCATCACATTTTATCAAAACACTCCTCCTTTGGGTACTATTCAAACAGTGTCACAAAAGGAATGAATCGCTATTTGCAACTGTGTGACACTTTTTCATTGGTGCCTGAGCCAATTTTAGGGTCCAGCCCGACCATGTTTGCACCACCATAACCTAAGTATCAGTTCGCCTCTGGTTGTACAGTGCATCATCATGAATAGAAGGCAGCTAAACCATCCTTCAAATACATGGATAATGCCATCATTCATTTTTTGGCCGCACAATGTCGTAACCCTGACTCCTCCTATCCTTGGTTTAAGCCTGGCACTCATGGAGTGTACTAACAGCATCACATTCCACCTAAATACATGTATTCCTTCCAAGAGCCATGTCTGCTGTGGTGCAAGCTTACTTCACCTGGGCATGTTACGCTATTTGTCTGTGTGATTCACTCATCTTTAGTCTTTCACTGCCTTTGCCCTTCAGCGAGCTTTGCTCCCCCTAGTGGCAGCATATAAACCATACATACAACTTTAATTACAAGGCTGGGAATGCACACACTTATCACTCCTGTTTGGTCAACCCTCCTTTTCACCGAAATGACCTCATACAAGTCAGATGACTTCATAAAACACTTGAACCCTCCCTGATCTCCCATATAGTGGCATTATGTGATCTTTCACCCCTCATCCCCTAATGTGAGGGCATATAATTTAATTGGTATTTAAATAGCATTTATTGAAAACACAACCCTAGTGCATATTGAAGAAATGTAATTTGCAACTAAATGGATACACTTATAGGGAGGGCAACTTTACAGAATGGTTTTGGTAGACACTTTAGACATGCTGGTGCACCAGAAGCAGTTTGTTTTGCACACACTTCCATATGGCATCATTCATGCCCCCAATTGAAGTCACTGGGTTGACAATCCTGTCTCCACCCGTACTCTTATAACACACAAAGAGACAGAATATCTTTATTCAAAATTATTCCTTAAGCTAAGTTCCCTATAGATAACTAAATGTCCCTGTAAAGAGCTCTCTCTGTCCCTCAAAAGAATGTTCTTGCCCTAGTGGTGCACTGCTGCATCGCTTACAAGGGTTAGGGGATAGAAGAGAGCTCGTCCTATCCTCTCTCATTACTTTCCTCAAATGCTAAAAACGAAGTGCACAGTAATCATGGAAATCAATGAAACTCAATTTTACTATTGTTGTTTCCATATAGTGTGTCTTATCACAGTGCATTAAAACAAACCGCTAATTAAACTCATATGCAGGATAGTTTTTCCATAGATCTCTGTGTCCAATTTTCAATACTTGGGGCATTGAAAGAATAGTAAAATGACTTAGTCGTACTGCAGGCCCATTTTTTTGCTTTGACGATGTACAAAGTCTGAGACGTCTTTGTCCGTCGGCAAAGCTTTATAAAAGATGGCTTGAATTTTGGAATTTTCAAGCACTCTGTGCCTTATTTCTATGTTTGTAAAAGAGTACCCAGGTTTGCTGAGGGTCAAAGATGGCTCGGTGACCTAGGGAGGGGGTAGGGAAACAAAAGGGCAGTAACTTCCTCTTGTGACCCCTCACATGAGGGGCCACAAGAGGAAGTTGCAGCGAGTGACAGAAGTGTTGATCAGTTTACAGTTTGAGCAACCTGTGGCTGGAACGTCTGTCGGCTTCCCTGACTTGAAAATGGCGGGCGCATCTCCCATCACGGCTGCGGCTGTGGCAGGATCATGTGTACTGTCGTGATGTGGTGAGAACGGGGGTTCCCGGTAGGGCCCCGGCTCAGCCCCACTTTTTGGAGACTGCCGGGGCCTGGCCCTGACTGGCCCTGGCCCACTTAAAGCACTGGCTTTGCTACCACAACAGTATTCCACCATTCCACCACACTTCGTTCTCAGCTTCTTGGTTTCCCCTCCATGCCCCACGCTTCTTGTTATTCAATGTGCTATCATCTCCATCTTGTTAACTCTGCTTTTTGGCCACACACTTTGCCTCTCTGCTCTCCAATCAGTGCCTGCAATTGTCTGTCTCTTGCAGTGGCGCAGCGTAGAGCTTCTCATGTGATCATAAACATGGAAAGCAGACTTACGCCGCCCGTGTTTGAATGGGCGGGGAAAGCACTTTATAGGGGAAAAACGCGTTCTTCAGAATGACTCCCATGCCATCCTTCTGTGCCTCAGAAATTCTTAGTTATTGAAAAGGATTTATTTTGCTCACCATTTTAAAAATATTTTCCCTCACAAGTCCGGCTTGTACCACAAAAACGGTGAAAGTTGCACTGTGTATAAGACTCTTGTGTAAAATCTTAGCCTGATCTTGCCTGCTCTTTTAGGGAAAATCTGGGTGTCTGCTGAGAAATGTCCCCATATGTCAATCACAAAAAACACTTGGGGCATGCCACAGCTAGGAGACTAGTATCTGCTTTGGCACCGAGCCTTGCAAACGCTAGTTGTGCCAGTCACGGGTGCCACCTTGGTTCCCCAGAGATCACCAAATGGTGATACTACTAACTATGCAAGAGGATCCCACGGGCCACGATCGAGGATCCTGCAGGCCTCTGTGTGTGAATGTGGTCCCACTGGATGAGAAAACGGTAGAGTCAAGACCCCTCACCAGTTCATATGTCACGGATAATATTTGAAGACTCTATCAGTGGAGGTGCCAATACCTTCAGGATAACCACATTTATGGAGCATGATCAAACAGTAGACCCATTCACAAAAGGGCTCAATAAGGGTTGAGACAAATACTCTAGGATGTTTGACAAGACTATTTATTCAGAAGCTTGATCCAGCCCAACCATCCCATCCCGCCCAATATTGTGGTATCAGTTGATCTGCCGGTTAGATAACCCAGCGGGTTGAGCGCTTCCTGGTGCAATCTGTGTGTGATCTGCAGGTCGCAGATTCGAATCCCGGCAAGAGCCACTCAAACTTTTATCCTTCTGAGGTCGATAAATGAGTGCCAACTTCGGTTGGGTGATATTGTATGCGTATAGGTTCCCTGTAAAGTGCTTTGGCGAAAGCGCTATATGAATCACATATCATTCAGGGCTCCTGGATAAATCCCTCAGGAGTCCTGGATCCTGTGCCAGTTGTCAGTGAGTATGATAGGGTATTTTCCTAAACCCTACAGAAGGATGCCGAGTTTCATTGAATACCTCGCTTAGGTCACAAACGGGGAAGGAGGGTGTTTTAATAGCTCCACTGCATCACTGTACCACTGCATGTTTCCAATCCATCTAGTGATGATACTCCCTCCCTTGGCCAAGATAATCAAAGTTTCCTAATGGATGTTCTAACCAGGCTGCTAAACAAGTATTTCTGTCAACTCTTATGAGACTTCAAGAATTGGAAATGAAGAACTCTGATTCTGACCTTCTCAAATCCCATGTTGCTGTTCAGCCACCATTTCCTTGAAAACACCCTCCGTTTCCAGACATTTGGGCTGGAGTTTTGCCAAATTAAGAAGGGTTTGCACCTCCCTTCTTAAATGATCAGAGTGTTTTGCTCCTGATGTTGGTGCTAGTATGCAGCCAGTCTTGCAATGGATACAGATGTCTCTACCTTTGGAAAGCCTACCGGAAACAGATAACTCCCTCAAGGAAATGAGACTTCTCCATTCTGGGCGTGCATGGGAGCCATCTTTCACATCTCCTTCTGTTTCCCGAGCGACCGGTCCAGGGACTTGAGGTTAGTCGCATCTTAACGGGGCAGCTCAGCAAGGTTTTAGGCACATGGTACCGTCCAACCTGAAAGCCAAAGGCGGGGTGAATGGGTGGTAGCCTGCTAAGCCCATGGAGTCTATACTACCCCAGAGCCAGAGCTTGAATCCCCTCTGCTTCTTCGTGCCCCTGGGCATGCCGACCACCCTTAACTCGTCACTCAGCCAGAAGTGCAGGCAATCCTATCCATTGCCCTGCAACCTTTCCTGGCTCCTCGGGTACCAATGCCCTTGAGGGTCAGCTTTCGAAGGAGTCTACTTCCAAGAACTGAAGGCCTCCTCCATAAAGATGTTGAGCGTTAGGGAGCCTTACACTGAACCAGTAAAATAGCAAGTATCACCACTCAGGCTATCCTCAGCCTTGGTCCGTCATCTATTTCCCTTGGGAGTGGTTGTGAACAATGCTGCAAAGGAGAACATCCTGCTTTTTCCGAATCTATATACATAATCTAATATAAAAAACGAATGAGAAATTACCTAATTTATTTGACCAAAAATAGTAGGTATTTTGGTGTATGTATGGTAAATAATGGGTGGGGTGGGTTAAATGGTATAAGTTAGAGCGGGGGGAGGGGGTTAGGGGAAGCGCCCCCCCTGCATTATAAAAAAAAAGAAAATTAGGTAATTTCTCAATTTGTTTTTTTTCCCGATGATGTCACGGATATCCTACTTTTTCAGCCTCATCCCCATTGAGAAAGGCCTAAAGGCAGGTATTTCCGCTAGGGTTGGTCAATGGGTGAACGGCTTATTTATTTATTTAGCATTTTTAAAGCGCTCACACAGGCGCTGTTACCGGAATATGTCTTAGTTGTGTATTTTTAACGCACTTAACACTGAGAGGTTTCTAAGCGCGGACCCGGGGCTTCCTTTGTGTGGTCTTGTTTCCAAGGCGAGCACGCTTAGAAACCTCAGGGTATTAAGCGCGTTATAAATAACCTATCATTTTAAGCTCTCTAGTCGACACTATGCAGACAATGTGCAGCAAGAATCGAGCACTGGCGGAAGAATAGCGCGGTGGTGAAAGCCTGGGAAGGACCCCCGTTCCCCTAAGCGAGGGGTTCTTGTACAATGCTGATACACAGAGGAATCTTGGTGCTGAAGTGAGTGGTTGGAGTGAAGGTGACCAGCAGGGAAAGGGAAAGGCCTTCATGGAATGGCACGGTGGTCATGCGGGCACATAAAGGCATCAGCAGTTTGTTTCACAGCTGTGGTGCCTGCACGAAAAAAAAGCCCATAACCCTTTTGAGTATGGCAGGACCACCAGAAGAAGCTGGTCTGAAGAGAGTAGCCCAGCTTTATGAGGAACACGCAGAGACTCGAAAGGGTTCTTTTCCCGGGCTTCAAGCTGGTGCTGCTCTGCCATCATGGGTGAAGTGTGGAAATAGGGTTTTGGCCAAAAAACTAGCAAGGCGGGCGTGTTCTGAATGAGGTGGGAGACCTGGAAGAGCTGATCCGGGAGACCAAGATGCAGCAAGTTGGTTTATCCCAGAGGTGATGCTACACGAGTGGCTGCAGCTATGGCTTCGGATCCAAAAGTTAGGGAGAAAGGATTTTCCTGAGGGTTTTCAGGATGAAGAAGCATCTGCTGGATCATGAGCTTTCCTGGGATTTGAGAGGCTGATTTAGATCCATCTGGAATTCCAAAGAAACAGATGTGAGAAAAAGGAACCGTGTTAGTGGACCAGAGATGCAGACCCCAAAGGTCACCCCTCAATCCCTCAAATCATGATTTATGTTGCATTGCAGTTTAGTTCCCAGCAGTTTGCAGTCCTACACTGGTTGATGGCGTCCATGCAATCCCAAAGGGACAGGTGTTGGAGCCCAGAACCAGGTCCAGGTGAAACAAGATCTGGGTATTGTTTGGTTGGGATCAAAACAGAGGTAATAGGGGAAAGGGCAAATCCCTGAGGTACACTACAGGCAAGAGGTCGGGGAGGGGTTGGAAAGGTGAAAGAATCATATATTAGGTCTGGTCTCCATTAAAATCTCTTAAGTGCTGAGGACGAGCATGTTCGTCCTATTTGCATAGACATGCATAATAGCCCAGCAGTTAAGGGGTTAAATAACTAAAGTATTCAAAGGCGGTGCGCATGATGCCTGCCCCCGCAAGCAATCTGACTGGGTGGGATGTTGTGATCGAATGTGCCAAATGCTGCCGATAGATTGAGTATGACTGCACAGTAACACTGTCGAGATGGCATGCAAGGGGGGGGGGGTCAAGGGTGCCCCCCAGTGCATGCTGCGTCCTGCCCAGCCAGACCGTAAAGGATCCACAGTGTTCTAGGATTCACAAATACTAGCAACGTTGCAGGTGCTGGAATATGTTGGGGCCACGTGATGTTCTGTGTTCATAAGTGGGGCCAGCATAGCTCTTTGCGTGTTTTCTGGTACTAGCGCATGCAGGCGGGAGATCAGACGAGGCGTCTCCACCTCCCAGAGTTTCGTGAACACTGAAATGTGGCATGGCTCTAGAAGGGAGCTGGATTCGGTGGGAGATGGACTATGCAGTAATGCAATGTCACTTGCTTTTTTAAGTTCAATAGTTCTAGCTTGGTGGAGAGAAGAGCTAGGCTATGCAGTACTTCAATGTCACTTGTATTAAGTTCAGTAGTTCTAGCTTGCTGGAGAGAAGAGCTAGGCTATGCAGTAGTTCAATGTCACTTGCTTTTTTAAGTTCAATAGGTCTAGCTTGGTGGAGAGAAGAGCTAGGCTATGCAGTACTTCAATGTCACTTGTATTAAGTTCAGTAGTTCTAGCTTGCTGGAGAGAAGAGCTAGTCTATGCAGTACTTCAATGTCACTTGCTGTATTAAGTTCAATAGTTCTAGCTTGATGGAGAGAAGAGCTAGGCTATGCAGTACTTCAATGTCACTTGCTGTATTAAGTTCAATAGTTCTAGCTTGGTGTTGAGAAGAGCTAGGCTATGCAGAGGTGCAATGTCACTTGTATTAAGTTCAGTAGTTCTAGCTTGGTGTTGAGAAGAGCTAGGCTATGCAGTAGTGCAATGTCACTTGCATCAAGTTCAATAGTTCTAGCTTGGTGTTGAGAAGAGCTAGGCTATGCAGTACTTCAATGTCACTTGTTGTATTAAGTTCAATAGTTCTAGCTTGGTGTTGAGAAGAGCTAGGCTATGCACCACTTCAATGTCATTTGTTGTATTAAGTTCATTAGTTCTAGCTTGGTGTTGAGAAGAGCTAGGCTATGCAGTAGTGCAATGTCACTTGCTGTATTAAGTTCAATAGTTCTAGCTTGGTGTTGAGAAGAGCTAGGCTATGCAGTAGTGCAATGTCTCTCCCAAGACTTTTGCTCGATGTTCTTTACTGCTATCCTTGCCCACCCGCCGATCAATATTTGACTCTTGGTTCTGGGGTACCACTGAAAGCCCGAGGAAGCATGGTGTCCCAGGGCTCGGTCGATGGCGAAATAGAGCAAACCTAGACTCTTAGATAATATGTCAAGGTCTGCGGGTTAAGATAGTTGGGTTACTTTCGTGTAATGTTTCTTTTCCTTGACAAGAACAGTCTGTTCCTGAAACGTGTTTATCTACGCTCTACATGATGCTGTAATAACATTAAAGGCAGAATGGGCAAGCGCTGCATCCATTATGCTAAGAATATCATCGATCACGGAGAACCCGGGATGCGTGCCACACTGGGTGGGTATGACGCACAGCACATTCTATCTTCTGAATATCATTGATGTGCCTGAGTATTTCATTTGCTTGATGGAAACTTCAGGTCTAGATGCGCCTTCCCATGTTGTGACTCTTCTACACACTGTTTGGTGTGCTTTAGCGTGCATACTAGTGCTAACTTTACAACACTGTCGCACGTCTGTTTGGTTGTTCCTCTTAGTACTACTGGTTTAGGTGAATGAGGGCAACCTTGCCAGCTTCCACCACGCCATGAAATTCACCTTTTCCCAGGGATGGCTTTGAAGGGACTCGGTTCCCGTTTTAGTTTGAGCTATTTACCGTTAAGCCACAACGATTGCATTAGAGTACTGGTGGTGAGAAATAGCATATGAGGGACACAGCGCTTGTCCTATGGCTATTTGGCCACCCATTGCCTGCCCATGGCCATGCAATTCCCTATGGCCATAACCACCCATTTCTTGCCCAAAACACCTCCTCATGGGAACACTGTCAGCTCGCTTTTGTCAAGCCTTACCATCAAACGTTGCACACTGCCTGTGTTTTTTCAAAGCAGTCTTCTGAGAGTTAATTACTTATTTGGAGTTGCAAAGCACTACTGGTGTAATACAAATTTCTTAACCAGGTCTGGCATCAGCCCCTCTATTTATAAGCACTGTGCGTGTCCTTCGTGGAAGTCCTGTTAAAAACAAGCATTGGTAAAGCCAACAGTTTTGGCTTGTGTATAAGTATTGGGCATTTTCCAGGCAAGGCTATTAGATGCTGAGGTACTCGCACCATTTTGCTCCTGCTACAATCGATAGGAAGTTGATACCACTGTGGCAGTGCCTTTCCCATACCTACACAAAAGTCCAAACTCTTGGCATTGCTAATGCGTGTTTTCTATGGGAAGCATGGGCCTATAAGTGCGAGCATGCAAAACCACAACTGGATGCGGATCGCTCAAATGGCTGGGAAGGGGGGCAAGGAGACAATTCCCCTCCAGGCTGGTCGGGCTGTGGCTCCCTGGGCCAGAGCTGCAAAATGTGAAAATAAAAAAGAACCAGAATCCAGCCTGCCTCGAAGGAACCAAATGCTGCAAAGCCTGCTCAGCTTCTGTAAAAGTTGCATATGTGCCCGGGCAGCCCCCACACCGGACCTCCACACTAGGTGAATGAGTGGGAGAAGAGACTAGGCACAAGGGCATGTTTGTACTGCCCAGCTACAATGCACACATTTAAATTACATTCTGTGATCCGGGATGGTCATGTTGGCACCGCTGAAGCCCCTTCACCAGTGGTGTGTTACAATCCTCAGCATCGTATTCCGAGTCCTATTTCCCAAACAATTAAGAGTCTATATCTTATTAGAGTTTGTTCTCCGTTTCATTATGTATAACTGATTCCCCTATGCGCCGGTGAATTCCTTGATCACTGGCGAGTTAATTGCAAAAAGAGTTTACTAGCCCCCTGAACAGCAGCCCTGAATGTTACTATATGGTGCTTATAGGAATGTCTGTTGGATTGTTTGTGGTGCTCACTTTTGAGCACAGCTGGAAAACACACACAGAAAGAGGTAACGTTCAGGTGTTCATTATTCGCACACTACAAGCTAAGGAGGGCCATTCAGAGTTGGGCAGATTGCCTTTAATGAAATTCTGCTGCCGAAGTTACAACCCTCACCAGTGGTATTTCTGAAAATACATTCATTTCAGAATGTACCACCGGCCAAGGCGGCATTTTTGGAATACCTCTGGAGGTAGTTTAGAAATACCACCTCCCCTGGTGGTAACCTAAAACTTGTTTTCTCTTAAACATTTTTTTTTGCCATTTCTACCTTCACTGTGAAGGTGGAAATGGATTATGTACCGTAGTGGTTCAT
The DNA here is from genome assembly GCF_040938575.1 of Ambystoma mexicanum. Lineage (NCBI taxonomy): Eukaryota > Metazoa > Chordata > Amphibia > Caudata > Ambystomatidae > Ambystoma > Ambystoma mexicanum. The sequence goes on from NC_090929.1 coordinate 322,274,377, forward strand.
ACCACTACTGTACATTTTCTTATGCACAAAAGGGACCATTCTGGCAATTGTTTTGTGACGCGTCCAGTAATCTATCCCTGTCCAAGAGGAACAGGCAACTGTCCCGCTAGACGTCCAGGGTTCGCCAGGGGAAACCCAGTGCCAGCCATACCCCTGCAGGGGAGGGACTGAACGCTTACCCCTTCCCATGTGCCAGAATGAGTACAGACAGAACCTTCAAACCAAGCACGCCGTCTTATGCAGAGACTTGCCAGTCTGTTATTTTCCTTGCAGACGCTGAGAAGAGCCCAACACCCCCAACGACAGAAGCACAATTCAAGTGCCAAAACTTGACACAGAAAGATGAGAAACGCAGCAGGGCCACAGAGAAAGGAGGAACACAGAGGCCCCCCTCTGGAGAGTTGTGAGGTTGATCGCGGAGCCGCTCTAAACTACTCGAAGTGACCTACGATCAGTGCAGCCCACCGATGGCCCTGGAGAAGAACCGAAACCCGAGACCAACAAAAAAGAGGGTCAAGGGTCCCCTAGACTTACAAGTCCAACCATGAAGTTTGACATAAACTTTGCATCCGCACAAGAGATGCCCAGCGACAACACCGCATGGTGTAAATGACCAGAGCTCCCTGGGAGGGAAAAGAGGAAATCAGATTAACTATGGAAAGCTGACCAATGGCATGAATGGAGGAAGTATAAAGGAGTCAGAAAGCAGTAAGGGTGAGTTGTAAGGGTGAGGCCAGAGGCAAGGAGGCAGAGCAAGACACCAGCAGGAGGAAGGAGGAAGTGGTGGAGTGTGGAGGCTGTTATTTGAAAAGGTGAGGCATTGCTTTAGTAAGTGTAAGGGTACTGCAGTGTGGGTGTGCATGTTTGTGTGGCGAGTGTAGAGTGAATGTGAAGCATATGTCTACATGGTGAAAGGAGAGTGTATGAGCGGGCATAGAGTGGCGGGGGAGCAGTAGAATGGAGAAGGGAACAGTGGTACCATCAAAAGGTGGAGGTGAGAACTAGGAGGAGTGAAAGACTGGAGGGACAGAGAATTGGTGGGAGGAGCAATAGGAGGAGGACTTTAGTAAGAGTAAAATTGTATGTATTTATTTATTGGATATTTGAAGGTGCCACAAGACAAAAAAGGGCGGGGGACAAGGGAGAAAGATAACAATAACGGTCGTACTAGGCCTTGTGACATTCGGATTGTGCGCTAACAAGAAAGGTGAGGGGGGGTGGTAAGTGCTGGTCTGTGCGAAATGCAAAGTGCTCGGGTGGGAAGGGGAAGTGCAGGGTGGAGAGGTGAAGAGAGGGTGCAAGTGACAGATGGGAGTCGGGGATGGAGAGGAAAGGGCCACAGGGGCTAGGCATGTTGTAAGGGGAGGCCAGGAGGGCAAGTGCCAGGGATTGCATGCGGTGCAGGGGGGGGTAAGGGTCCATATGATAAATGTGAGGAGGGGGTGGATTGGGCAGAGGGGCCTGGTGGCCTGTAAAACTCAGAGGGAACTCATAGGGATCTAGGCAGCCAGTCACAGCAGCAGACGGATGTGTTAGCAGGGGAGGGGGCGAATTAAGGAGATCTGGTTCAAGCCTGAGAAGGGCAGGGAGACCATTCCAGAGGGAGGCTCCTAAGGAGGAGAGAGATCTACCCCCACTGTCTGCTTAGAGAAGCTTCTGATCTGCAGAGAGTTGGAGCTAGAAGACCGAACAGCTCTAGCATGGAGTTATTTAGGGAGAGAGAGTTGTATGTAGCGGGGTCGCAAGCCACAGAAAGCCTTGCGGGTGATGCAGAGGGTCTTGAACTTGATCCTAGCAGCAACTGGGAGACAGTGGAAAGATTTTAGGGCTGGAGAGATGCGGTCCCTGGGCTTGAGGCCAAGGATAAGTCTTGCAGTCCTATTCTGGATTAGTTGAAGGGGGCGGAGCGAGGATAAATGAAGATTGAGGGAGATGCTGTTACAGTAGTCCAGCCCAGAGACGGCCAGAGCTCTGGAGACATTGGGCCTCATTACGAGGTGGGCGGTAAGGGATTACCGGCACTGGTAAGGGCACCGGTGCCGGTAATCCCTAACCGCCCTACTACGAGGTCCCTTAGCGGGTCCCTTCCTTAAGGGACCCGTTAAGGGACTTCAGAACTAATAACGGTACCGCAATTTGCGGTACCGTTATTAGCACCTTCCCATTGAGCCCTATGGGGGCTGAAATGAGAATGGCTTTTTCAATGGGGATTTACCGGTCCCGCAAAGGTCAGAATAGACCGGTAAATCCCCATTGAATGGGACCAGACACGGTACCGATATTGGAGGAAGTCATGGCGCTAATAGCGCCATGACTACCTCCAACCTCGTAATGAGGCCCATTGAGTTTCGGGGGAAGGTGAGGAAAGGGAGAATGCCTCTGAGCCGGTGCAGCTGATAGTGAGCCTTCTTGGCAAGGTCTGCGATGTGAGGAGAGAAGGAGAAAGAAGAGGAATCAAAGAAGACACACGGTTTTTAGCCTCACAAGAAGGTGAGGGGAGGGGTCCCATAGAGGACAGCCAGAGGGGATGAGGGAAATGGGGTCCCAATGAGAAGGATCTCAGTCTTACTAGCATTAAGGCAGATATCGTTGATGGCCCACCATGCCTGAATAGCAGTCGTACAGTCGGGGATGAGAGAGGAGGAAGAGGAGACAGTAGAGGAAAGCTTGAAGGAGAGCTATGTTTCATCTGCATAACACTGGAAGTGAGGATAGAAGGAGGAGATCAGGTGGTACAGAGGGGTAAGGTAGATGTTGAAGCACCACAGTGAGAGGATAGAGCACTGAGGGATGCAGCAGGTGGAGAGTATGCTAGGGTAGAGAAAAGGGCCCAGAGAACCTGGGAAGGTCGGTTGGAGAGGAAAGAGGTCAACCAGTCCAGTGCCAGGCCTGTGATGCCAAGGGTGTCACAGAGACGATTTGTCAGGGTGGCATGACTGACCGTGTCGAAGGCAGAGGAAAGATCCAGAAGAATAAGAATGGAAGGAGAGTTGGAATCGAGATTTGGGAGCAAGTCTTCACGGGTGTTCAGTAGAGCAGTTTCCGTGCCTCTGGCAGCTCTGAAGCCAGACTGGTGGTCATGGAGACAACCAACAGATTCAATGGAAAGAGGAAATGTAAGCTTGGGTGAACAACCCTGAATACAATCGAGGAAGTGCAAGGCACGTTCCTAACTCCCTCAGAACACTAACCATGTGATAGAGTAGGGCCAGATACTAAGTCCCTGAGGGAGTTTAGAGAGCTAGAATCTTAGGGAGTCATCTGTAACCTAAGATGGAAAGAGGCAGTAGGGATTACTGATCCATAGCACTAACCTGGAGCTATGGAAGCCTGGGCTAGGGAGGACATCCTACTGGAGACAAGAGAGAGGGACTTCTCTGGGGCCCACACACATTTTAATAAAGAACCTTTGGAATGCCTTGAGTCTTGGGAGTGATTTGTGTGCCATCAGCGACATATGCCTTACATGAGTAAGTGGTGGGCTTCAGAGATGCCCACCTTTTCACCCCCTTACCATGGCCCTTTGTGAAAACTGTTTGCACTGTATTGAAAGGAGGCACCCGCACTTCCCTCCTGTATACAGTAAAAAGAACTTGGGTGGAGGTAAAGATAGGCAGCTTTTCAACAAAAAGTCCACCTAAAACACTGCCCCGGGTATTCCCCTGGTATTTCCATGGCATACTGTCAGTGGTATTTGCTCAAATTCTGAATTGAGCGGATAGAAGAATCCGCGTTTTTGCTTAATTACACTGATTTTATGATTTCCACCCAACTCTCAATGTCCCCATAGGATTCTTTTTGGTCTCACCCAGAACACTCTTACCTGAAAAGCAAAAGAAACAAATACAGATCAACAACTAATTCACATATATACATTGTCAAAAATTCAAGTTGCAAGCTACTAGCCAGCTATAAAATTATCACTCACGACATCAATTCTATACAGTAAGCGCATCCTTTCTTACATGCCAAGAGTCAATTATCACTAGCCAAAGGCTAGCAGCGAGTGCAAATTTGGCACCCTGCATAAGCACAGATGCATACTTCCACATACACATCACAACAGTCGCACACATACACTCCACCTTCCTCTTGCTTGAAATCGTATATAAATATGATAGGCCGCTCATAGTCCTTCCCATTCACAGATCTCAAACTCCCCTCTGTTACTTCTGCTTCCATGAGCTGAAATATGCAGCCACCTTTCCAAGGAAGTACATTTTGGGAGCGCAATAAATGCCAACTACCGTTTGTGTCTTTTTCCTCTGCATTGTCCAAGTGTGCAGAGACCACAGCCCCATTTACCAGCAATACCCGACCACAGCTTCTTGTCATGTCTGGCAGTGGCTGACTAGCAAATCAAGGGGATCTACTGTCTACAGGAGAAGCAGGGCAATGCACGGGGTGAGTGACAAGGGATTGGTGATGGAGAAATGTGGGCAAGTGAAGCAGAAGTCTGAAAGTTATTTGTCTTGGGAGGATGGCTCACGGGCAACGTGCTCATCTTGGAAGCAAGACGACACAGAGCACCACAGATTCGATCGCTGGTCCGCGCTTCGAAACCTTTGTGTATTAAGCGCGTTATAAATAACCTATCATATCATATCATAAGGAAGAGGGGTGAAGAGGATGTGCAGCCAAAGGAAGGACACCTGAGGGTGATGGGTAAGAAAATAGGGTAATTGAGACTGAGGTACACATCTGGAAAGATAGGTCAGCCATTTCAGCGACTGTTTCTGAGATCCCTGCATAGCCTGGATGACACTGTACCCAATTGTGGGACTGGCTCAACCCCTTTATTCTTTCTGATGAAGTGATGCATACTTGCTTCATGAACATGTTACAATTAGGACTATTTTGACAGGTTGTTTTATCCTGTGACTTTGGTGCTTTGAAAGCCAGATTCACTGTACTAGCCTAGCCCGTGAATGACAACTTTGCAGAAAGTATTTTGTTGGTTGTATTATTGAAGATGGAATAGGAGAAGATGAAGCCTCCTCTGCTTCTATGATCCCGATCACTTCACCAAGTTGCCTTGTTTCCTTAACTGTCTATAGGGAAAGTGTCACTCGCAAGGGGTCACTCAATAAATATGTATTAACCGTTTATATGATGCGTATTGATCGGGAAGTGAGCTTCTCATGTTGTTGTGGGTACGTAGACAGGATGCAATGTATGGCTTTTATGTTTTGCGGTGGGGAGGCCAAATGATTCTGTAGCTTCTCCACCTTTTCACAATAGTCTAAAACAAAAGATGGGATTTTATTTATTTATTTATTTATTTATTTATTTCATTTGTTACACGCCCAGACCCTGGGGTATCACGGCGTGGTTGCAGACAGTTTGGTAATTGGACTTATAAATTAAAATAGCGTCAACAAATGTTACAGATAGTATACATCATACAGATACTTAATTAACATTTTTATACAGTTTTATATGCGATGGGAGGATATGCAGCCTGCTTTAAATTGCAAACTGGGGCACGAGGATACTTGCGTTAAGTCCCAGCTTTCCGATTTCACCAAAATATATTATCCCGGTGAAAACATGTACCGTGTTTGGTGTGTGGTAGTGGTTCGCTGGGCCTTGGGTCTGTCAGAAAAGAAAACGTAACAAAACGATATGTTGCAGGAAAGAAACGTAATTTCAATAATGCCTTTTATATATGCGGGAGAATGTGTAGATCGGGCAGGGGTTGGTATTGAGTTTAGTTGTTCTGGAAGTTGGTGCCCCTGCATTGTGCACTATGGGCCAGAAAATCGTAATTGCCCCCCAGCCCAAAGGTTACCAATCCTTTTCAGGGTGGCAGTTATGTGACAGTTCTTGGATGCACTTGCAGGGTGGCAGTTATGTGACAGTTCTTGAATGCACTTGCAGGGTGGCAGTTATGTGACGGGGTGGCAGTTATGTGACAGTTCTTGGATGCACTTGCAGGGTGGCAGTTATGTGACAGGGTGGCAGTTACGTGACAGTTCTTGGATGCACTTGCAGGGTGGCAGTTATGTGACAGGGTGGCAGTTACGTGACAGTTCTTGGATGCACTTGCAGCGTGGCAGTTATGTGACAGGGTGGCAGTTACGTGACAGTTCTTGGATGCACTTGCAGCGTGGCAGTTATGTGACAGGGTGGCAGTTACGTGACAGTTCTTGGATGCACTTGCAGCGTGGCAGTTATGTGACAGGGTGGCAGTTACGTGACAGTTCTTGGATGCACTTGCAGGGTGGCAGTTATGTGACAGGGTGGCAGTTACGTGACAGTTCTTGGATGCACTTGCAGCGTGGCAGTTATGTGACAGGGTGGCAGTTACATGACAGTTCTTGGATGCACTTGCAGGGTGGCAGTTATGTGACAGGGTGGCAGTTACGTGACAGTTCTTGGATGCATTTGCCAGGTTTCTGTGGCACCAAGTGCTCATGTTTTCGTGCCCTGCATATTTGACCTTTTCTCGATATCTCTCCCCAGGTGACCGCTGTCCCCGGAAGCTGGACTGCACCCTCCTAAAGCGGCATTACTGCCCCCCAGGCTCTGATGCGTGTGGACCCTGCCTTCCAAACCATGTGGAGAATAATGACGGCAAGTGTGTGGAAAGTGCCACATCTCAAAAAGGTATGTGGAGTCGGCCTGCCCTGCGGTCTAAAGGGCTGCTGGGCCTGAATTTCCAATGTGCTATGCCAACCCCCTCCTTGCCAGCATCTGCTCTTGAGGAAACCCATTTTGCCAGCTCCCCTCCGTAAATGCCAGAACTGTTTGCATTCCTTATTAAGCGCAGGCTCTTCCTCTTAAGAGCTTTGTACTAACCTGGGTGGGGGGGCGCGGCGGGGGCTAGAGGGGATGTGACTACTGTTGATCTAAAGTTTCTTTGGATATGTTTAACTGTTTAGCATTTTCCCGTTGGTTGAGCAGAGGGAGGTTAAATGACCCATCCCCATCTTCACATCATAAGCGATTCTATTGGTAACATTATTATAATGTATTTATTTTAGGTTACCTGTAAGAAAAATGAGCTTTGTGCCGTGTATGGACTTTGACATGCGCAATAAATTAAATATTCTGATGTTTAAGTTTGCAATAATTTGGTGCATTTGATGACAATATATTTTATAGAAATTGTTCTTTGGGTTGTTTCCTCTACTCTTGCCAACAATAATTGCTTATGTGACTTTTCTGTATGGTTTCAAAGTTCAGTTTCTTCTAGGTTGACCAGATAACACATTTTTTTTAAAAAGAAACGCGGCAGGCCATAAACATAGAAGTAGGACTAAAGTAAGCACAAATAAAGATGTAGTCCTACTTCTATGTCACTGGCCTGCTGCGGGGGTGGTGGGGGTAGAGGGGTGTGAGCTCACAGGCACACTCCTCTCATCGGAGAGCGGCCGGGGAGGGTAAGGGAGAGGAAATGGGGGCGTGAAAAGCATTTATGCCCCCATTCATGCGCAGGAAGAGACGCAACGGGCCCGATTTCGGGATTTCGATATCGGGTCCCGGCAAAAATCAGGACCGTAGCCACCCACCCTTCCAATCCAGGGATGGGGTTTATAAAAAAACTCCTGGGACCCAGGGACAGAGGTTGATTTCCCGGGACTGTCTCGGAAAAGCCCAGGACGTCTAGTCACCCTAGTTCCTTCTGATCGGACACCCCTGCTGTAGCTCCTCCTCACATCAAATTCTGAAGGTCTCTAATGCACAGAAAGTTCCTTTACTGTTCCCTATCTCATGCCACCAGGGGACTTTTATAGAGCAGTGCTTCACTCCATCAGCTTGATTTGCGATGTTCTGGATTTTTATAGTGCATATTTCTATGGAGCAATGGAGGTATAACAGAAGTGAGGGCGGTGCCTTGTGATCGGTCAGGTGGTCTTTGAAGAGCAAGGTCTTAATCTCTTTTCTGAAGTGCCGGAGCGAAGGTGGAGGCCTGGGGGGAGTCTCATGCAATGATGTTTTTGTGTTCATGTTTGTATTTGTGCATTTATACGGTGCTCACAACCGAGTAGATACCTGAGCAACCCCTTGTATATTTCAAGAAAATGGTCACTAGAAATGGTCAAGAACCAAAACCGGTCATCTAAGAATAAAAGAAGGAACACTAAAAAAAAGGCCATGATTTTAATTTTCATATGCAAGTAAGAAGCTTTTGTGTGAGGCAGAGTTTCACAATGAGCCAGCCTGAGAGGTAAAAGGGCGCCCCATGGCTCGAGAGGGACAAATCACGAAGATGTCTGTCAGCATTTAATCGAAGACCTTAAATTCCCGTTAGCAATGTACGGTTTCAATTGAAGTTTGAGTTAAAATGGCATAATGCTGTAGATGGTCTTGCGTACTAAAGTCAGCGCCTTAAATGTTACTCTTGCGGTGAATGGCAACCAATGGGACTCATGTGAATCTCTGGTTATAGGGTGCCTGCGGGGAGTGTTGGTTAAAATGTTTGCAGTAGAATTGTCGCATCTAGAGCCGGTTTGTCACCCCCCTACAATTGTCGCTGAGAGGGGCGCATGATTGGACTTTATTTTCCCCAAGTACTCTGTCTTCAAGTTAATGGACCTGCTCCCTTGCCGTAAAGGCATATACTCAATACTTGAATGGGAGTCTTGTGGATGGGAACCGAATGAGAATCCTGGGCAATCCGCTTCGATCCACATTTTCACCAAATCCAGATCAGACCAGGTTTGATCCAGTGAGGTCATGGCTTGGTGTTTGTAAATCCTTTTGCTGTTTGATTGATCATGCTCTGGGCTCAGTAAGCAATTGACATTCCGTCCCCATATAAAGATGCTTCCACTATTCTCTCCAATCAGTTCCAGCACCTGGGAATATGCGTTATTGTCTGCATCCAGCACATAGGAGTTGGCCAGGTAGATATCTTTCTCATCGTACAAGCCCTCAAGTGCTATCGTCCTACCCTCAGTGTCTCTAAATTGTTTGGTAATGTGTAGGGGTGCCGTTTGGATATCCATATTAACACCCCACTCCTTGTGCATTTGTGGAGTAGCTGCCTCCATATATCTCCCCTCACCCCCTGTTTGAAATGTGTCTAATTCCGGTTGCATCAGATGGGTCCTCTTATAGTGCCATTTGTGTCCCCTATCTTTTCAAATATGTGCCAATTTTCCAAATTTTTGACCAATTCCCTAGCCCTCTGACGTTCCAGGTTAGTAATTTGACTTCAATCATTGCCTAATTATTTGCGACCAGCTCATGAAGATTGCTTCGTTTATGGGTGAAGACAGGGGATCTGTGAGTGGTTGTTAGAAGTCAGTGATTATGTGACTGTGGAAATGGCCGCCTGAAGGCGACGTTTCCCAAAAGATGCACTCTCCAGAGAATCCAACACTTTCCCCAACTATTCTTGGATCAGAGGTAATAATATATAATTATACCCCTCCTAGAATATTTGGGGAAAGAATTTTAAGAGGTCAGAAAATAAAAGTCTCCTACATGGCGACATTTCCACGGCGACAACCTATTCACATGGTACCCTTTGGTGTACATTCCCGGCTCCTTCATTAATGCAAAAAACTTGTACACCTCTTATCCAACTATTTGTGTATCCCCTCCCCATTTCCCTCCTTTCACTTCCCAAAATCGTAACAAACAAAACCAGAAACTCGGTCCCCTCAATGAACTCGAGTGGGCACCTAAGCCTTGTAATCTATGCCTGTGAGTTTTCTGGGCAACCCTCCGACATGTTGGAGGGTACCAGAGGTTTGCTTCGGTGGGGCGGTAGAGAAGGCAGAGTCTTGGTACCTGATATTTTGTTCTCTTGTACTGTTCCTCCTGGTCAACACTGCACCTTGCAGTAGTATAAGTTAAGGGTGCACATGTCTATTGCCCGATGTTCCTTACTCTGACCTTTATTGTAGGTTGGCTTCTGTGGAGCTTTGGTCGTTCCTCTCTAGTGGAGAGTCTATTTGTTCATGTTATCTTGGCCACCTGCTACAGGCGTTTCTGCAGCCTTTATGTGGCGAGATGGGACAACAATAGTCACCACAGAAAGAGGAACGCGTGGCTCCAGCTGACTTCTGGGGAAGCGGAGTAGCGAGCGAGCAAGTGAGAGAGAGAGAGAGAGAGAGAGAGAGAGAGAGAGGTGTTAGTGGATGTAATGGCTGTGAAGAATAAGATTAGAGGGAAGACAGGCAGTTGAGTGATATTGTTAATGACAGAATAAGGAATAGTAGTAGAGGGAGAGTAGTAAGAGTGACAGGGAGTGGGATAATGGCAGTGGTAGTGGAAAGGGATTATGATAGAGGAATTGTAAGCAGCAAGGAAGTAGATTAGGCGGAAGGAGGAGATAACATCGACGATAGACATAGAGAAGTAGTTGGAGCTAAGATTGGCATTTGGATCAGTGTAAGAAGAGAAGATCATAGGGTGGATGTGGAAAGGCGGATTGAGAGATTGCAGAGACTAAAGGCGGGATGAGAAAACCTTAACACCTGGGTAGTGGAGAGTCAGGTAAGACCATGGGTGTGAAAGAGGAGAGCGTGACACTGGGTGAAAGGCACCATTCCTAACCACTCTCCTAGAACTCTAGGCGGACCAGGTCAGGGAAAGATTAGAAGGCCACTCGGGAGTCAAGTTAGCCATCCCTTTACGGAAGCCACTAATAGAAATCGGATAGATTCTCAGACAGTTAAGTGTCACAGTTGGCGAGAATACTAACCCCTCATTTGTGACACCTGGTTTAGGGAGGTGGGAAAAAGGCCAGCGAAGTGGCGATAGAGTGGAACAGCCCTAGCGCCAATTCTCCTTAATACCCTGAAGAATCTTAAGACCAGAAGCCATTCCATCTAAAAAGTCCCAATAAATACCCTTGGAACTACTTTGGGAATCTGCGTGGTTATTGGTGGCGTGCAACCCTGTCGCAATAGATGTTTCTCCTTTCCTTTATTGATGGGCTGTGTTGTCCATGAGCCTTCAGAGTCTCATCAGTCGCGTGCCTCCTGCGGTGCATTACAGACCTACTGTTTCGATCCCTGGAGGATTTTCAGTTTGGCTGGGTACATTAACATGAAATGGATGTTGTGTATTCTCTGTCCATTTCTTCTCTTCAAAGCTTTGTTGTCCTTGTTGCACTTTTTTGGTACAATCCTGGAATATCATGTTTGTGTTGCTGTTTGTGCATAAGGGGACCTTTCCTCTAGCCAGCTGAAGTACAGCGTCACGATATCTAAAGGTAAATATCTTGGCAACGATTGGTCTCAGTCTAGTGCCAGAAGGGGGTGCTTTTGCTGGCATCGTATGGGCCCTCAAAGGCAAACCATTTGGCTTGGTCTTTGAAACCGTATGTTTCTTGTAGCCATTTTTCTAAAAGAAGCTCCCAGATTGGATCTTCTAGGGCGACCATCTGCATCCTCCATGCCCAACCCCAGCTCATGATTCAAGTGGGTAAGACTCGAGACTTGTTTCCTAAGGGCAATCCATTCTTGCTTAATGGTCGCCTGAAGTTCAAGTTGGATTTTTTTCTTTTCCGCCATTTTGCAGACATCTGCCCTGAGGAGATTCATATCCACTGCCACGTCGCCCATCTTATTTTCAAGTGCCATTGTCGAATCTTGCACACCAATCAATACTTCTCCGATCTTGTCTTCAAGGATATCATTTTGGTGCTGCTCCTGTAGGATTGTCGACCTATGACCCCCGCCCGCCGCTGACGGTATATTTATCCATCTTTGGCTGTTGCCCATTATGGTACTTTTGTCTAGTGTCAGTCATCTTCATGGGTGTTTCACACTGCGTTTCTCGTTTGGTCAAGTGTTCCCTTTGATGCCACCTGGGCTTTACTGTTCGCCTTCCCAAATAATTCCAGCCCTGATGACGGTTTTGGGTAACTAAACCAGGGGATTCTTGGGCTATAAACGTCCCATTGCTCCCCTTATAGGATTTGCTATGGTCGTATCCACTGTTACAGGCCAGTAATGTTTCAGAATTCTCTCCTAATGCACATATGGGGTTGACAAGACCCTACCGAAGTCCGAAGTGATTCTTCCATCTGTGCCTCGCATTCATTCATTCATTCATTTAGGTCTGCGGTGGTCGTGGCATCTCTCGATTTCCTCACTCATAAAGCCGTTCATTGGGTTTGCTCTCTATTTTATATTATTCTCTAGTCGACCTGGCACTGTCTGTGTGTCGTAGGTGCCCCTTATAAGTGTATTCAGGGGGATGCCCTCCACTGGAGTCTTCACGGATCCGAGTTGCAGCACCTGGTGCGTGATTGCATGAGGGCCTCTGTGGCCTGAGCGACCAGAAAGTACAGCACAATAATAAGCACAGGAGATGTTTCGTTGTGGGGCCCGGACCGCATTTGGACTACATTAGCCATGATCCCCGGGTGATGTGCCCTGCCCACATGCTGCTGTGTCATCTTCATAAGCTCTGCCCCTGCCCGAGCCGGGTGCTGGTTATTGGTGTTCAGGGTACAGGCAGGGAAGCGGAAGCTTCACTCACTGTGCGGCTCCAAGGTGCTTGACCAAGTGTGCGAAGCATGCCCTTGCCTCGCTAGCTCGTTTAACTTCACAGCATGGACGGGGAAGATTTTGGCCCAGAGATTTGTGACCGAGCAGTGGGAGGCGTGCACTTGCCTCGCTAACCCGTTCGACTCCGACTTTATCGAGCGGGCAGGTTCTTCTCCATCTTTCACCAACATTCTCGGGGAGACCCCGTGGAACTCCCCGAGGATGAAATGAGTCCTATTAATGAGTTATGCTACGTGCAGTTTGCTCTGCGAAAGCAACAGAGTCACCCTGATTTGTGCTCACAGTTGAATCATGAGCTGTCTGTGTCATGAAATCGTTTAGCACTACGCAATGACTATCCGTTGCCTCATTTCAACTGGACTGGGTTCTCACGTTTATATGACACCATTTGTTTAACTGAATACCTTCTTATTTCCAGCAAAGAGTACATGTACTTGTGTTGTCCCTAGCATCAATTGTATGTCAACCACCCATGTGCTAGCTTTTGTCATGTGGATGACTGCAACGAATCAACTGCCGGGGCACCAGTTGTCCAGGGATGGATATCGGTTTCCAAACCATCAATCGGACCCACACCTGCAGTACACCAGGAGGGATCCGAACAGTTTGTAAACACAAGCAAATTATAAACTTCCTTGTCCAATTTTGGTTACATGGACAGAACGGCAGGCTTAGCTCTGCAAGGTCGTGGATCGTTGGTTAGTTGCAACACAGCGAAAATACAATTATTACCCAATGATAAAAGACCACTGTCCAGTTAAGGTTGTATACAAATATCTGCTTTATTATTATCATCACAACAGACAGTTCTAGCAAGACTACGAAATACAGCCAACCCTGTAAAGGAATGCACAGGACAGGCAGTTTCAAGAAGGAAAAGGGATGCACTCTGGATACTGATAGAAGGGTAGTCGGTAAAGTAATTCATTGCAATAGTTCAGATACTTCGTTTCAACACAAAGGGAGCAATGGGTCGTTAAATGTACCTTGTTTCTGTAGTAGTTTTTGGTGCTCGACAGGGTCGAGTCAGTATCAGGGTGCTTTGCAGCTCCTGCGACAGAGTTCAAAGCAGGAGACTTCTGTGGGTATCATGCAGCAGGCAGTTCAGCAAGGGAGGCTGGTCAAACCGCTGCAGGCTTTCCTACATGGTGGCTTGGGGTCAGGAATCGTCTCAGTGCTGTTTGGCGCATCAAAAGCACTGGTTGAGGCAATTTGGTCGTCATGAGCGACTACGGCGTAACAACAGCGGTGCAGTCGGTTGCTGCTCGAGTGGCTCGAGTGGCTCGACTGGCTCGACTGGCTCGAAAATTTCCTTTAAGGCAGACGCTGGTTAATGCACTCCCCCTAGCTTCTTCACTGGGCTTGGGTTTTCTTTTAAGGCGGATGGGCCAAAGCTGAGGAGAGTGTTGCAGGCACCGGCCTTGTCCTGGGTTTGGTTCAGAGACTCTCGGGCACATCCCAGCTAGGAAACTTGCTTGCAGACTCTAGCAGGGCATGCTGTGTGTTGGGTACGTACCAGTTCTGTAACTGCTGGAGGGTCCTCTGGATTCAGTATCTCACTCTGTTCCCTGGGAGATGTTTAGGGGAGGGATCTTGCTTCCCTCTTTGGAGATCCTGGCCTTCCTTCACTGGCTGACGTTGTAAAACAGACTGCACCTTCAGCCAGGATCCAAATTAGTTCTTCTTAATACTCCTTGCAAAGTCTTCAGATGATCTGACAAAAAAGGTTCTAAACCCTCTTTTAAAGCCAAATGGGCCCAGTGATTTGTGTAGGCTAAGCCTACCTTAATGAACCAATCCTGAATCCCCACCAACAATCCCCTGCATGCATGATGTCCTAACCAGAGTGCTTTGCAACAGAAATGGTAAAGGGGTGAAAACATGTAATTCTAAGTCCTACCCATCTTCCTGTCGGTTGTGGATCAAAGGGTCTCTCTGGTTAATTGAGCTCTCAATGGTGCCTGATTAAAGTGGCAGGTCTCCCTTGAAGCTGCGGCGAGACCAGACTTTCTGTCTACATCAATCCACACACTTGTATTGTCTGAATGGGGTCTGCCTCCGGGGTTGACTACTGTAAGCACACAGGTCCGGACAGGACAGGTCACTGCCCTTGATACAGAGAGGCGGGAGCTGGATTCAGGTTGACACAGTGCATATAAAAGGGCTGTTGGGGTTTCCTGTCTCCTTTGATTTAGCCTCTGCAGCCAGGGGTGTGCCTGTTTGAAGTATACTCTATTACTAAGTTAATTATGTTAATTGCTGCCACCATATGCAGAGAGTAACCAAACAGGGCAAATTCATGTAGCATTTGGTAGTTAATCAGGCTGGCCATGGCAGGAGGAATGTTTTGGCCTGCGCCCTTCTTTGATGCATTGTGTACTCCACCTGTCAGATCCCAATGAAATCTAACAGGGAGGACTGCACCTGTAGACTGTGTCCACCCAGAATACAATGGGTCTATGTGTATGTCATGTGGTGAGCATAGGAAAATGTGTGCGTATTCCCCCACAGATTTTTTCTGGAGGTTAATCTACCATCATTCATTTTCATTTAAAATTTCAAAAAAGCCCGGGAGAGCGCACACCTACTGTGCAGATGGCCGAATTCCTCACAATGAAGCACAGCATTTATGTTGCTGCCATTGTATGTTGCTATGCATGTGTTTGTATTTTCTTGTCATTGTATCCATTAGCCTTTTGTTGGAGGACACATTATGATAAACAGGACAGGATTACAGACCACTACGCAAGAGTGTTCTGTACATGATTAAGGGTGAATTACAGTACATATGCAGTGAGAAGGCATCCATACCTGAGGGTACCTGCAGAGGACTTGCCCCTTACATCCCCTACATATCCAATCAAGTATCCCTAACCCCCTTTCCTGTTTTCCTAAATTCCCCTACCAATCCACAACTTCTCTCTAATCCTCTTCTCCCCTTTTGGCTGCCTGTCAAGATTCTGGCTGGAGAGCACAGGGCAAAGGATCTATCTCACAGTATTCACTGTAGATTAGGGGAGATTCCTGAGGCAATGCTCTCATTTAACAGAAACAGGGGACATACCAAGCTGATCTGAGTTGAAACAGGGAAACGGGAATTAACAGGAACTTCAAGGGGAGGAGCTGGCTATGAGTAAAGATACAGAGAAAAAGCACAGATAAGCAAATATACTGGGCAACAGGGATTAATCAGAATAAAGGGTTTACTGGAATATGATAAGGGTTTCCATGGATTAGGGAAAGCCCTTGGGATTGGTACCAGCAGATCACTCTTAACAACTGTCATACAGTAGCGTCATTAGTTAGGTGTGCCAAAGAGGCTTGTACTCATTGGAGGGGGTAAAACTGGAGACCATATACTGAGGCAGGTGAGACTCCCAACGGACTAGGCAAAGACAACATAAGTATTTCCCTTATCTGATCTGAATGGAGACCAACCCAGGGGGCCACACTGTAACAGAGCGAGGCACAACAGTGGACCAAGATGTAACACAGGCAGAAGGCAGTGTTGATGGTAGTAACCTAGTACAGGACAGGATAGAGCAACAAAGTACAAAGCAGTGACTGGAATATCAGAATACACAAGTCAAAGAACTCCAGGCAAGATAGGTTGCAGACAACACAGCGAATACCAGGGGTTCAGGAAACTCAAGATCAGGCACTAGAACTATGGGCTGAAGTCTGGTAATATTGCAGGTAAGGAACAGACAGGAACACTTCAAAGAGACTGGAATTGCAGAGAGAAAGAGAGAAAAGCTAAGCAGAATCAGGGCATGCCTGTAAAGCAGAAATGCTTACAGGAAACAGGGTGTTTACAGAAAGTCAGAAAGGCAGCAATGATATCAGTAAAGAATGGAAAGTCTTCAACAGCAAAACAGGATAGGGTTTCAGAAGGCAAAAGATGGAAATCAAGGAAAGGTTAAAAAACAAGCAGACTGGAAAGGGTGCTGCAAAGCAGCAACAAGAAACAGGATTCCAAAGCCTAAAATCAGGATATTCAGAAAAGGTTCAAAAGCACAAACTCCCAGTGGAAGCAGTTGATTGGACCACTGCTTCTGTTCAAAGTGAGCTTATAAAGGCCCTCCCAGCCAACAGCCCAACAGGGTGGAGCTGATTGCAGTCTCAGATAGCTGTGTTCAATTAAGCCCAGTCCTGGCTTCAGTAGCCTGCAGCAATGGATTGTAATTAAGTTCTATCTGGCTCGTGGTAGCCTAGCCTGCAGTATCATGGAACAGGCTCTCCAGCCCTGATTGCTGGAGAGGCAATCAGGGCCTCTCCAGCTCTTAGTAGCTTGCTGCAAATAAAGGTACTTTTTATGCCTCCTCCAGCCATCTGCCTCTTGGAAAGCATGCATGTACCAGAATGCATTTGCTGATTTAACCCAAAACCCGGAATGGACCATGAAATTATATTGGTCCAAGACTGCAGCAGTAAAACAAATTAATACAGAAGCAGTTTGTAGGTTTTAACTACGCAAGTTTGCCATACAAGAGTCTCTCAATTAGCACATCTAGCAGTGCTATGTGGTAGGTAGGTAGGATCATGACACTGCCTCATGGTGACCTGTTATCTACTGATCAGGAACCCGTGCAAGGTTGCCATAAGTAGAGTTTCTGAATGTGCGCATGTAGCGGTGCTGGGTGGCAGATGGGCAGAATCATGACCCTGCCTCGTGGGGGCCTTTTATCTACTAATAAGAAACCTACGCCAACCAAGGTGGGAGGGTTGCACTCCATTCGACTTCCATGGTTAGGGAGGGGGAGTGAATTCCACCCCCTGTGCCCAACAGCTGCCTTTTGCAGGGTGGCGGGGGATTCCAGAGTGTGGGTGCTTGCAGGATAGATGTGCTCCGTCGCCTCCCTTCCGCTCAAGCAGCTTTGTTTTTGAATCTGGCACACAATCACAGGCCACCTCAGTGGTGGGCCTGGCGGTGCTGCTGAACTTCACAGCCATCTGTATTCCGATACCTCCTTCCCAAGATGCTTGCCAGTTTCAGCATTTAAAGGGCGACCGGTATTATATGTTTTTTGCTGGTTTACCAAATGAAAATTAGGATGCATGAAGGAATGGTATGGGAGCGCCATGCAATGCATCCATATGCTCTGGCTGCTTAATGATATAGCTCAGAATTCGTTAGCATTATCCACTTTACATTGGCCCATACAATGGCTGCACTGCGGTGCTCACAGTTGCAATGGGCTTCCACAAGGAAGTGGCTGTCCACTGCCTGTGAACTACAAAGGACTTGAAAATGGCATGGATGACCACGTCCTGCACACTTACTCTCTTAAAGGGAAGGTACATGTCCAATTCCATAGTGTGTTGTCTAACTGGGAGGGACAGTCACCCTGCAACCTCATGATCCATCTCCATTGACTATGCTGGCTAGGAATGATGGGAGTTATAGTCCTAAACATCAGGAGAGACAGAGGTCGCAGACTCCTGCAATAGGGGATCTGGGAATCCAGAGTCACAAGTGAAAGCGAGGGTCAGATGACATGACCGCACTTGATCTGAGGATTGACCTCTTCCTCGCGGTCCTGACTCAAAACGTTGATGACGGAACATTTAGCTAGTGTGTATTCCTTCTGACTAGAGTGAAAAAGGATGTGCCTGGGGGAGTAGAATCTCATGGCGTATGTCTTGTTGAAGACTTTTTATGCATGAGTAAAACAAAGCGTCTCTCTCCTTCTGCCTATTATGAAAAATTGTCGTCAAATCAATCTCCCCTTCATCTGCAAATGAGATTTTCCTTCCTGCAAATGCCAATGCCACGATGGGTCGTAGGGGGGCTATTAAATAATGTCAGCATAATGTAGTGTGCTTGTACACGGTACACTGCTTGGCTTAAACATTGACTATGAGCTGTTTGTCAGTGGGAACAGGGAAAATTAGAACCACCAGATTTCCCTTGCCTGGTATTGAATCGAGGATATCTGGTTTGTATGCAAATACAGCATCTCCTTTGGGGCTATGCGGACGGTACGATGCTACTGACCTCATCCAGGTAATGTGCACAATAAATATTTGATTCACAAAGAAACTGGGAAAATGTGTCATGCACAAATAACAGTCTTGTTGATTCACAAAATTGTTCAGTGCTAAATGCCATAGAACAATGCAAACATGAGGACACTATGCTTATTCGGCATGTTCCTTACTGTATATTTAGTACCCAATTGTGCCTGGGAAAAACATATATTTGTGGCCAGTGAAACATGTACTTTTGGACCTGTGTTGGTTAATATTTAAGATCCACTGAGACACAGTTTTATGATTTAAAGATGTGACAATGAGAGTGATAGAAAGCACAAAACACATGCAGACCTGAAATTCTCTGCTGCAAAAAGGAAAGGCTAGAAAACAAGCCCTCTCTGCCTATGTCCCAAGGCTATCGAACCTCCTCCCCATCAGCATCAGACTCACCCCCACGCTCCTACAATTAGAGAAAATAACTCAAGACCAACCTCTTCAAGGATTCTCTGCTCCTTAACAGCTAGGCCATCATGTCATCCCCCGCCCCCCGCACCACCTGGCTTGCTAGACACCGCCTGCCCCTTTCTTCACTGCCATCCTCTACAGCTGTGCCCCTCTGTATCCTACCTCCCACTGTTTATCTGTTCTGTTACCTCTGAATAGCATTCTGCTATGCATCTGTATTGTTCTATACCTCTGTAAAGCGCTCCATTGCTTTTCAAAGCTAGGTCCCCGCTCAATAATTACCTTAATAACATAACCCAATGAATCGGGTCTGGACCATGCTATCACGAATAGTAGGTAGGTTTATTTCTATTAGTCCCCTTAGAATAACTGTCATTAACACCCTGCAGGGGAATGCCAGCCGATCAGGAGGCTCGGAACGTGCGCTGTACTCTATGGTACAAGCCCGCGTTCCGAGCTGCCTGGGCCAGCACCCCTTTTCCCTTCCCCGCTCCCCCTCCATCTCTTAGCGACAGTATAGTTGCCTACGTGGGTGCTATGACTGTTTTTTTTAAAATAAAAAAGAAACTTACCTTAGAAGCGTGGCCCGACGCAGTGCAGTCCTGTTGGGCAGGAATCCCATTTTCAATGTTGATGACATCCAACGTCTTCAACATAGAAAATGGGCTTCCTGTCCAACAGCACTGCATGGTGTTGGGTTGTGCTTTTAAGGTAAAGGTAAGTTTCTTTTTTTATTTAGCACCTGTGTATACAACGGCCCACTACCCTAGTTAAGAGCCCTTAACTTGGGCGGTGGGCAGTTACCTACAGGGTGGGCTCGCCTCCGTCAGGCATATCACCTCATTAAAATCATTAATATTAAGTTTCAATGTTTGGGAAAAATGTGCATAGAGTTTGCAAACATGTTTTCTATTTAATTGGCTAGAAAGTCTCAACTTTGGCTCCGGTACGTTACTTGTACATGCACCGCAAAGGCTTTTCAGATCTCCTCTTACAGACATCAAACAAGTGTTGCAAAGTGAAGGTGGGCAGAGTGCAGGCATCAAGCTTTCTTTTCTCCATAGCATGTTTGTCGGATTTTAAAGAACAGTCCCAGACTTATGTGAGGGGTCAGTAATGAGAAGGCGACAACTGCTTGTAGTTTTCTCTTTATTTAACAGTTTATTAATGAAAGAAAATGCAAAGAAAACCCAACTACGCCTATTCTACCAGGGAGTTCCCTTCCTACTCTAGGTGCTAAGAGAAAATCTCCTAGCATATATAAAACCGGCCCTCCCACTAAACAACAAAACATTCAAAGAAAGTTATAAGCAAAATAAATTAATGATTACCAAATAACCAGTAACTTGGACGACTTCCACTTGTCCTGGGTAGATCCCTTTCCCAGGCTGTCCAAAGTCAGTCTCTCACAAAGAAAAGTAACATCTTGAACCAGTTCTTGAAAGTTACTAAAGAAACAAAAGTTCACCCAAAATAAATCCACTGGTAACCGTTCTTTCTCCGTTTGCTGAAGTTATCTTTCCCGTTTCCACAAAGAAAACAGCACCAATGGTAATCCTGGATACCCTCCTTCCAGGATAAACTTGACAAAGTTGAAAACAAAAGTGCCACTTCTGCTTCAACAAGTGTCCTTCTTTTTGTAATTTCTGCAGCGTCTTTGCAATATAACGTGTCAGGATGCTTCTTCTAATGGGGTTGCTTTCCTCTTGGCAACTCCCTTCTGCTAATGGCACTGTGAAAGCAGGCTCCCTTGCTTCACAGTGCACCACTGCCTCAACCTCCTTCAATATAATGTTCTCTGACAATATTATAGACAACCACAGTTCTGTCAGTTCTACTGCTGCTTGCTATTTTGAGGATTTATCAGGCAACTCAAAGACAAGGCTCTTTGACCTTCACAGGTAGGGAAGACACTCTTCCTTCCTATGCCATAAGAAAGGGGTAGCCTCTTTGCCTCTTCTGTCTGTCGTACAGCTACCACTAGAACCTACCCTGTCTTCTAGACTGCTTCTCTCTCTCAGCTTCAACACTCTCATCTTTACAGATTGTTTAATTTATTTTAACAAGCACCCAGCTCACTTCTCCAGCTTTATTTACACCTTCTTGTTTCCAGTAGTTACCCCAAAGCTGTATTGCCACTCTTCCACCCTTGGATAACCTTTACACCCTGGTATCAGAGGACACTGGATTTGTAACAACATGACAACTTCAAAGTAAAGATGGTTAGATCTTACTAGGGCTGGTTTCACGTTAGAAAGGATTTGCCTACTGGCTTTGGTAATGTTTACTTTTCTCGCTACTTCAGCAACTTCTACTACCACAAACTTTTTGTTCTGGATGTTACAAGTTTCAACCTTCACAAGGGAAACAGAATTAGGTACACACGACCAATCTTTGATGGAGAATTTCAACTTTCATTCATACAGAATGCTGCTTTAACATGGATCGGGAATCCCCATCATTCGTACACCACCTTTCTTTGATGTAAGAGTTCTTGTAACAATTCAGGAAAGTCAGCTGCTACCTTTTGAGTGATTACAAACCAGCGTTCTCCCTCTTTATTGGAATCAAGCGACCCCTACTGTACAGTTATTTGATACAACAATGGAAAACAGAAGCTTTTCTTATACACAAGCACTTTGAGTTGTGTTAAACGTGCGTGTAATACATTTCCTTTGTGGTCAAGACTTTCTACAGCGACAAACAACTTCTACTGGCTTCTAATTGAGCTGGTAACAGTTACCAGCAACGTGTTTTCAGTGAATTGGAGTACAGAGCTTCACTTCTCAGCTCCAAAAACACTGTGGTTGCGCGTGGCTTCCACTTCCAGAATTTTCTCTCTGCTACTTCTACTCCAGGCACTCTTGTGACCCACACCCCTCTGCAGCACGGGTGTCTCCGATCCAGCCTCAACAAGAGAGAGTCTCCCTCTCTCCTACTTCCCTCTGCTTGCTTGTGCACACAGGGCTAAGGTAGCGGCATCACTGCAGCTCTGCACTCACAGCAACTAGGCACACCTGAGGAAAACCTTTACTTCTCCAAGTCTCTCTCAGTGCAGCCACAGCCAGACAGGTTTTGTGAACACAGGACCAACTCAGAATCTGCTCTTCTCTCGGTCCAGCATCCCATAAGTAGTCAACCTTCCTCGTGAACTTCCAGCCTTGTGCGCTACACCTTCTGCCACTACTTACAACTTTCCTGCTCCCGCCCCAGCTCCTTCCTTTTGCTCCTTCCTGCTGCGGCCTTCTATGCCTCTTCGGTGGGGCAAATGACTTCAGGTGCAGGCCCTTAATGTGAATTGCGCCTGGCAAAGGCTGTTAAGCCTACTTGGTTGTCCTTTACTTCTGCATGCCTCCTCAGCCCTCTTCTTCATCACAGTCCATGAGGGATTCCGGGACACACAGTTCATTTTAAGGAAATTAGGTTTTTCCACGTCTTTTCCACGTTTAGGATGGTTTTAATTCCTCTAGTATTTTCAGATGAGGGCTTGTGGGGTTTAACCCTTTTAGAGACAGATGGTCTTGAAAAAAAGTCTACATTTCCATTGTTCCTTTTGGTTTACCTTTGGTATTGAGGAAGATGTTTAATTTTAGGGATACAAAAGACCAGTTATTTTGATAAAACACATTTCGGGGTTACAACCTTTGAGTTTATCCTTTCAGCCTCACTAGGAGGTTGAGATATATCGAAGTGACAATAAGCCAGTTCCTCTTTTAACCCAGTGGCAAGAATATCCTTCTATGAGAAGAAATACAGTGTCTCACCCCTCGGAATCTCCCCACCGCCCTGGGCCTTGTATGCACCCAGGCGATCATCTTGCAGTGCACCACCCCCAGGATTGGGATCAAGAAGCGTCTGGCCATCTGGGAGGAGACTTTAGGCAGGGTTTGGGTGGGGTATCCACAGGATTTCCCACACTTACCAGTTTTATTCATGAGTGAGGTGGAATAAGGTTGGGGAGTTCCTTTATCTTTTTTGGCTAAACGTGTTGTGCAACGTACTGATTTTAGAAGCATTGAATGCTTTTTACTGAGCTGAAGCGATTGGGGTCTGACAGTTTGAGTTTTCTGGGATCAGAGTTTAGATATACCGAGCTCTCTGACCTTCTGAAACTTTCTAAAGAGGGTTCTGCTGCATGAGCCTCTTCAATGAACGGCATTGGCTCCCTTAACAAAATCATGCATCCCATGAAATCCTGCAGATGCATGTTCAGGGTGAGCTGATCTGCCCCATGCTGCTAATTCTACCTGCTGCGGTCGCTTTGCCTGGCAAGGCAGCTCTCTAAAACACTCTTCAATGTGCAAAATGAGAAATACATCAGAAGCGAGGATTATAGAAGCGGGAAACCTTGTGCAGTGGAAGGCGGGAGGATAGCTCAGGGGCAACACGCTCGCCTTGGAAGCAAACACAGGTTTGATCCCCTGGTCTGCGCTTAGAAACCTCTGGGTATTAAGCCCATTATAAATAAACCAATTACATTTACATATCTGCGGTTAAGACATGCACACTACAACATAAGACAAACACATTTATGGCAATAAAGCACTGTTAAACATGGCAGTTGGTGAGTGACTAAACCTTAGCGGTAAAGCAACTAAAGGGGTATCTGCAGAGTTTGACAAATTAAAATTCTTGTGTTCCTGCCACACTAGCAAATGATCACAAGCCTAGAATAGCCGGTAAGATAGCTTAGCGGGTTGAGCGCTCGCTGCTGCGATCTGAACGTGATCTGCAGGTCGCAGGTTCGAATCCCGGCAAGGCCAACTCAGCCTTTCATCCTTCCGAGGTCGATAAATGAGTACCAATTTCGATTGGGTGATATTGTATGTAAATATGTGCTCTGTAAAGCGCTTTGGATTAAGGCGCTATATAAATAACACATCATTATCACATCATTAGAATGGTAGTTCCATTTTACCAATTAACAAAGCATGAGATGGGCATCATCACAGCAATTATAGATGTATCCACTTCTGAGAGAGGGTGTGATCTTTGAAAAATGACTTGTTCTGCACTATACTCTATTCTCAAACTGGCTATAGGAAGGGACCTACCCTAATCAAGTTGCTTCCCCTGGGTTCATTTGGTGCACAAGTTTGGGTAGGTAAATACACTGCTCCTATTATCTGTAGATCCATCCAATGCTTTGGAAAGCAAAAACATTGGACACTCTGACCTAAATTGTTTGGATGTATCCAGTGCTCCAGATAAGGTTTGGAAGTGGAAGTATTTTACTCCCTATTTTTTAAAGTTGGGAGTAAAATGATTTTTTGTGGTTTATAGAGGGTGAGCTGGGTCATGGAGAACAGTCCCCAATTGAGAGAACTCTGCGTGCCTCTCGGTTATTGTTGAGGGTGGCAGCGTGGCCTCTATAAACCACTACAAAGAGAATCTACAAATCGGTGACCCTCTGCACCACTACTTATTAGGCACAGCAGGATCAACTTCTCTCCTGGCACCCATGCCGCACAGAGCTCAATAACAACCGCTCACAGTTGGCACCTTTTAGACCATCCAGCAGGGTGGTCCCACAACTCTTGATTCTATGGGCACCCCCAACCGGCACTTTTAGCCCACTGAGATGTCGCTCCACGACATACACCACGTTGAGTCACGAATCCTGGTACAATTT
Organism: Ambystoma mexicanum; assembly: GCF_040938575.1. NCBI lineage: Eukaryota > Metazoa > Chordata > Amphibia > Caudata > Ambystomatidae > Ambystoma > Ambystoma mexicanum. Next base: position 322,298,926 of record NC_090929.1, read on the forward strand.
ACGAGCACCCTCCACCAAGTCCGCTCGTGTTTTTGGGCATAATGACCCTTTGTGGTTATATCCCATTCAGCAACTGGAACCGTCACCCAAGTTCTTTTCAATATTCCGGACCACCAAGATCCCTTACGGTCCATTTTCTCCTCCTAGATCTGGGACCTACACAGGCACTGTTTTTCCAGCCCTTGGGACCTTGAGACTAATCAAATCATCAGGAACCCACGGCCAACTTGAGGTGCTTCTAGCACCCACAATCCAGTAATTACTTAAGGATTGTCTACAGCACCACACTGCTAATGCAGCAGCAGGTAATCTGTATTTCGATACACCATGTATCACCAAGGCATCACTAAGCAATCATTTATTGAACTCATTAAACTATTCAACGAGTTACCAAGATCCTTACAGCCTTTATATCACCCACAGATATTACGGACAGCACCGCATCCGGTGTCAATCCTGATGAAGGCCAACACAGACAGGCTTCAATCAAGCCCTACATGGCCGAAACACCCCTGTGTCGATCCCCTGTGACACAACCGTACAAAACCCCCCTTCGTGTATGTCTCGTAGATATTGTTGTGTACACTCTGTGTTAACTACGCCCTGGACTACCTTCCGTCCCGGGTGCACTTTGTTCAACAGTAGGTTTATCCTACTATCATACATGATTGTGCCCTTATGTGGAGTCCTTACCTCTACAATATAGATGTTGATACTTACCTTGTATTCCCACTGTATATAATCACACCTGTCCGTTGTCACTTACTTTCGTGCTTATCGAAAGTTCTGTAAATTAACTGAGAATTCACCCAAATCTGTGTTTCTTGAAACAAATTGATAGGTTCAGAACCACACAGCTGTGATAGGATCTCTCATCTTGATTTTCCTGATATATATGTGTACCCACCTGGGTATTTCAGGACCCTGCAAGGCGCCCTAATTTTTTCATGGGTTGGCATATGGGCAGCACTCCGATTGATGTTATAATCAAGGTATTAGATGGTCAATTAGTTCCAGTGATTCTATTCGGTGGCGAAGGTATTTGATGGTCAATTAGTTCCAGGGATTCTATTTGGTGGTGAAGTATAGAAAGTAGGTGATTGATTTCTACTAGATCAGTTCAGAGGGACCCTGTTGAAGGGAGATCTCGGTTTGCTGAAAGCTTCACCAAGTCAGACCACTACACTGGAAGTGGACCTGGTGTCGAATAAACCCAAATGAATGGCCTGTTTACGACTGCCAGCAAGTTTTCTACAGGCCCTACAGGTCCCCTGCTCAAATTAGTGTATGATGATATGAAGGTGTGTGATTCTAAATATTCGGTTTTGAGTGTTTATGCAAGTAAATGTGATGCGGTCAGTCTTGTAGCTGGAGATCTGTTAGTGCATACCACCTTAAAGGACTACGATTTTTGTAACCCCCTAAATTATGATTTCATTTACCCCCGTCCGCCTAAAACAGTATGGTGGAAAAATACAGACTTAACCACCTGGCCAATTTGAAGTCAGTAGTTCGCCTAGGTGAATTGATGTAGCTTACTTAAATGATCTGCAGTCAAGGGTGTTTTTGTTGGTGTTTGTCTTATTCTAGGTGAAGCCCAAGTTTTTATATATTTACGTGCCAGAATGAATATCCTCTGTGCCGTGTATTGTCTTCATGGAGTTGTGCTGAGATAGTAATTCACGTTCTGTTTGTGTGCCGTACGCTGGGGGACTGGAAGAGGTGGATGCTGAGAAACCCACAGCTTTGCACAGCAAGAGACCGACTTAATATCACATTCTTGGATGGTTTCAATAAAGTAGTAGCTGGTGGGGGTGCAGGTTCCGCAACTAGTTTATAATAACTGATCTGAAAATTACATTAATATTACTTAAATATCACGTGTTGGTGCCTTACTTTATATACAGGATATTTTCCAGTTGTTACCATTATGATCCATTTTTAAAAGTGGTCTAGTATACAGAACCTAGCCCTTTTTAAGTCTATGCATGCACAATGTACTTTAATAAGTGTTTTGCAAGGTATATATGTGCATGAATCATAGATAAAGGTGTGGATCAAACCTACAGCCACTGATAACGCGGTACACAGTTACCGAATTCTTTTGGACTTGCTTGAATTATTTAGTTGGGAAATGTTTGTACAAATGTTTAACCTGAACTCGAAGAAATAAAAAATAAGCTGGTAACTGAGAAATCTTTCCCAATTTGAATGTCCACAAAGGTGTTCCACCACCAATTTAGAATGTTGCTCCTTTACTAAAAAAAAGACTTCCAGTTCAAATGACTAGTCTTCCTGCTTATGCCGGATGCAGAAATCATTAGCAGCAGCTGGTGACCATCGAAAAAGGTGCAGCGGATATTCCAACCCCATGCTTTGAGTAAGAGTAAGCTGACTGTTTCCAGGGTGGTTTGAGCGGATTTGCTTGCGCATGCATTGTTTTAAAATATAGGGCCAGAGGGTGTATGTTTTCCATATAAATTTGCCAATAAGCCTTGGGTTTTACAGGCAGCACTGAGGGAGGGCCCTACAAAAAACAGGCCAATATTCCAGGGTCCTCCACAGCACCTAAAGGCAAGTCCTGTTCACTGCTGTTGATCTTCGGGACCATATTGTTCAGTCTTCCATGGCTTGTCCCTGTTAAAATGTTCTGGTGAATGTCAGTCGGTTGATGGGTGAAGGCCTCAAGTGACTTAAGGTACCCGCAGACCCACCTGTATCTACTGGTTGTGTTTGTTGGGCAGTGTATGAGCATCTCTGTGGCTTCTTTTCATAGCATGTGTGGTTAGTTAAGCTAGGATGTAAGTGTCTGTTGTGAGAAACCTGAGGGTATCCTCACTCCTACTCTGCCTGGCTCCTCTTCTCAGGTGGCCAGGGAAAGGCCATTGCATTTGGATCCTGACCCTGGGGGTGGAGAAGCGAGGGAGAATCACCTGGGAAGAGGGTCTTTTGGGATTGGGGGTGAGATGTCCTCAGATGAGGAACAGTATTATGTCTTTCTCTTTCATGAAGAATCCTCTATCACAGAGGCAGTGATGGGGTATTATTATCCCTGTCCCACTGACCAAGACCACACCACGAGATATTATCCATCCAGAGGCACCAGAGCGAGGGTGAAGAAGGGAGGGGTTAAGGGTGAGGTAGGTGAAACATGGTAACCCCCTTTCCCTATTGAAAACCAACCTACCCTTCCCCTGGCCTTTATAGGCTATTGTGAAACCTATCCCATCCTTTCCCCACATTTTACCTCTGATAGTACTGGGATGAGGAAGAGGCCACTAGAAGTGATGAACACTAAAACCTCATTTCACCACTCTAGTACTGGGATGAAGAAGATGCCTGTTGAGTGCTTTAAATGTCAGGCTGTCCCTTTAATTGCCAAGTGGTTGCAGGTGTATAAAGAGAGAACAAAGAAGCAGCAAGAGGAGCAACAGGATGGCCTGTGTGGGAGAGACCAGCAGGGGATCTTCCAGCTTGAACTGCTGCATGGGGATGTCCATGGCAGATGCGCGTTCCTGCGCTAGCTCCTGGGCTCGTCCCAATTCGAGGATTCTTTCCAAGGTTAACCTTGGCGCCCTGAGGACCTGGTTCCGCAACTTGACAGAGCTACAGCCATAATTTATTATAATTTATTATTATTTAATTTATGTTTAACTAAAATCTAAAATAAAGCCCAACATATATTTTAGCAATGGTTGTTTTGATTTTTTAAATGAATCTAGTGTGTCTCCGTTGAATAGCCTTCCAGTGCCTTGTCTTGTCACACCACATGTCTCCGGCCAGCATCCTCCCTCACGCTGGCCGCACACCTTCAATCCACATAACCGTTGAACCCATATATGCAGCAGTCATACATATATTATTTTGTGGGTTGGCATCAAGCGTTGGCAATAAAAAGCTGTTGGATTTTATTGATACAAAACATGGTTATAGGTAAATAATAAATATGGTTGATCATAATAAATCCTCTTTTTGGGCACCGGGTACAGAGATGACCCCCATATATTCTCCTGGGAGGGTGAGGTATTTATAAACTCACCCCCCTGCCTTCCATGTAGTAGATCCTGCAGCCATCCTCTTACATTCAGTTAGATGGCCTCTCCTTGGTGAGGCCCTGTGGCAAACGGGTCTTGTCTGCACGACCACCGCCCCGATCCACCCCCCCCGCCCTATCAAAGGCAGTTCGCACCGGGGTACTTGTGCTGGCAAGTGGAGCTGTCAGGGAGCGATAAAGGCCAAGAGGTGCCAAAGACCATGTACACTTCAAAGTGGTCTATAGAGCATGGGTTGTTGTTCCCATGTCTACCTCCAGACCCCGTGTCTCCTGCCAAGCATCCCCCCTCACGCTGGACGGCCCCCTGCAATCCACATAAGTGTGTCTCCATTCACGAGTCTTCCTGTGTCTTGTCTGCACGACCACCGCCCCGATCCACCTCCCCGCCCTATCAAAGGCAGTTCGCACCGGGGTACTTGTGCTGGCAAGTGGAGCTGTCAGGGAGCGATAAAGGCCAAGAGGTGCCAAAGACCATGTACACTTCAAAGTGGTCTATAGAGCATGGGTTGTTGTTCCCATGTCTACCTCCAGACCCCGTGTCTCCTGCCAAGCATCCCCCCTCACGCTGGACGGCCCCCTGCAATCCACATAAGTGTGTCTCCATTCACGAGTCTTCCTGTGTCTTGTCTGCACGACCACCGCCCCGATCCACCCCCCGCCCTATCAAAGGCAGTTCGCACCGGGGTACTTGCGCTGCTGGCAAGTGGAGCTGTCAGGGAGCGATAAAGGCCAAGAGGTGCCAAAGACCATGTACACTTCAAAGTGGTCTATAGAGCATGGGTTTGTTGTTCCCATGTCTACCTCCAGACCCTGTGTCTCCTGCCAAGCATCCCCCCTCACGCTGGACGGCCCCCTGCAGACCGCATAATGCCACGACATATACACGTCATTCATTCACAGACACACCCCTGTTTCGAATTCTTTATAACCCACTTCATATTTCTAATGAGAACTTCTTTGCGCTTTGCTAGTCAACCCGTGAAGGTGCTGGTTATCTGCTCTTCGTCTCTGTGAACTTCCGTTACCACTTTGAGCAAACTCGTCAGTTTGCAACCTGTGAACTGCTCCCTGTTCTACGACAAGAAACTACTCTGATCCCTGCATCTAACTGTTTGTTCGTCAAGGTAAGTCCATGTACCATAATCATTTTGCGTCCAATTTTTTAATTTATATCTATTTGCTAGTAGTCATCAAATTGCATCCATGTTTTCTTTTCGTTCACGACAGTACATGCAAGGAACTAGTCACATGTTCTGAGTTTAGTCAAATTACTTTTTCTATTTTTTGAAAGTTATTGAAATACTTATCCGCATGTGAATAACGTGTATAGTTCCAAGAACCAAAACGGACCTTGCATTGAACCTTTTATGTGTCATTTAATGTTTTAACACATTGGTATTCATAGAGAATTGTTGATCTTTACTTTTCAGAACTTTCCATAATGCCTGCCTGTTCCATTGGCGGTTGCCCTTCGAAGACCCATAACAAATCTGAAGATACTATAATGCATGTTTTCCCTAAGACAATAGATCAGATAAGAGAATGGGTCCGATATTGCGGATATCCAGCCTCTGAGCTAGAAAGTAGAGTCCTTGAAGTCTTTGCGGACAAGAGGGGTGATCGATACCGCATCTGCAGCAGGCACTTTAGCCCAGACATGTACTCCACATCATTGCTAATAAAGAAGAAAACACCGCGAGCGAGGCGAAAATTGCTCTCAACCGCTATTCCCACTCTATTCGTCCACATCCCTCCACTGGTGAGTCAAGTTTACGTATTTGTCTCTCGGCCTTGCGGTAGTGTGTAGCATTAGCTAACAATAATTTCCCCATTTATGTATCCACTCAATATGAAGGCGGAAGATTCTCCATCCGTGTCGTTATTGCAGTCATCAGCCACTTCAAGCGCATATCGGGTAATCTTACTTAGCTATTCTGACACTGACTTGTTTTAGGCATGTAAATCAATAGTTTTAATTGATCGTGTAATCATTTTACCTAATGGTACACCACAGTACTCGTCCTCTAGTCTTTGTTTTCAGTTATAATTATTGTTATCCAAAATAATGCAAGTACTGTCTTTCAGGGAGATGCTGAGGAGTCCAACGCATTGACGACAACCGTAGATGTCACTCAGATGCTCGAGGTACGTTTCCGGACAGTTCCATCGATGGAGATCATCAGATCTTGCATTCTTGTAGCGTGATTGTTACACACAATGTTTCTTTCGTTTTTAGCCATTGGTATGTCCTTCTGTCGTCGCCCTCCTATGTGTCTTCTTTTTTCAATATTGTGTTCATTACTAATGAAAGTCCTATGTTTCAGGGAGTCGATGGAGCATTAGTCCAAGAAGAAGGGGGAGCATGCAGTTACGGGTCGGCGCAACAGCTTGCAGAAGTGTGCACCGCAGTTACAGCGTCCCTTGATGTTCTTATGCATTTCGAGGTATGGATACTGACAGATCAATCATGCGAGATCAAATGACGTGATTACATCCGCTATACTTCCTTCTTTATTAACGCAAGTACTATGTTTCAGGGAGCTGGCGGCGCTTCTTCAACAAGAACATCACCCCTAGTAGTTGATGCAGATCTCTGGGTGGTGACACTTCCAACGATGGAGCAAATCGAATCATATTTAGATATCCATTATTTATTTTAGACAACTGATCATTTGTGCAGGTCTATTTAGATGAGCCGTTGACGCCTGCAGAAAGTTTATGTTCTTTTAAACAAAATAGAAAACCATACTAATGCAATTACTGTGTTTCAGGGAGTTGCTGAAGCGTCATCTTCAATAATATCATCAATGGAAGTCTATGCGGAGCCCGAGGTATGGATCTTGACAGTTCAATCTAACTAGATCAACAATGCGTGAACTATTGTCGTTTGAATGTTCTACACAATGCGTTCATTCGTGTTTTGCTATTGAGATGTACGTATGGGTATTGGTCCCCAAGTACATTTTGTGTTTTCAATATTATTATACATACTAATGAAAGTTCTATGTTTCAGGGAGTCGATGGAGCCTCAGTGAGTGATGGATGTGCTTATCATGAAAATATAGTCGTTGCAGCGCGAGAGGAAGTGGAGACATGCACACACGAGTCGGAGCAACAGCGTCCAGATGTTGAATTTCTAGGCAAGAAAGTTTCAAAGAAAAGAAAGCAAAAGAAGGTTAGTGTCCTGTTCACTATATTATGTTGTCTTTCACTGTCAATAGTTCAATACTGTAAGTTGTGTTTAAACTGAACATCCCTTTTCTAATCTGTCCTCTAGTTGCGAGTGGGTGTAAGAACTAGATCTACACAGACAGTGAAGCGAACGAGAGATGTTGCTTGTCAAACCTTTTGGCAGGGACTTGAGACTGGAGATGCATCGTGCCAATGGGAAGAATATGAAGTGATTGACAACGGAGCTATACCACCACCAGCCATTGATAGTGAATGTCCTCCTGGTAGTTTGGATGCAGTCGGAGATCAATTCACAGAATCCACACCCGCAAAAAATAAGAGCGCGCGAAAGTTGAAGACATTGTTTTTTTCTCCCATCTCCGGACAAGGAACAGATGTTGCAATGGAAGAGAATGAAGTGGACGACAATGAAACACCATCAATATCACTCAGCATAGCGGAAGACGATATCAGAGATTGTACCTTTCATGCGAGTGACATGTCCTCAACGTTACAGGCCGAACCAGCTGGGATGCAGAGTGACAGTATAAGGAAAGAGGCCAAATTCATTGTATTCGATAGCTGTTTGATGGATATTATTATGATGATGAAATGTGGGCATTGGGTTGGTGGAGAAGTATGTGGGGAGCCATTGATTAATGTGACTCGTGCAATTCGAGGCACTAACCTTAAAATACATGCCACCTGTACACAATATCATCCGTTCGCATGGTCTGCACAACCCATGCTGGGGCAACTGCCAGCAGGCAATCTACTTTGTGCAGCGGCCGCACTTTTTAGTGGTTCAAGTTTTAAAAAGTTACAGTATTTCTTTCAGTTTGTGGGAATCCATTTCATTGCGAAAAGTCAGTTCTTCAAATACCAAACCGATTATCTATTTCCAGCCATCAGCGAAGCTTGGAGAATGGAAAAAATGTCAATGGAAAGTACATTCGCGGGCAAACGCTTCAGGCTAGCCGGTGATGGACAGTGCGACAGCCCAGGAATTTCAGCCAAGTACTGCACCTACCACTTTCAGGACATGGAAAGTAAGACAATTGTGAGTTCGGTGGTCGTGCAGGTGTCACAAAGTACATCCTCAGTGGCCATGGAGAAAGTTGGCTTTGTAGCATCATTGCAAGAACTACAATCGCGGGGAATGGTGATCGACCTGATAGCCACGGACAGACACGTTTCAATTGCCAAGACAATGAGAGAAGAGTACAAAAATATAAATCACCAATTTGACGTATGGCATCTTGCAAAAACAATCAATAAAAAATTGTCGGCTGCAGGAAAAAAAAAAGATATGCAAGGTATTTCACAGTGGTCCAAGTCAATCAGCAACCATCTTTGGTGGAGCTCAAAAACATGTGAAGGGTCGTTGGAAATTCTACTGGAAAAATGGCGGTCAGTAATGTTGCACTGTAGCAACGTACATCGATGGTCGACAAATGAGCATTTCCACAAATGTGAACATGGCCATTTGTCCACAGAGGAGGCACGGAAGAAGAAGTGGTTGATTCCTTCATCACCCACTCACAAGGCCATTGAAAAGATTGTATTTGATAAAACTATAACAAGAGATTTGAGGGGACTCACGGAATTCTGCCACACAGGAGATTTGGAGGTGTTCCACAATATGTGCCTAAAGTACAGGCCCAAAAGATTGCATTTTGGCATGGAAGGCATGATAAATCGGACTCTTCTAGCGGTCTTGGCACATAACCATAATGTTGGCCGTCAACAAAGTAGGACGACCGGAACTTTAGGGACGCTTCGCTACAATAAGGCCTTCACTAAAAGAAGTAAACAATGGGTGATCAAACCAGTGTTTGAGGATATGCAATATGAGTTTATTGAGAGACTTATCGTAGATGTCCTCGATAGGCACATACATGGAGTGGTGAACGAACCTATGCAGGGGACAACTGCATTGCCACCCAACATTGCCTCTGTTCCATGTCCACCTAAAGCAGAGCTCATTGAGAAATACACATCACGGTTTAAATGATTGTAATTTGATTGTCTGTTCTCTCGAGTCTCCTCATGTTGCAGGCCCATTGCAATTAAACCAAACAGTAATATAAATCATTTTTACAAAAATTATAGAATGTTTCCGTATTACAAACACATGGCCGACCCATAGGGACAATAAAAAAAAAGGCACGCAGACAAGATGCCCTTACACTAACTGGAGCTAACTAGAAATGTGTGCTCGCTCAAAGTGAAGGTCAGCTGCTTTGATGTTTTGCTCGGGTGGCGGAACGGCCCACGACCCAGTATAAGGTTCTATTGTGATTTGACCTTGACAGGCCGGGACCATCCTGAAAGAAACGAAACGATGAGCCACGTTCATTAGAAGAAGTAACGTCGGCAAAGAAGGAGTGGTGTTTCGGGTCTGCCCTACACAGAGACACAATGGAAAATGCAAATATAATGTAAGTAACTTTTGATGAGTTTATACCGCAATTTCATTACTATACAGTGGCTTTAAAGACGGGTTCAGTTGTACTTGTTCGTTCTATGTGGCATATTGTTTTCTACCGCGCACTATCTTGAGGAGAAACATCTGCTTTTACTGAAGCACCTCAAAACCTTCCTCTTTGCTTCTGCTTTCTCTCTCCCTCTCCCCTGCTACAACTGGTCCACTGTCTGCGACCTCGGTCCTGGGCCCTTCCACTCTCCACCTGCACTGCCTCCCTGTCAACCCCTGCACTGGGGGACTGTCTCAGTATCCTACAGCCCCCCCTTCCCAGCACTTGTTCTGCACTTACCTTGCACTTGCCACCAGCTGGCCCTATTTATTTATTATTTTATGCTACTTACCTTGTACTCCACTCCCCCCCCTCCCTGCCTCGCCACGCCTTTAAACACTTGTGTACACCCAGTAGCGCTGTCCTCGCTATGATTTTAATAAGGATCTGATGGTGAGACTAATTTCATTTTTTATGTTTTTAGGTACATCATTCACTACTGTCTGTGTCACGAGTACCGGACACCGGCGGACGGCTTCTACAGCCGCCAGTTGCTTCTCCGCGTGAACAACGTTACCACCCTGACCATTTTATGGGACGATCGCCAAGTACAAGTATGCCCTTACGCGGTACTAACGGTTAGATGCAACATACCTACCGTTGTGGTGGCCTAGTGCCTCGTTGTTGGAACAGCCATGCGATTATCAGTGCGACCGAAGAGCTTATTTTTATCGTAAACCAACACCCTGTGTACTGCACACGAACATCGCTTCCCTCAAGACGAACTAATTTGGATCGAGAGCAAAGAAAAATGCAAATCGCTGAATATTCTCTAAACATTTGATGTCCAATAAACGTACTTTGCCAAATGTACAATCTTGCCGTTTGCTTTTAAACCACGGTTTCACATTCCGAATTGTGGCGCTGTATTGTGAGATGCTCTAAGACCCTGTGTACAGCAAAGGACCATCGCGTTCCTCAATACGAACTTTTTGGAACATGAGCAAATAAAAATGCAAATCGCTGAATATTCTCTAAACATTTGATGTCAAATAAATGTACTTTACCACATTTACAATCTTGCGGTTTGATTTCAAAGTACAGTTTCATATTCCGAATTGTGGTGCGCTGTATTGTGAGCTGATCTGTGTTGATTTCCGGGGTCTGTGTGGAGTCGCGTAGAAGACGCCTGGGCGCGTTTGCCTACGCAGCTCAGTCACGTCACGGATAGAGACGGGGAATATGAATGTTTTGATAAAGTCTGTTTCAGGGGCGGGGGATTTGATTTAGTGCCGCAAAGGCAGGTGAGCCAGGTCGATGCGGCGGAATGATAGGATTATCACAAAATGGAGGCTGATTTCGAGTGCGATAATGGGCGAAAAGTCGGGTAAGGTCCATAGGAAAGTTTCCTACGATCTACCGATTTATGCTTACAAACACATGGCCGACCCGTAGGGACAATACAAAAAAAAGTCCCGGAACTATCCTTTAATCTCCACCACCTCGAAATACAGTTGAGTTTCTCCACCCACACTGTCCAACGGGGTCCTACACTGGCAGGTACTCCTACTACATCAAAGGCATGCAGTGGCACAAGCTGTCCCTGTTGCCGATACGCCCCTTGGGCGTCATCCTCTGCATCTCCCCTGATGGGTACCTGAGGTAAGTGTAACCTGCACATGTGCCGGCAGGTGTGCCACCATAAGTCACAGAGTGTGTTGTGAAGAGGGAGCACAAGCACTCACTATGAGCCGCTACCCTCTGGTGTCCACTTGCCCAAGCAAAATTACGATCTCTCTCCCCACAGCCACCTAGACTGCTTACGTGTGACCAAACTCCTTCTGTATCTGCAGAGTGCTTCTATCTCCGCAGCCTTCTGGACTCCTGCGCTCCTCACGTGTGACTACTGAACTATATGTCCTTGACGTCCTATGCTGCCTGAGCCAGCCACGCGCAGATCATCCACGGCACCCACGCAAAGAAAATAAATGCCTGCGCATGTCCTTCGACATGCACCTCACAAGGAGGGACAACTCCTCACCGCCGCTGGACCTGGGACTGCAGGGGATCCTTCTCACCTTCAGTCAACTTCTCCGCTGGGCGGCCCGGGTGTGGGGCTGCTGGGGGGGGGTGCGGCCTTTCCCCTTGTATTGATGCTCTGACCTGGAGCGCAGTCAGTGTCACTGCTGGGTTGCCCGGGTATATTGTGTCTTCCAGAGAGCTCCCGAACTACGAAGCAGGCTTAACCCAAGGAAGATGTTCATCTGCTTACAATGGTGGGTGGCACTCTCCTGCACTAGGGTAAATGCTTGTCTCCCTCATTATGAGTGCGACCCCCTCACTAGCGTGAGTGCTCACCTCCCTCACTTTGGTGAATACTACCCACCTTCCCTGACACTATCTGTGGCCTGGCAGCCGTCATGAAACCTTCAAGGAAACAATCATGCAGTGTTGGTTTACAGCCAGTGGTGCAGAACATGTGGCCCGTGGGCCAAATGCGGCCCTTCAGGACATCATTTATGGCCCTCCATGCCAGATGTGTTTAATGATGAAGTGTTGCCTTGCCTACATAAGTCAGTGGTTAATGCCATTAAAAATGCATTGCATCATATGTTACAGTAACACAGTAATACATCAAAAAGGTCCCTTAAACCCCATGTTTTTTAACTCAAATTAGCAAAATGATGCCCCTACGACCGGTTCGTTATGATCGGCCAACTGTATGGGACTTGATCGGCCAACTGTATGGGACTTGTGTAGTAAATTCGTCCCTCTAGTAAAACCAGTTGTGCACGCCTGGGTCTGTTCACGGAAGTCTGAACTCATTGGATAGTCTTTGTAAAGGGTGGAAATGACTGTCGGTAAAAGAGTGGCTCTTAGAAGCGGGGCAGGAACGGATTTAAGGTAAATCCCGTGCGCTGTTGCTGTTAATCCCCGTCACCGTCTCCTGCAATTCACGTTGAGCCTCCTTAAAGCATTATGCATTGTGAGAGTGCTAATTGACGTCAAATGCTATCTTGTCTCTCGAGGGCATTGAAGCGATGGCGATGAGCGAGGTCTTGGGTGATTCCTGTGCTGCTGAACTTATTTATTTGAGTTCAGAAGACTTGAGCGCTTCTTCTTCTTCTTCTTACTGATAGATTTGTATCCATCAGCAGTGCTTTTTGGATACCGAGGCTTGAGCCTCATTACTCCATCTTCTCAGGTTGAGTATGTAGTCGTGGGTTAGACTTGAGTGTGGACGTCCCCCACTTTAAAGACCCCCTCAAACTCTATAACTACTTGACGGTCTCCACTGCAGGGTGCCAACTAGATATAAGTGCACCTCTGTCATTTCTGTGAATGCAATGCGGAGTGGCTTGTTTTCACCCGCCTCTCTGTTAAATTGCAGGGCCTGCTTGAAGGTTCCTCCCCCTCGTTGTTGCTGTGAGACAGGAGTGCCTCTCTTGGTACCTGCCAGTGCCCAGGGCTTCCCTGCCCCTCCACTTGCATGCGTCCAAGCACATGTTATGCGGTTTGAGGAGAAATCTTTGCCAGTTGGCAATCTTATTGCTTGGTTGGCTTCTTAGCTGTCCCAAGTGTACCATTTCCGAATACATTTTCTGGCGTGTCTAATACAAGGTATCAAATCCGGAATAGCTTTGCATGGATCTGTATTTTTTATGCTGTGGTTTTGAAATCCGATAACTGTATAGAATTGGGGTGCTGCTGTGGCAAAAGATTGGGGGTGAAAGGCAAGGGTAAAGATTTGGTACTTAAATCACAATTACCTACATCTCATGGTGATGGGGGGGGGGTGCAATTTGTAATTCACCCAGGGATCGAACCTGTGTTTCTCCGCCTCATTTTGCTTCCAAGGCAAGCGCATTGCCCCTGAACTATCCCTGACCTATCCTCCCGAGACTAAAGGTAAAGGGTGAAGTTACCCACGGATAGTTAACAGGGAGAGTCCATCCGGATGAGGGATCACTAGGTTCGGTTCTCGAAAGCCTCAAATACGCCAGATTTTCTGGATAACCTCTGAGCTTTTAAATTATTCATACATGAATTCAGCCATTCAGTACTTTCAAATGTTCATGTTGCTATCCCAAAGACATGGGATTGAACAGGCTAGTGAGGACTGACTCCAGTGCATCTAGCCTAGATCTTGGTGAACAGATTAAAAAGGTGATCTGAAGCGATTCCGGCTCTTGATCCCGAACGGTCACATGCTCGCTCAGTGGCGGAAGCCAGCAAACAAGGGCCTGTTTTGGTTTATAGTGGCCATCTAACCCACTTGCCTGCCTCTGCTCCTCAAGAGCGCCACCTAGAATGGTGCTTGAGTTCTAAGAGAGAGGTTATTAACCAGTCTCTTTTTCAATGAATTTAGAAAAGGGCTGTGTGTACTCAGCTGCTTCATTGAGGGAATTTTAATGTGTTACAAGTGAGTGCCAACGGGTCACCAAAATGTTAAAAGTTGCACGATGCAAGGCCACTTTACAAAACATGACATCACATGCAGTTAGCATGAACAGCTAGCTTTATCTGTGTGCGCGGTATGTTTTGCAGGCAGAAGAGGTGCAGAGGTTTGGCTTTGCCTGCCCTTGAGTATTGTGATCTGAGCCCTCATTGGGTGGTAGATCTTTATAGAGGAAGACCACTCCCGCTATGCATGGAGTAGGCCTGACAGGATTGGCTCTCCAGAAGCCTGTCCTCTGGGTCAATTGAGAGGAAAGGGTGAGCTCCAAAGCGGCTGGCAAGAATCGAAGATTCCCCCCTCAGCTGCATCTCCCAGATCTGAATTCAAACTTTCCCACAGACCAGAGCCACAGGGAACAAAATACATTGGCCCTTATTTTCCCCAACCAAGGGAATGCCAATACGTGCACTAAACATGATCAGAACGCCGCAACCACAAAGCCAATATGTCAGAGGAAAGAAAATAGCAAACATGTTGGGTGTTATTAGAGAGCCCACTGGATGTTCAAAGCAGTACACCAGTGGTGTTGCCTGGTCACACTCGCGTGAAGCTTGGGTGGGGCTGATTCTGTTTGGCTGAACAGTTAAGAATCGTGATCAATTGGGGTTCATCCAAAGTTCCTCATGAAGCTTTGGTGAGGAACTTGACTCAACCTTTTTGGGAACGTAGGCACATATTGCGTAAGTGTTTCGGGATGTGTGTACACTGTAGTATTGGCCTATGCAAGATAATATGGCACTGCCTTGTGTGAATACATACAGCCTGTGCAACTGAAGAGCTGTGAACCGTACAGGTGGTTTTGTTGACCTGATTTCTTGGCATGGCATCTGGTTGGGACATTTGTGTTCCTTTCCAGCTGGTGGCACTTTAGGAAGTAGCTAATCAGGTGTTTCCTTTGCTCCTGTGTCACTCCACATGCTTTGCATCTGGGAAACGCAGTGTGCTTGCTTTAATTCTCCCACACATGATGTTGGCGTGATTGCAAAGGGGCAGCTGTACAATTACTTAGAAGAAGCGGGTCTCTTGAAAACAACAGAGACGAAGTTGTAGTTCCAGCCAATCGCTTTATTTCCATAAAAAGGAGTGGGTCCCTCGCTGTACCCCAGCAAATGCTGCGTGCTGGGATGAGGACGCCCTGTCAAGTGCAGGCTTGGATGTTTGCCCTGAAGATCATTTACAGGGCTTTTTCTGCACGTGCGATGAGTGATCAGTAGACACGCATATCCATGTCTTCTTCTTATGTCCAATCTCCAGATTGCATTAAGTGGGTGATGCCTCTAGGCGGTCATACGTGAGGATGCACTGTGGGAACAGAACCCCCTGTGCTACCCTTCCTCAGGGCAAGGTTGAGAAGTCGAGAGCGGCTCAGTATTTGTAGCGCAAGATGCTGGGACTAGGATTCTGCTGCCATTAACTTCATTTCCAAGCAGCATCTGAGCTGTAGCATTCTCTTATATTGTGTACCAATCATTGTGAATGAAATTTGAATTGATATTCTAATTGTGTGACTGAAGGAAAGTTGAATTGTCCTGTTAACTCCGTAATGCTCTAGAGAGTGTGTGATGTGATGATGATTGTATTGTTTTATGTTATTGTTTTTATAGTAGCAATTTCTGCCTCCTGATGGATTGAATTGATTGGTAAGATGGGCAGAACATCACAATGTAATGTGAGGGAAGCTTGAACTCAAAGCACAGATTGAACTGGTATCTTTTTGAGGAGCACACACCAAACATTAGTTTGGCAGAATGGGTGGCAGTGTTGCCACTCTCCTTTGCTCAGTGTAACTCCGTGAGAAAGTCTCTTCTGTAATCTCAGCTGCCCCTAGCCACTGAGATAAGCGTGCTCCATGAGAAGTGGGGTGGCTGGTCAGTAATGATGGAATAGGCCTATTGTGTGGTCATGCTGTGTCTCTCTGCCCATGGGCAATGGTGTAATAGCCCTCTGCAGTTTCAGCTCGCGGCTCCATCTTTCAATATAACTCCATAAGAAAGTCTCTTCTCTACACTCAGCTGCTCCTTGCCACCGAGATAAGCGTGCTTCGTGAATAGTGGGGTGGCTGGGCAGTAATGATGGAATAGGCCTATTGTGTGGTCATGCTGTGTCTCTCTGCCCATGGGCAATGGTGTAATAGCCCTCTGCAGTTTCAGCTCGTGCCTCCATCTTCTGGAATCTGGCCTTTCCTGGAAGAGTGTCTTCCCCATTGTTGTATCCATACCATGGGATGTTGCGATTGTAATTAGTCTATTAATATATCAACATGGAATGTATCACAATTTTACCGGATTCCTTTCAACATGATTGCACTAAAGCCATCGCAGCTCGTAGGTTGCGTTGCTGGATTTCCCTTGTTAACACTCTTCTGGACCTTTGCCAGGCTAGCTTTCTCCTTGTACAGATGTTACTTCCCGCTTCGTTATACACATCTTGTTGCACCAGACATTCCTCTTCATCGCCGCGCCTCCTGGCGAACTGGTTGGATATATGGAGGTTATTGCATAAGATCTGTTTAAGATGCATCTACTATTTGAATGGCTTCAAACCCTCAATTCTTAAGGGATTCAGGGACGAAAAGGTCAGAATCCTGGGTTTGTGAAGTGGGATGTTCGCTCTTTGTAGTTTCCTCCCAAAAGAATATATTACAGCTGAACACCCCTGCATTCATCCCAATGTGCATTAGTGAAGTAACATCTGGCAGGACAGTGCCTTCATGCCTGTGACATTCCCAGATGAGCTCCTTACCTTCTGCTTTATTGCGATCTACATATGATGTGTGATTATTAACAAGATTACTCAATCGCTTATTGTCATAATCTGTGCTGGGGCCTGATTATGGGCTATGTGTGTTATGATGAGTAGTGATGTCACTGACATAGAATGTGGAGTGTTGGTCGAGGTTTGTGGTGCTGGGTTCTAGAGGTGTCAGTTGGACCTAATGTGCTGGGCTGGATGGATGTCCCAGTGCTTTCTCTACTTTACAACTGGAGAATAAACCTACATGTAAACTTACCTTCTGGTGGTTCCTGTTCATGTGAAGAAGGTGGCTTAGTTTATATCGCTGGCGACAAGGAAGTTTTCTATCCTGCTGGGAAGGAGCAGCCAGAGAAGCACTGCCTTCCTTTTGTGACTTTCATCTAGGTGTTCCAGTTTCCCTAGCGCCACAGGCTGTGGTTTTGGGAGTCCTGCAGACCGGGCACTGCAGGTGCGGTGGAGGTCCAGTCCAGGGTCCAGGTTGGGGATCCTGAGGGTCCGGTCGCAAGGTGGATGGAGGTTGCGGCCGTGATTGTCCTGCAAGCTGGGCGGTGCAGGACTGAGGGGTCCATTCACAGAGCTAGGCAAGGTGGGCCCTAGGCAAGTGGAGTGGCTTCTGTCCTGTGTTTGCTGGCGGGCGCCCTGCACTTGTGTCAGAGGTGAGGGCGGCGCAAGAGCTACTGGGCTGAGGTGCCCAGGTGTTTTGGATGGGCATGTCAGAGGTATGGAGTGCAGTGGCCGGGTGGCGCTGCCTTGAAGCAAACAGTTCTGCCGTGGGGAGGAGCGGAGAAGTGGTCGGACGGGGTGTTCTGCGGGGGGCTGGAGCAGAAGATAAAGGAACAGGGGTTCGCCACGCTGAGAATGCCTTTGTGCTGGGAAGAACTGCGGGCACGATGGTTGCCGGAGTGGTGGGGCCAGTCGGCGATGTTTCTCTCTTGGTGCCGGGAGTAGTTATGACGACGTTGCAAGGAGGAGGGCCAGCGTCCCAGCGTGTCTTGCTGGAATGCAATGCTCCGTTGGAACGTGACGTGAATGCAGAGGGCTGCATGGATTTGTTGTGGAGAAGCAGTGGGGCTGAAGTGTAGCAGCATGGAACGGTTGTTTCTATGGCAGTTTGGGGCCCATGCAAGGAGGGACGTTCATGGCAACTGAAGGAGGAGGCGGCGCTGGAGTTCATCAAGCGTTTGTGTCTGGAGCCGTGGTGTGACGCTGTGTTGGAGGGAACTGGATCCCGACCTGTGGGGCTCGCACATCCTGGAGGATCTATCAAGTCCAGAGGTCCTGATGCGGTAGGTGTCAGGGGAGGCCTGTTAGGGTTGTTGTGTTTATGTAGTGGCCTTCGGGATAGTATGTGTCTGGGGGTTGGCCCCTGGGGTAATGTTAGCGGTTTTGGCCCTGTAATATTGCATTTTGTTTATGCTGTTGTCTCCATATTGTGGCTTGTCGTTTAGGGTATTCCCCTGGGTTTGGTTTTCTCTTGTGTACTGGAGGGTTAAGGGACACGTTGTGTGTCGACGTTTTCTTTATTGCAGGACTGGCTGCATATCTTGGGGGTGCAGGGGTGCCGCAGGGATTTTGGCGCCATGTCATTCTTTTTGTGCATTTTTTGGACATGTGGGTGCAGGGTTGGCGCAGGGGACTTTAGTGCCATGTTATTTTTACTTCCTTGCATTCCGTGGACATGTGGGTGTAGGGTTGGCGCAGGGACATTGGCGCCAATGACTTTATGTGGTTATTGGTTATTGTGGGGTTATATGTGTTGTTTTGTGGTGTTTGTTTGCAGGGGAGGTTTCCCCTGGTAATCTCTGGGGTGGCCGGGTGGGCTCTGGAGGGGGTGGGGAGTTGACAGTTTGTGATGTTAGTCAGTTGACAGTAGGTACGGTTTGTTATGTTATGGTTAATTAAGTGTTTTCTAGTTAATTTGTAGGCAGTGAGGTGCTGTCTATGGTGCGGTTAAGGGGCAGTGAGGTGCTGTCTATGGTTACGGTTAAGGGGAAGTGAGGTGATGTCTAGGGTACGGTTAAGGGGCAGTGGGGTGCTGTCTATGGTACGGTTAAGGTGCAGTGAGGCGCTGTCTAGGGTACAGTTAAGGGGCAGTGAGGTGCTGTCTAGGGTACGGTTAAGGGGCAGTGAGCTGCTGTCTAGGTAGGTTTTGGGGATAGTTATGCTATGTTGATGTTTGGCAGTAGGATCAGAGTTTTGGTTCTGAGTTTGTGGGTTTTTGGTTTGGGGTTTTTTGAGTTGGACATAGACATGGTTGCCACATGTTTGTGTGGGGCTTAGTAGTTGAGTGGGTTAGTTTTGGTTGTGGTGTGCGGGGTCCCCACAGGGGAAGGATATGTTGTTTGTTTCCCTCCATTGTTGTTGTTCCTCAGTGGGTTTTATAGCTGTGTGGGTGTTCAGGCTTTGGGGAGGGCCTGTGGTTTAGGTTTAGTTTTCTTGTGTTTCCATTTAAGATCTTGGCTAGATTTTTGTGGCGTAGCAGTTTCTCAGGAGCTTGCGTGATCTGTGTATTTCTTTGTGACGATTGGGGTATTCTTCCATATTTGTGGTTGGTGAGCAGTGTTGCAATCAAGGTATTGTGTGCTAGTTTAAGCTGTGTTAGCCGGTGTGTCAGTGGTATGGAGTGTCATAATCTGTGCTGTGCTGGGTCCTTATTATGGGCTATAGAGTTGTCACGGTGCTAAGGAGGGAGATTTGTCATAATCTGTGCTGGGACCTGATTATGGGCTATGTGTGTATGTCAGTGGGGAAGGAGGGAGATGTGTCATCATCTGTGCTGGGGCCTGATTATGGGCTATGTGTGTTATGATGAGTCGTGATGTCACTGACATAGAATGTGGAGTGTTGGTCGAGGTTTGTAGTGCTGGGTTCTAGAGGTGTCAGTTGGACCTAATGTGCTGGGCTGGATGGATGTCCCAGTGCTTTCTCTACTTTACAACTGGTGAATAAACCTACATGTAAACTTACCTTCTGGTGGTTCCTGTTCATGTGAAGAAGGTGGCTTAGTTTATATCACTTATCTCCACAATTGCCCAATTCCACAAAAATCACCCTCCAATTGCACTCTTTATGAATTCTCCATACACAAATAATTACACCAGAAGGCTCTTTAAACTACCTATTCAGTTAACCAAATTCTAACCCTGGTGTGTCATTATTGTGCGATAACACATGTTTATTTATTTATTGTTTGCTTGTCAGGCGCGAATACAGGAAATAGATTTTGTTTCAAAGGGCCCACAGGGCAGCAGTGCAGGAACATGGGATAGCAGTACAATAACATAATAATAATAATACAATGGGGGAAGCGATAGCCGAACCTACTATGCCCTGTGAGTATTGAAAACAAGCCGGAGATCCAGTTAGACCAATTTCTTAATGAAGGTTCATGTGGGATAGGTATTTGGGGGTTTGTACCAGGATGAAGACCAAGCGGGAGACTATCTCTTCTGGACTTTTAAATCAGAAGCACAGACATACAATATCAAAGCAAACTGAATGTAGGTATAGTCGCAAGCCAAGGATCGGCGCAAAATCAGGAATATAAAAAAACTTGAGCATTGTGAAGAGTGGTCCAGAATTCCACTGTTATTTTCTCCAAGGGGGTATGTAGGATTGTCCTCCAAGGGGAACAAGTGGTGGGGGTGTAGGATTATCCTCCGAGGGGGATGGGGTGGGGGGTGTAGGCTTATCCTCCAAGGGGGATGTAGGCTGTCACTTTGACAGGAAGGTCATTATTTGCATAGCCCTGGCAAAGATGTCACATGTGTTTGTGGGCTAGACTTCTTCTTTTGTAGCTGATGATGTAGTTCTATCTTTTAACCTAATGTTTCCCACCTGCTAATCCAGATGGGTAGTGTAAACTGGAGGGAGAGACAAAGCCAGGGAAGGTGAGCAAGGAGAGGCTCATAGACGCAGGGAGAGCTGAACTATCCAGCAGGTTGGATTTTCCAAATGTCACATGGCTGGATAATGAGCCAGTAGGATTTGGTACCAAGATAAAGGACAGATTGAATTCAGAAGAATGCACTAATTGTAGGGATGAGGCTTGGGGAGGATGATTTCAATTGGGGATGTACGTGGATGACATGCTGTTAGACCTGTGTAACGGAGGGTTCAAGGTAAATGTGCAAACGTCCATCCTTTTCCCTTTTGACAGAGATCAGAAGGCAGATAATAGGGGCCTAGAGCAGCTCAGGGTCAGTGGAAAAGTATCTGTTATTTGGGGGTTGTGATGAATCTTGCAAAGTCCTCACAAAAACCCTACCTAAATTATCCACCCCAGAGGCCAGGGAAAGGCAGATGCTTCCTGATCCTGACCCTGGGGGCGGTATTAGCCAGGCGAATCACCTGGGAGAAGAAGGGCCCAAGGGAAATGGGAGGACTTTGTGGGATGAGACACAGTATTTTTCTTCCTCAAGGAAGGGAATATCCTTGATACCAAAGTATACAAAGCCCCCTCAGATGCAGGCCATAAAGATGAATTAGGAGAAGATCAGTAGCAGAAGAATAAATTGTTTTCCTACCTCCACGCAGAATCAGAAGCAGAATTCAGATGTCATCCGAGTAATGTGGAAAGTGAATGCTGGGCCTGAGAGGGTCTCCTATGCTCGAGTTTTCAGCTGTAGAGGTCACACAATGGAAAGCGTACCATTCAGCAGTTTTTCCCACTGTACTGGTGGCAAGCGACCTCTGGATAGCTTTGGGAGCCAAGAGAGCTCTGATATTGACAGACTCCAGCTGCGGGAAGCCACAAAGGAGAGGATTCTGGCCACACAGGGAAGTTGAAGCAGAGGGATGAGCATGCCAGACACAGTGAGTTCACTGTTACATTGTGACTCCGAACACTCCGTAACTGGCCGCTGGCCAAGTCCAGGGATCTGAACCTCAGAAATGAGATAAACCAAGTAACGCTAAAGAGGAAGAAAGCTTTTGAATACCAAATGAATGTAAAGCAGGTTAATTATTTTGTTGTGAACCAAGCTGATTTAAGAAGGCACAGATGGAAGAATACAAATTGATTATCGTACCAGAAGAGTGTGATTATCGCATTGTGGGGCATTACAGGAGACAGCCGCAAGAAAGAGCAATGTCTATAGAAGAAAAGAGAAACATACCCGGGCAGTTAAGAAAGGAACAGAATTGTCTAAGCCAAAAGAAGGCAGTTGAGGATTTCAGTGTTGGAAAACACTAATGCCCATATGAAAAGGGTGTTCTAAGGAAAAATGGCTAAAACCCACATGTCAAAGGTAAAGATTTGTGGAAGTGAAACAGAATCCTTATCAACAGTTGGTTAGTGTGAAAGGGGAAAAACAAGAGTGGCAAGAAGAGTGCCCTTCTGAATGAAGATATTAAGAAGGAATGGAGCATGAGCTGCAGAGAATGTGGTAATAACACAGGTGCAACTTATTGTTTCCCTTAAAGATTTTCTTATGCTTGAAGTTGTGGAGCAAAAGACATTGCTAACCTGTTTGAGCTTAACCTTTACCACAGAAGTACTTGCAAGTAGTAGTTTATTCTGGCCTGGCAGGAGAGTATACCAGGCCAGAGAACATTGTAGTTGTTTGATCTGTTCTGGCAGGAAGTACACCGGAGCAGAGAGCTTTGTCTTACTATGCCTGGCAAGTGAGTGGACCAGGTGGAAGCTAACAAAGTACTGTGGTGTGGTTACAAAACTTGAAGCAGAAGCTAGAAACACTAAAGTTTTTTGTCTGTTATTGAAGAAGTTGTTGAGGAATCACTAAAATATGTTTGTGGGTTCAAAGTACTGTGATGCGGTTACAAATCTTGAAGAAGTTGAAGAACCACTAAAGTGTTTTTAGGATTAATGCAGAATCATCCTGACAATGTAATATCATTGAAGCGAGTGTTGTGTGACCTGCTGCAGGCGTATTTAATATTGTCAAACAAGTGTTTTTGTGAACTGGCACAGAAGTATCCTGATGAAGGCCTCTTTGTTGAAACCAATAAACCAAGGAAATATTGTGTGCTGATGAAAATAAGTTGTTTCAAGATCTTTGTTGCATGTTAAAAGAGGAAAACTATTGTTGAACACTCGTGAACCTTTGGCTGAATACAAGTTGGAACTTTGTGTTATCAAGTTGAACAGAAAGGGAACTGAAGTGGAATTTTGTTACAAGACAGGGTTTCCTTAAACTTTTTGGAACTATTGAACAACATCTGGCTTGAATCTGGGAAAGGGGATTTCACCGAGATTAGAAATAATTGTTATAATGTGTATGTAACTATATATTTGTTGCTGTTGAACTGCCACATATTTATTACCTTGTTAAGGTGGTGTATGTTTAGGTGTGAGGGACAGGATACTTTTGTTAGTTTCCTTTAGTTTATTTTAGGAAGGTAAATCGTTGACAGGGTAGTGAGGCTTTTATCCGACCTTTTGAGCTAATAAAGTCACATGTTTGGAAAAACCTTAACAAAGTTCTCAGCCTCTAATTTCTAACCCCTCACAGGGTGGTGATGTCTAGGACTGTAGATGGTCCATGTGTGGCTAATTACCCGGTCATGTTCTCTGCATTATACCAGGACTTGGATTGAGTCGACTAAACACCCTGAACATTGAGACTCTACTTGTACTGGTTACGGTACCTGAGCAGATGTTTACAAAAGCCAGGGGGAGGATTGTCAATTTCTTTTAGCAAGGGAAACAACCTAGAATAAGGTTAAGGTATGATACCCTGGCCCTTCCACTGGAGTCGAGGGGAGTTTGATTACCCAATCTAGAGCCTTATTATAGGGCTACACAGATGAGAGCCCTGTTACCGCATCTGAGGATAGATATGGGTGAACAATGGGTTTCCATGGTAAAATCATGTTTGAAGCCGGTTACGGTGGATGAATCGCTCTGGGTCCTGTGGGTGCATATACCCACATGGGTCAGGGAACATCCCATATTGGGGATGCGCTGGAGTTTGTAGAGGAAGTAAAAGACTGATGACAGGGTTCACTATATGACCATCGCCCTTCAGTCATGTTTGAGCACCCCCACTTCAAGATGAGTTTCTGGATCCTTTGTGATTTCAAACTTGGTTTCAGGTGGGTTGGAAAGAGCAGGCCAGCTTTGGGTAGAGAGGGACTTCATCTCTTTACAGAGGTTAGCCTTCTGATATTCAAATGGGACTCTAGCTTCAGCTATTTACAGTTGAAGGCGGTACGTACTGAAAATAAATGGAAGTTTCAACTCCAGAGAGCATTGATGCCCATGGAAGTGGTACTGAACACGCACATTGGGTCAAGGGGTTTGATTTCTCAGCTCTATCAGTGCCGGGTAGAAGCAAAAAGGAAAAGTGCGCTAGGAATATGAAATGGGTGGGAAAGGGATGTTGGTATGACTTTGGATGATAAGACCTGCAAGAGGGTTTGTGTCTATGCACAGAAAACTTCCATAGCATGCCAGTATAAGATGCATGGCGTCAAGCTTCTCCATAGATAGCAATACGATCCGATCAGGTTGCCGAGGATGTTCCCTGGTGAGTCCTCTTTGTTGGAGGAAATGTGGGGTTACAGCTAGCGTTTGGCACATTTGATGGACTTGTGTAAAAGTGCAGCTGTGCTGGAAAGTGGTACTTGAGTGGATTAGAGACTTGGAGTGAATTCAGAGGGAAGTGGAACCGATGCTCATTCTATTTGGTCTGGAGAAGTGATGGATGCCTCTCCCACATGTCCCATTTCTTGCTAGTAGTGGCTAGAATCTTCTTGATAATCTCCTGGAAAAGGGACACATTGTCAAGTGAAAAGGAATGGGTATATAAAGCAGGTCAGATATTCGAGTTGGAAAATGTGACGGGGATGCTGCATTAGGCGATGCCCTCATTGGAGGTGAGGGGGCCCCCTACATTTGTAAATAGTTGTTCCCTACGCAGCTTTGACAGATTGCGAGTTGCTGGAGCCTACTCTATTGCACGATCACTTATGAATATGTTTGCAGTATGTGATGGCTTCATTTTATATGGTTTTCTGCCGCCACACAGACGGAGGGAGCTAGAGGGAGGTGGAAAGGGGAAGAAAAAGGAGACTGTTTAGAATTTTTGATGGTTTTGGATTATGAGTTGCTCTTTTCCTGTATCTATATAATTAATACAAATTGAAATTTGGATAAAATTCAGATATTTCTCCATTATAATTTCCACACCACAAATGGATACAGTGCTGAACATTTGTGTTACTACACTGGAGGAATTTCATCACTACAAACCAAATTCACTCTCCCCTATTATAATGTACAACTTAAGGTAGAAACCTTTATATATTAAGCCTTACAGTGTGTGTCGGGGGGTGGGTGTATTAGCACTTCATCTCAGAATAGCCACGCTTGTCATTCCACCTATTCATTCATGCCATGTATATAGCTACAAACAATCAGAATCCATTTCTGCTCCCCTTTTGATTAAATGTGCAACACAACATTTATTTCGTTTAATCGCATCCAAGACGAGCCATGAAAAGCCTGGATCTGAATGACTCTTTAATGGAAAGTGCTACCATTGATGCTTGTACTTTTGAAGCCCAATACTGTCTGATTCGGGTTTAAACGAGATGAGTGGTCATCCTGATATAAAACAGGTCGCAACTGCATGTAATGGCATATACCAAAGGTTTAGTTTGGCAGCTACCGATGGCCCTTCGTTCCTATCAGTATTGGAAGATGCTGATCTCATTAGGTAATGGGTATGCCCTGCAATGCCCACACCGGAAATGTACAACCAGAGAGGGTAATCCCCATAGGGAGTTCAAACTCTGTCTGCATGTTTCTGCTTCTCACAATGAATGAGAAAGGTGTTGACTTCAATGTTTTCCTTTCTTAAAGGCAACCCTTGGTTTGTCGTAATGGTGAATACAGCAGTGCAGTGTTCCCAATTCTCCAATATCACCTTATTGATTTGGGTCTATTAGCTAGAAAAGGTCCTCACGCATGTACAGTTTTACTCCCTAATAGAGCTGCCTTGTCATAGCGCCACCCTCTCCTAAGCGAGCGATGCAGTCGCCCTGTCGCGCCCTGAATATGCTCTATATGACACTTTATGTGCTGTTGTACAGGGTAAAACATAGCTAAATGTATGTGCTCCTGCAAGCCAGGGATTGTCTCATAACTGAAACTTCTTTAACAGAAGTCAGAAGTGACGTTGACGAGGTTCCAAAGGTTAAAGGCCACCCCAAAAAAACTCAAGATATACAGGCTCGAAGAGGTTGCAGGGAGGGAGTGTCTCCACAATGAAAGTGACATTTGGAATGGAAGATACCTTGACCAATGACTGGACCCTCCATTTTCTGAACTTCGTTTTCCCTTTTCGCTTCGCGTTTGTCCCTCCTGTTCGTTTACTGTGCCTTGCTGGTCTGAACCATTCTGGCGTTTATGATATGATATGATATGATAGTTTATTTATATAGCGCCTATACACAATGTGTTTCAAAGCGCTTCAAGGAGGGAGGGGACATAGGAAAAAATACAGTTACATTCAGCAAAAGTCCTTGAAACAGTACAGAATGTGAAAATAACTGTCATAATAGGCCTGTCGACATTTCTGATAGTGCAAGTGCATAGAACAAGTAAGGCAAGAGGTGATGGAAAGGAAGGAAACAGAGCAAGCAGTAACATTACTAAGTCTGACGACAATTTACGCAGTGCAGGTGGTAATAAGAGGCAGGGTGGGAGGGGGGGCAAGTGGACGGAGGGGGGAAGGAGAACAAGACACGCTACTGAGCAAAAAGTCAGTGACAAATTGAAAAGTAGGGGAGGGGGGAGGGGGGAGGGGGAGAACAAAAGGGGGACAGACAAGCTGCTATCAAGAGTCACAGAACAGATGATAGGAGTAAGTGCTAGGAGGCGGAAGTCTAAGAGGGGGGAGAAAAAGGAGGGGGGAGTAGGAGGGAAGTTGAAGAGGATGGAAATGAGGAGGGGGGTGGAGCGCAGAGCAAGAGGGGGGGCAAGCAGGGTGAGGGCACACAGATACTCACAGGGGGCACGGGGGGCACACAGATACTCACGGGGGGCAAGGGGGCACACAGATACTCATGAGGGGGCAGGGGGGCACACAGATACTCACGGGGCGGCAGGGGGGGCACACAGGTACTCACGGGGGGCACACAGATACTCACAGGGGCAGGGGGGCACACAGATACTCACGGGGGGTAGACAAACACTCACAAGGGGCCGGCGATCCGGCGTACCGCGGTGGACAGCGGTAGACAGGGCCTTAGGAGTGGGCCTTGTGAGGAGGGCCGGCCAAGCCTGCCGGCCTTCCCATTGGGCAAGATGTAGGCGCCCATAGCCAATCCCGTACCCCCAGCAGCAGTGTGCTCAGCACTCCAGCAGTGTGGCCAGCCTTTCTGGCAGAGAGCCTCAACATCTGAGGAAAGCTGGTGACTCATTTCTGGCCCTCCTGGGGCGGGTGGGTTGCACGTGGGCGAGTCGCCGGGGGTGTCCGGAGGATTTCATCTTCGGTGCCCTGCCAGCTTGTCTGTGAGATCTGCCTGCATAAAGTTTATGATCCGAGAAGCCCGGCCCATCCCACCGATGCATCAGGGACGGCGCTAAGGGAGAGATGCATTGGAGGTGGGATTGCGTCATTTCATGGACTCTGCACAAAGCCGGGGTCTACCTACTGCAGAAACATTCGGAGTAATGTTTTTCAAGGCCTTCATTTTTATGTACAACTCATTACAGCGTTTTCTAACCAATGCCTCCCCGGAAAAAAGAGGGCTGTTTTACTTTGTTTTTCCATGAAAAATGTCAACCATCTTCAGCCAATCATGGTGGGGGGCGGGTGAGGGGGGGGTACCCTCCCCCATTGCTTTGTGCACAGCCTTTGATTTTGTAGCGCCAAGATGCTTTGCTCAAGGAGTGAGGCTTCATCCAGGAGAGGGTTGGCAGGGGCAGAAAATAACCCTTAGCTGACTGCTAACCTCGGAGACACGTGCTTCTGTCCCTAACTAGAAGAAGAGGGGCAGTGGGCCCACTATCCGGCCCGAAGGGCCTCTGCAAAGGGAGACTACTATGGTGGCAAAGGGTGCACCGTGCAAACGTCCGTTTTCTTACTTTGCATTGGGCGACATGGCGCAGTGGGTCAGGCTGGGCAGTGCAGAAGGGCTGCCCTTGGAACTTGGGGCTCATGCGAAGGAATTAACTAGGATACCTGGGCCTGATCGGGATAAGAAAACCCCTTTATTTCTCAGGTTGTCTCTTGGGAAATCTTCCATCAGCATTGGAAATATTGCAATAGTTTCCACTGACTATCACATGGAATCACAGGTACCATTTTGATTCTGCGTCGTGTTACCCGAAATTAAACCTGAAGTCACTGTGACATGGATGGATTGCTTTCATGTGAGATGCGGGAGGAGGGGCAGGCATCCCTGAGCCTTCTTTCACAGTGAGGGCTGGGCCCCTGCAGCTCGCACTATCCAGCAGCCTCTCCACCCCTCCTGTGAATATAGATAGCTCATCTCTGGCTTCCATCCTGTGAACCAGAGACGCTTCCGTTTGGCTGTGTACGTAGCAAGGCCTGCCCGTTGCAGAGGCGTCTCGGTGCCCAGGAGCGCCGCAGCATCCCGTCCTTCAGAGGTGTGGCTGCGTGCAGGCACGGCGTGCCACTGGCCTGACCAGGAGCCCCGCTTGTAAAACATGAATGTTGGGCAACGCCGCAGGCACCAGGCGGAGCCTGGTAACCTGTGCCCCATGGCAGCTAGGCAGGGGAGAGGGGGAGCAGCAGCCCAACAAATGTGCCCCCTCTCCCTCACCAAACATACAAAAGCGACGCACAGTCGCCGAACCGGGAAACAAAGAGGGAAGGGCAAGGTGTTAATCAACACCTTGCCCTCCTCCCACAGGGATGCAAAGCATCTGAGCCCCCAAAGACAGGAAGTAGGCGGTGGAGCAGTTGTCAGGCACCATAAGGGACATCTTTTTGGCATCAGCCGGCCTGGGGGCTGGCACCACAGCCCCCCACCACACAGAAAGACCCAGGGGACAGCCCCAGGCTCCTATATAAGGAGCTGTTTGGCAGACAAAAAACAGAACCAGTTTGTGGTCCCTGCACAGGGACCCAAACCAAAGAGTACTCCGTACACTCAGAGTCTTTCTTTTTCCCAGAACCCTCCCCCCCTAAGAAAAAGGACGAGCAGAAAGAGAAAGAAGACAGGTCGCTGTACGGTGACCACACTGTCGTGGGACAAGAATGGCGGCACAGGCCAGAGGGGGTAACCTCAGGACCTGATGCCCAAAAGTACAGCATATTATGGTTACTGTAATTATGATTATGTCTGTTATGACCATAACTGTGCAATAAAATCCCACAGCCTTTTATTGCCAACACTTACCCAATGTCTCGCGTAGTACCTGGTGGGTGAGGGGTGAAGCATGGGGCGTATTATCACCCAGGGCATGTTACCACCCTGCCAGGATATGGGTCTGGTTAATATGCCTGCTTAATGAGGAGGGTTTGGTTTCTAAGCAGAATGACGGGAAATGAGTGTTGTAAATAGTCATTCTGTGCTGCGAAGCCTTCAATGTAAGATAATACATTGCCAGCTTGAGCTGGTGTCACTGAAGCTTGTATTTGCTCATAAACATTTAACCAGGCAGTGGCACATGATTAATCCATCGCATTATTCACCTTGGTGTCTAACGCAGGGAAATGGAAGCTGATTCGAATGCACTCATAGCAACCTCTGCTATCCAGGCAGGGATGCCTACTGTTATGGCTCTATGGCATGCAAGGAGAATCCATGTGATTGGCAGAAGGAACTGGCTGTAATTCAGTTGTTTTTCATTGCTGGTTCTAAAATCCCACCTAGTGAATCTAGCAAAACTAAAGATTGGTGATTGCAGGTTTGTGAATTAATGATAACCACTGACATTGCTCTGGCAACCTTCCATAACATCGTGTTTCAGCCTGCCCTGTCATTGTGGAAAGACAACCTGGAAATCATACTTGGTCCCACCGAACATGGGCCAGTCCAGCCTGACCTGCTAAGGCACACACCTTCTGAGGCCACCTCAATCCCAAACATGTGTTGGCCTCGTTGGGCATTTTCAGTGAGGTTTTGTTTTGGTCTATAATCACAGCAGGCTTGAGAAACGTGTGGGCTTGTCCTTCCCACTTGGGGAGACATTAGCAAAATTGAAGGTTGATGGGCAGAAGATTTTGAATTATTCATAACCACCGGCTTTGCTCTGGGCAACCCTCCAGACCATTGTGAGCGTACATGGTTTTGGCCATTAGCAGGCGGTATCTAGAGAGGCTGCAAAGTTTAGTTTTTGATGCAGCCCCTTAGTGTCCTCATAGGTTTTGGTTGGTAAAGGACACTTAACAACCAACAAAAAGACCACGTCATTTTGCCTTAAAAGTGGCGCTGAAGTGCAACCATTAGTTTTGTCTCCTGGCTGGCACTTTAATTCCAAACAAACAGAGACCTTGGTTGTGGCATACAACATAGAATGCACTGTTAAGTGCAGAAGAACACAACTGACCAGGTGGTGTCATGGTGGTTGGCAAAGACTTTTACTGAATTAAAAAACCTAGCTATCCCTAACTCTAAGATGGCTCTCCCTACCTCAAAATAAAAACTAAAGAATCTGTCAAAATATCTGTAAACTGAAAAAGTACCGTCCCGAGTCAGAACCCGACTTCTATCCCTTCCACTACAACTAAAGAGTCTTAATCAGAAGATCATTTCTCTAACCAAACCAGGAGAATGACTCCCTTCTCCTAGTGTCTTAAAAGAAAGTCTCTTCAGTACTTCAAACGATAGTGGTCGAATGACTCCTGGTCTTGATTTATGCACAGTTCCAGAAGTGGCCAGGAGGAATGTGACGATTCAACTTCTAGGGCACCAGTAGTCCAGGGATGAATATCGGTTTCTAAATCATGTATCAGCCCCACACCTCTAATAAACCAAAAGGGATTTGAACAGATTGGAAGCCAAAGCAAAAATGATAAACCTTCTTGTCCAATTTTGGTAACATGGACGGAACGGCAGGCATATCTCCGTAAGGTCATGGATCGTTGGTTAGTTGCAACACAGCAAAAATTATTACCCAAACATAAAGGGACTGTCCTTTCAAGGTTGTATACAAATATCTACTTTATTATTGTTACAACAGACAGTTCTATCCCATTACAAAATACAACCCTCCCTGTAAAGGAATGCAGAGGACAGACAGTTTCAAAGAAGGAAAAGGGATGCACTCTGGATACTGACAGGAGGGTAGTCGATAAAGTAATTAATCACAATAGTTCATAGATACTTGGTCTCAGCACAAAGGGAGCAATGAGTCATAAAATGTCACTAGGGCCTTTTGGAGAAGGACCAGGGTGACAGCACCACAATGTACATTGTGCTTGTACAGGTTCTTGGTGCTCAACAGTTTTGAGTCAGTTTCAGGACGCTTTGCAGCTTATGCGACAGAGTTCAAGATGGGAGACAGCTGCAGCATCAGGCGGCAGGCAGTTTGGCAAGCAAGGCTGGAAGGACCATTATAGTCTGGCCTACACGGCAGCCTGGGGTCAGGAATCGCCATCTCCATACTGGTTGGCAGGTCTGAAGCACTGGTTGAGGCGCCTCGGAAGGCGTGAGCGACTGTGGATTGACACCAGTCAGGGGTGCAGTCGGTTGCAG
Source organism: Ambystoma mexicanum (assembly GCF_040938575.1). Lineage (NCBI taxonomy): Eukaryota > Metazoa > Chordata > Amphibia > Caudata > Ambystomatidae > Ambystoma > Ambystoma mexicanum. The sequence goes on from NC_090929.1 coordinate 322,330,478, forward strand.
CTGACTGTGTCGCAAATGTCCTTTCAGGCAGATGCTGGTTGATGCTTGTCGATGCACTCCTCCTTGCTTCTTTGCTGGGCTTGTGTCATCCTTTAAGGCAGATGACCCAAAGCCGAGGAGAGTGTTGCAGGCAACGTGCTTGTCCATCTTTCAGTTCAGAGACTCTCTGACACTTCCCACCTTGGAAGCTTGCTTGCAGATCCTAGCAGGCTGGGTACGCTGGAGCTGCTTGGTGGATAATCTGGATTCAGTATCTCCCTCTGTTCCCTTGGAGATGTTTAGGGGAGGGATCTTGCTTCCCTCTTGGATTTCCTGGCCTTCCTTCACTGGCAGAAACTGCGAGGCAGACTGTACCTTCAGCCAGGGTCTAAATTAGTCCTTCTTCTTACTCCTTTCAAAGTCGTCGGATGATCTGCCAAAAGAAGGACTAAACCCTCTTTTAAAGCCAAATGGGCCCCAGTGATTGGTGCAGGCTAAGCCTAACTTAATGAACCAATCCAGGGTCCCCACCAACAATATTCTGTTGTGTGTGAGGTCCTAATCAGAGTGCTTTGCTACAGAAAAGGTAAAGTCGTGACAACATGTACTACTAAGTCCCACCCATCTCCCTGTCTGTTGTGGATCAAAGTATCTCTCCAATTAATTGAGCTCTCTGTGACTCCTGATCAAAGTTCAGGTCTCCCTTGAAGTTATGGCGAGAACAGACTTTCTGTCTCCATCAAATCACATACTCGTACCTTCCTGAATGGGCCCCCCCCCTGTGGGGATGACCACTTTATACAGTTATCCCTGATATGACATTTACTGCCCTTCATACTAAGGGGCGGGAGCTGACTTCAAGTTGACACAGATGCATATCAAAGGGTGTTGGGTTTCCTGTCCTCTTTGTCAGTCCTGTGACCAGGCCCCCTTCAGGCCTGCTTTAATTAACTCTCATCAGTATGCGCTGCCACCAGCAGGAAGACAAAGGATATGGCAGATCCAGGGATCCTTTGATATTTAATTAGGCTGGCCATGCAAGAGGAAGGTGTTGTCCTCCTCTTGCTGCTTTCATGTACTTCTGTCCGTCACATTCCAAATGAACATGACAGGAGGACTGCGCCCGTAGGCTGTGTCCACCCAGAATACACATGACTATGTGTTTGTTGTGCGGTGAACGTAGGAAAATGTGTGCGGATAAGCCCCAGACATTTTCTGCGGTCGATTTCCAATCATTCAATTTCTTAAATCTCAAAAAATCCCTGTGCGTATGGTTGAACTCCCCACAAGGAATCGACTCCCTTCCTCTGGCTTCTCTGGTAATGTTCATGCTGGGCCCAGGGGGAATGACTTCCTTCCCCTGTATGTTGGTATCAAAAAAGTTCCAATAGTGCCCAGGGGAATGGCTCCCTTTCCCTGGTTATTAGTTTCAACAAAGTTCCATTTGAGGTCAGGGGGACTGACTCCCTTCCCGTGTCTTCTTAGGTAACTTTCACAATATTCCCAGGCTCTCCTTAGCCCATCAGTGTTTTTTTTCTTTACAACTGTTTTGAGGGTTCCTCCCTCCGATGTTCACTTTGTACTTATTTAGTTCCCAAACAACCCTGTTCGCTCCCCCTTTCCCATCAGGCCCACTTTGTCCACTCTCCTGCCAAGTACTGCCATGAGGAGGAGACTTTTATGCAGATTTATGTGACTTTGGTTTGGGTCCCAGACCCTGGTTTCTATTCTTCTATTATTAGGCCCACTTGGTTCACTCCCCTGCCGAGTACTGCCACGAGGAAGATGACTTGTATTACTATAGTCTTCACCTTGGATCAGGTCCCACACCCGTGGCTCTCTCCCCCTCTCATTAGGCCCACTTAGTTGACTCTCTTCCCAAGTACTGCCACGAGGGAGATGCTTCGTATCAATATAGACTTCACCTTGGTTCGGGCCCAAGACCTAGGACTCACTTCCCAAGTGTTTCCACAAGGAATATGCTTCTTATCATTACTCCTGTGTCGTTTATCCCTCCCGGGTTGGACTGTCATTAGTGCTCTCCTTCTTGAAGCCCTTGAACAGTTTGTATGTGTTTCTAAGGACTACTCCCAGGCTATGTCTATACCGTTCCTGTATCTTCTCGCTGCCATTCTTCCTGGCTCCTGGTTGCCACCTCATCTCAGTACTGGCCTTGCTGGTTATCATCATCCTTTGGGGGATCTTTTTCATGCCAGCATCATGCTATCTTTATTGTTAGCTATCTTCTTCATCTCAATAGAAGTAACAGGTTTTATGTTACAATAACAAATAGAAGTGCAATCAAGGGGGAGTTGGTGGAAAGGTGGTAATGAGCTTGAGAGAGTTAGGTTCGGAGTGTTGTACCAATTTTTACCCAGGTGGTCGTCCTTATCCTCAGGAGGGGAGTCCCTCCCCACGAGGTCCTCCCGCATTAAACCACACCTAGGCCTTTGGTAGCAGCCTCACCTCCCTAGCCTCATGAGAAGGGCCCCCCCTGGGGAGAAGTGATGACACCTAGTGAATCGTCGCAGCACATTGAAAGGCAATGGGACATGGGAAGCTTGTGGCCTTTTAGGTGGATGAGGTAGGGGTGTGCAGGGATGCTGCACTCCTTTTCTCTCAGTTCCTCTACTTTGAATATTCAAGTTGCTTCTCTGGCATCTCTGCCTGAGCTGTATGACCAAAGGACCTTACTTTAGCAAAGGAAAGGTGTTGGCTTTTCCATTGCTGTTTTTATTTCTTTGCAGTTGTACAGCACAAAACAGGCAGTTTAAGACCTGTGTATTGCAACGCCATCTTACCGTGCATCATTCCCTATCTTTTGGCCCTGGACCACCAGAGTGAAACCTAGAAGCTCTGTGCCACATTGGACGATGAAAGGGAACGAGGAATGTTCTGGAATTGTATGCGCACTGCTCCTCTTTAACTGTTGCATTCACTTCCTCTCTTGACCGGTGAGGACCGGAGCCTGTGGCAGACCGATTCTAAATTTAGACAGGTTTAACTGCTTTAGCCTGTTCCTTCAGCCGCCCGAGTTTCTGTCGTCCTTGCAGTAAATCCTTTGTTCGTGTTGCTTTGTTTTGTTGTTCCTGCCCATGATGCGTTCGCTAGACGTCACAAACTGCACGTGTTTTCAGCAGCCACTTACTAATGCTGTCCTCATGCAGCCTCTGCTTCATTCTGAAGGGACTCGATACGTTCTCGGCCTCAGACGCCATAATATATGGGATAATGTATCCCCTTATGTACGTTCTAAGGTATTGCAACTCACTGAGGTTACTTGCAGTATCCTTTTTACGTATGGTAGGGGGTATTTTACTCCTATAATGCATGGTCGCACACTGTCACCCCCTTTAATACCTATCCCTTCCTTAATCTAATGCAAGAGATCTTCCATTTACTGATCCATATACTCAATGGGAAATCGGTTTGGATTCAAAAAGCAAATATGCTGCTTCCAATATGTTACAGAAAAATATGTTTAGCAATTTAATAAAACGCATCAAAAAAGTTTTCATTTTGTGCTTTCAAATAAGCAATAGCATGCAAATTCCTGCTCATCTGTGTTAAACATTCTACCATAAACAGTTCTTTGTCAACTCGTGGTTGTAAAGTGTCACAGAAAACTATTTTACAAGCAAGGAATTTGAAAAGCTTGTCAAGGCTTTTATTAGGTCCTGCAGAGACCGCTGGAATTCTGCTCGGTAGTGGTGCAAGCAGCAGGCACTGTGACATCACAACTGAAGCATAATAATTGATTACAGAGCGGTTGTGATGTCATTTTCTTTTAACTGGTCAGTGTGATGTCTCAATTAGCCTGTCCGGGCTTATATACAGCTATTACAAGCTGCCATATATTCTAACAGAATAGTCCCTCTCCAGTGTATGGTGGCCAGACAGCCCTGTTTTGAGCAGGCTGGAGTATCGTTCTTTCACACCGTGTCCCTATCCGTGCCATGCTTGTGAAAAATATCTGAATGACCCACTTCTCAGAATACGCTTTGAAGCCAGATGCAAGGGTGCCCATTCCACAAGAGTCCAAAGTAAGGTTTACAAATGTGGAGATTCGGAATGCTATACTGACCGATCTATGTAGATCCATGGACGATTTCTGGGAACCGTTCTTGGCTATGGTATTCAATGATATGACATCAGCATGTAGCTTCCAAGGTTCATGGAAACATGCAATTTTATTTTGTATTTTCAAGTTAGATAATAGGGACCCAGCTGAATACAGACCAATATCCTTTTTGGATACACAAATCAACATTATTGGCAGATTGGTTCTGGCCTGTCTACAAGATTGGGTTTACGAGAGAAATATCATATCTGAAATATAGCTAGGATTTAGATCTGGTTTGGGCACAAGCGAGCAGTCATTAATTATATATTTAATTATAGCTAATTCCATTTTGTTGAAAAAAGGAAACAATCTATCTGGCATGCATGGACATCGGCATTGCCTTTCATAGAGTTAATAGAAATAAATTATGGCAGTTGCTATGGGGAATGAATTGTCCTGAAGACTTGATCCGCCTACTTTCTCAGATAAACAAAGACAACGAGGCATGTGTACGCTCAGGGCTCCATGGACATTGCACTCCCTGGTTCTCAGTGGAATGCTAGCACCATTACTGTTCTCCTTACATATCAATGATCTAACCAAACATTTGAATGCATGTGAAGCGGATGTTCCTCCTTTCGGCATTAAAAGCATTTGGGTGCTAGCATACGCTGATGACCGTGTTGATTGCACAGACACCTCGATCCCTACAGAGGCTCCTAGACCCATTGTTGGCACTTATGGGGCGACTTGACCTGCCAGTCTGGTTCTATGTCATTTTCTCAATTACATAAAAAAAATGTTTGGGCGATTTTAGGCGGGCTACAACAATAGAAAAAAGGACATTTCTTTGCCCCCCCCCAAATCCCAGCTCCCTCCCCTCCAAAGACTCCCCTCCCACCATTACACACACACACACACACACACACCACCCCCCCTAGCCCCTCCCAGCCCCTCCCCCGTTCTCCCTCGTGGCTGCTTCCGGGTCCTGGCATCCCTGCACACCCTCGTGTGCATCACAGGGCCTGATGGTTTGATTTAGAAAGACCGCTCTGTATAGTCACTGAGCGGTCTTTCTAAATCGGTCTTTTTTAAAAAAAAAAGGTCTTTGACCTAGTACCGTCAGTCAATGTCTTAAAATCAGCCACTATGGTCTGTTCACCAGTTTGATGTAGATGTAACAATAAAAACAAGAACCTCACTTTCTGGATTAAAAAAGAGAAGATTTCTGTGGTTGAATGTTTTCAATATCCAGGAGTCACCTTTACTTACAATCTTATGGAGCAATGTCACGTGGGGAAACAGGAAATGTGAATGGCAGAGGCTATCAGGGGCATAGCGTGCTTTGCTAAGTCATTTAAGGTCCAGCCTGTGCAGATATGCCAAAAAATATCTAACGCCAAATCCAAAGTAACAATCTGATATGGGGCAGGAATCTGAGGGTTCTCAATTTATTCCAAATTGGTCATTATGGGGAATGGCTATCTACAGCATATATTAGGTTTGCCCCTTTTGGCACCTAATTTCGTATTTCATGCGGAATTGAATATGCCCTTCGTTGTGGATATTCTTGCCTTATAATGTCCTTCTTGTGGTTAAGAATTTGGGTGAACACAAAAGCAACCCTCACTAAATTAATCTTGAAGCACATTCTATCTTTTGAAATAAGCCCATCCGTAATTACCTTGTGCCACGTTCTCATTTTTATGACCCTGAAACAATTGCCCATCATCCACCTACCAAAATTAAACCGGCCTGGAAGTTAAGAAGTATGGTAGACCATGAGGACATGGAGCTAAGGAAACCACTGAATAGAAACACTATCTCTTTCTTTTCAAAAGGTCGAATTCCGGACTATTTTCTCTGGGCCAAACACATGTTTTAACATGTTTCAATTAAGAGCCTGGTTTGAGGCATTACTTCATCTCGGGCCCTGTAGACTCAGCATGATTCTAGCTGTTTACTTTGTGGTGCCCCGAAGGAGGATTTGCTGCATTTATCCTTTTTTTGTCCAGCGTATGCATTCCTGAGACGCCGTTTTCTGATCCCTGTGTACGGCCGTTACATTTGTATCAATGTTAACTTGTCTTGTTTCATTTGTTATTGGCTGAGACCCAGTTCATAACATTCTCCTTGTTATGCTTTTTAAGATGTGCTCTGAAGATCAGAAACGCTTTGATGAAAGAATGGCATTCCTGAGTTTAGTCTGATGTAGGATAATGTACATATGTTTGAACACTAGCTCACTAATGCACCTATTAGACAATTATTAATTGTTTTATTGTTTTATCTCATAAAATGTATATGAATGGTTTCAGTCTGTTTTGATATTCCAAAAATTGATAATGATTTACTATTTATTAAATTAAGCAGTATTATATGTATATTTTTGTATGGAATGAGATTTTACGTGTTTTACCAAAATAAATCTAATATGATGTACTGGCTAAATGCTTATCAGAGCCCTTCTCTGATAAACAGTGAAGGGAGGTCTGGTTACAACTGCAGGGGAAGCTGGTGGTGTGACGAGAGTCATGCCCTTACACCCAGGTGTCATCTGCCAGGCAATTAGTCCACTCACCCTCCAAGCCCCTCCGGATTTTCCCATTCACTTCAATTGACCCCGACACGCCAAAAATGAAATTGTGTGTTCATCCCCCTAGGAGCCCAAAAGGTTAACATGTATGACCCGGAGTGTAAAATGTGCACCTCTTTATTACCAGACGATCAGAAATTAATGGGCGGTCCAAAGGAACGAGAACATGAGTAATGGTGGGGTGATAAAAGAGGAAGGATACTGTGCCATGGGGGCAGAAGGGATTAGAAGTCTTAAAAGGATTGGGGCAAAAGAAAATATATGTACATTCAGTGCCACAACATTGTTCGAAGCGTGCCACTGTCAGGATTTATCATAATTTGCGTACCTCCCCAGAACAAAATAATGAAAATCTCCCTAAACAAGTTTAGAATATTTAAATTGCTACTGAAAACCTTGCACCAATTGTAAAAATAGCGTTAAAGTGTGACAGCAGTCAAAATCTTGCTGTAATTGTAAATCTCCTATACACCAAAGCTTCAAATGTGAAGCTAGACGTTCTGGCATGTCAATTACATTGTTCTGTTCAGAGCTCAGCCTTTGGTGTCCTTATGCTATGTCTATTGCATTGACCTTTAAACATTGCCCCAGTGTCTGGTTTGTAATATCTGGTCATCCTCCTTCTGTGGCGACTAAGCAGATACTAGACAGGGATACCCAGCTCTATTCATTGGACCGGATTTTCCCGGATCCTTTATCCAGCAAAAAAAAAAGGTCTCCCTGGATCTCAGACCAGAGAAATCTATTTGCTCCCTTTCACGTAATTGATTTGCTTTTGTTGCCGTAGCTGGGACTCGAACTCAGGTCGTCAGGACAAAAGTCGAGAGACTTACCTACCATGGAATGTCTGAAAAGAACCCCTGTGAATATGCCTGTTAATGTTGTACTCAGCATAGAATATACAAGTACAGCTTTCTACTTTTCAAAGATGTACACCTTTAATGTCCTTAAATAGAAATGTTTATTTATCGGGTCTGAGAGAAATCTCCTGAGCTACTCCCCCCTGGCAACTCCACCAAACGCTGGTGGGATCCAACAGTTAATAATTTCCATTTCCAGCACTGGGGATACCTGAGAGGTGAACACCCAGTACTGTTGGGACCCTAGCATGCGAGGCGTGCAGAGCATTGACTGGGCATTCTGGTGAAGGCGCTCGACAAGCGGACAGTACAACCATTGAGTGTCAGGGCACGCCAATGTGTTGGTGTACTCTTTAACATTGTAGACATGCATAAACCAATGCCGATAAATCGAGTACGGTCTCAGTAATCCAGAACACGACCATTCAAAACACGAACTCTTTAACATTCTATGCTTTCTAGAAATACTGTAGGCTGGTGTGTCCTGAAAGTCTTTGCATACATATAGAGGAGCGGCTGTACAAATGCACTACATTGGAAAAGAAATTCCAGATTTTATTTCAGTGCTATAACTAAATGATAATTTCACATTTCCAAGTGGAATATTCAAAACACTTTTTTCAAGTCTGATATTTTCATCAGTTCCTATGTGTGCAATTGTACAATCTCAGAAAATTACAATCCATATGCATAACAAATAACATTGGTTCTACTGCAAGTGCAGTATCCATCTTTAGGCCTGATGATGGTTGGTCACTGGGACGGATTTCTCTGGATCCGCCAAAACATGTCTCCCGTGGTTTCGGATATGAGAATACCATTTCCATCCTTCAACCGTTTACGTTTTTAAGGTGCTTTAAATATTGCTGAAGCCGGGTTTTAACCCCACATCGATAATACCAGGGTGGAAACACCCACAAGACCACTAGAATGCCTGGTCAGGATACCTGTGAAATTGCTTGCTAAGCTTGTACTCTGCAGGGCCTATTAGATGGCAGCTTTGTAGGTTTAAAAGGTGGGCACGTTTTAACATCCTCTCTAATTTTGCAGGTGTTTACTTCATCTCCTGAACCGCAAATTGCGTGGAGGGGCATCTGAGAAAAATCTCTTGGTCAACCCCCTCACCAACAAATGAAATGTCCAGAGAGACTACCACCACCCCTGTCGCTGCTGGGATCCCACAGCAAATATTTTCCATTTCCAACACAGGGCCCGATCGTCTTTCGGCAGTACCTGTCTTCAGCTAGTCTGCCCTAGCTGCCCAGACTGAGGAATTACTGTATGAATGATGGCTCTTAAGGGAAGCTGGAAAGATGCCCCTTTGGCTCGCTATTGGTTGCTTGTTCACCAGGGCCTGCTTGTGTGGGTGTTCACATCTGCAGAGGTTCTCTCCGACCTTGTGATACAGGGGAATAGAGATCGCTCTGACTCATCAGCAGTGGTTATTTATCTAATTTCCAGGCCAAAGCGTCCTCCAGGCCCTTTAGACCGAATATGCGGGATGATGATTCCCAGAGAGATGAAAAGCTCATTTGCGTCACATCGTACAAGCAACGTGTGCGCTGCTGCCGTCCGCTGCAAACAGTGAGTGCTTGTGTGGGCCTCAATGCACAGCAGAATGAGGGGCTTGACAGGATCATGGAACAAGGCTGCAGCAATGCCACGCTGCCAACAGCCAGGCAGATGGCAACCCGGAGCATTAATCTAGGCAACAAGCCATTGGTAAGGATTGAACACCCTATGTCCAGCTGGATAATTAATTAGTACAACGGTAAATATGAAATCAATCAGTAGTTTCGTTTTGTAAGAATTATGTAACACAACTCAATAAGCATCAAAGAGAATGTCCATGTTGATAAACACTGGTAGCAGATGCCAATGCATTTTGAGCCAGCAGGGCCCTTCATCAGGGCACTATCTGATCCAGCAGAGCAGGGGTGTTGCTATGTCTGGAAAAGACCCGGGGCTACGCTAATGTCGGAACTGTCAGGACTGGGGGCTAGCTAGCCTTTGGGGTGTAGCTTCTGAGATTCTATCCGGGGCTACAACCAAAAGACCAGGGGCTATAGCCCCCTTAGCCCCCCCTAGCAACGCCTCTGCAGCAGAGTATTGTGATGATGGCCACGCTCCAAAAGAGTGTGGCCGCTATCCCAATAGCACAGTACCACAATATTCTGCTGGAGCAGATATGCCCTGATGAAGGACCCTACTGGTCTGAAATGCATTGGCCATTGGCATCTGCTACCAGTGCTCATCAAAATAGACATTCTTTGTAATGTCTATTGAATTGTGTTCTATAACTCTTATAAAGCAGTGCTACTGATTCATTTATGTTAAATGTATATTTGTACTTATTAATTAACCAGGTGAACATAGCATGTGCATTCCTCACCGTCGAGTTGTTGCCTAGTTCTTGTCCCAGATTGTTAGTTGAGTGTCTTTGCAGGGCACTCTTTCAGCGTATGTACCCCACTTACTGTTATGAATTATTCTTAATGTCTAAATAACAATTGCAAATATAGCGGTGCCCACCCACATTCTGTCCGTTACACGGAGCAGGAATTCCCATGCAACTTGGCAGCACCCATGCTCATCTGATGGAGAGCGCCACGCAAACGACATACTACCATCAGCCGAGCTGGTGAAATTCTGCTGATCTCCTCCAACACTGTCATCAACCAGGCAGGGGGAGCTTTGCAACCTCAATCCCACACTGCCTGCAGCTTTACTGATGTATGTGTGAATGTGTGGCTAGGGGAGCAGGTGGTGGGAAGTCTGGATTAGGGACGGATGGCCCAAAAACAGTTTTCGAATTCAGGTCTACCAGAATTGCACGACCAAACTGCAGACTTTCAAAAGAAAGTCTTTTAAAACTCATACAACCGATCAGCACACCTTCCAGACAGCCATCCTCTGAATTGGTGGAACACGGCTGCACAATTTCTTACCGCCATTATGCAGCATAAGTCTCCCTCTCCCATCAGCCGTGATTGCAGCATGAATCCTTCTTTGCTGTCACCTGTGATGAAGGAATGCAGCACCATAAGTGAGTCGATGTCACCACCCAATCCTATGAAAGGCAAAACTCTGACTCCCACACTAACATCATCTGAGCTGGTGGAGCAGATGGGTATAGCGACACCGCAGGGACCGCCAAGGGTGGGGCGCATATTCAGTGGGAGGCAACCAGGTCTTCATTCGGCAGCAGCACAGAAGTCTAGACCGCTGCTGCAATTGAAACCCTTCAGCAGCCATATTGGATTGTCACTTGTGTAAATGGATCTCTTTTCCCCCAAAGTGGTTCATGGATGACCTGGTAATTCAAAGCTGTTAATTGACTTTCCCTAGTACATATTGAACATCAGCTGCAGCACAGGTTTGGCTCATGCTATGTTCATCCAATGATGAAATGAAACCATTCCACACAGCCAGAAGAAAGGAAAATGGCTTCCCAACTCAAAGTTAATGCAGTTTTTGATCAGTTTACAAGTGGAAATTCTTTTCAACTAAAGAAGGTGGAAGTTTTAGTAACACCAGACTGGGCTCATGCCAACGGGCTCCAGGTCAACGATAGGGAAGTGAATCTTGTCATTTTGTCACTTCCGAGGCCTTTTGAGTCTGCTCCGGAGCTCGCCACCAGCTATCTCCTGTGCTGCTATCCCCTTACCTTCTCGTGACCACCATCTTGACCTTACATCACCCGCTCACAGTGCCTAGGATTTGATATGATCCAGCATCCCATGTCCGAACCTCACCATGAGCATCCCTAATCCTCAAGTGACACTTTCAGCAAACTCGTATAACTGAACCTCTCAACACAGCACTCTCAAGCTTTAAGGCGCCAATTAAGCGAGTATCGTCTCCACCTTCAACAAGCCCAAACTTCTTAAATCTCATGCTAGAACCCCCAGATCTCCTACCTTCACATTGCCCCGATGTTTGCTTCTCAGTGCCCCACGGCAACCCAAACATTACATCGCAATGAATAACCTCATGACCGACAATGTGCAAATCTTCTGCCTCTCTTAAACGATGATCACCGCAACTTGCACGTCAGGGCTCACTGGGATTCCAGTGAATTCAGCATCCTTCTCCAAAACAGAGCCACAAGAAGAGATGGAGGTGTCGCCTTCACCCACAAAAACACACCCCTTCCTTCCGTTCCTGACCTCCCAATCCCCACTTGCTGTTCGTCATCCACATGCTTCTCAGTACCGATGGATGAATCCTTGATCACCTGCTTACATCCCATCCTGAATCCATGGTGGCCACCTCTAGCATCCAATTCTTCATGCTTGCTCCGTAGACTTCCATCTTTAAATTGACACCACCCTATTTGATGGCCATCAGGCCCGGAAAGAATGTTTTCATCTATTCCCGGCCACCTTTTCTGTAGAAGTAGGACTCTAACCACCCCCCCCTCCCTGCCTGATCCCAGCCCCTCTGCCATTTAGAATGACCATAACTAACGCTTACATCAGCACCCGTCTCCCACAGAGCAATCAGACTTGGTGTCTTTCTCCTGATGCTTTAAGAGCTCACATTCGAGTTTCAACATGGAATTCATAGTTTCACGGTCAGCTTGATAATGTATTCTTGGAACTCACACTCTAGCTTCTACCAGCCAGTGTCTTTTCAAATGTTCTTTCTTAATGTATTGTAGAAATTCACTCTGCAAGTTCCAGCAAACATTTTTTCTTGTGAATGTCATTTTCTCAGTGCCCTCTGGGAACTCGCGTTCCTGTTTACAGCACACAGTTTGTCTTTTCAGTGTAGCTTTCTCACTGCCTTGTAGATCAGAGTTTAACCTTCTTTGTGTCACCGCGGTTTCTGTCACTCTGTCTCCTCCCTCTTGCTGCAGTCAACCGTCCACAGCCCTTCACTCCTGTCCCTGGGTGTTTCCTTCTCCTTGTCTCCCTGCCTGCCCTGCCGTTTGGGTACATATGCCACGACCTTTTCTACAGGCTTTGCTCTGGCCCACCGGCATGCATCTAACCTTCCCTTTCCCTTTCTGTTTCTATTTCGACCTCTGTCTCCTGGTCTGCTCAGGCCTGGTGGGGGTTCTTTTGACTCAAATGTATGCTGTCTCGCCATAGCTCAGCATCTCCGCATCAATTCCTCACAGTCCTTCCGCTCACACCTTCATGGCCGAGTACCTCAGACTTCTGCTCCACATGCTGAGTTTACTCCAGAAGAAGGCTCCTCCCACAACACAATCCACCGAGATGACGGAACAGAGCATCTCCAGACCAACACAATCCGCTGAGATGTCGGAACAGAGCATCTCCAAACCCACACAATCCAGTGAGATGATGGAACAGAGCATCTCAGATCCCACACAATCCTCTGAGATGATGCAATAGAGCATCCCCAAACCCACACAATCCACTGAGCTGATGGAACAGAGCATCTTGAATCCCACACAATCCGCTGAGATGATGGAACAGAGCATCCCCAAACCCACACAATCCACGGAGACGATGGAACAGAGCATCCCCAAACCCACACAATCCACTAAGATGATGAAACAGAGCATCCTGCAACGCACACAATCCGCGGAGATGATGGAACAGAGCATCTCTAATCCCATGTAACAATTAGTTGAGATGGTAGAGCAGAGCATCAGAAATACACAAAGCAAGCCACTGAGATGATGGGAGAGAACATCCCAAATCCCACTCAACTCTCCGGTGGAACAGAGCAATCTGGATTCCATGCAAACAGAAGTGGTGAAACACAGAAAGAGAAGCTGGTGTCCTAGAGAGTAACTCCTCACCTCCCCCAGTTAGATCATATCAGGTAGAAACATTGTTCGAATGGTGTTATTTAGAAAAAGATTTTGTATTCTGCTTAGTTTTCACTAACAAAGAATTTCTTTTAAAAAATCCCCCAGCGGTGATATTCGGAGGAGAATGGTATCCTACTAATAGTGATCACTTCAGATCTGCCTTCAGCGCACAACATCTCGGTACTACTGGTGATCTTTAGGTCAGGGAGCCTGCCATCCATAATCCAATTTAAAATGCCCATTTAACATTACCGATTAGCAGCCTTGGGAATTTGCACAGCCAATCAGGTTGTTTGGAATGTGGGCGTTATTCACTGGTTGCCTCTCGCGTTTACCTCTTCTCCCTTTGCGCCCATCGCCCCGTTTACTCTCGTCAATGGCCCACTTCCTCCATTCTGGGCAGTCGCCAGGGAAAGGGCAATGGGACCTGTTTCTGAGTGCCCCTTTTCTGTTTCCATGGCAGCCGTGATTCCTTGGGCTGTTTTTTTCTTTCATGAAAGGAAGCTCGCCCACGATCATCCTTTCATGAAGCCGTTTTGTTTTTAAAACCATTAACAACTGGATGTTTTGCTGGAGTGCTAATGACGATAACAGTTTTACTGGTCAGCTGACTGCTGATAACAGCGCTGTGGGGCCTAGAGCAGCCAACGGTTCCGTATTTTGTGGAACTGTCCCTTTTTCATGGGCTTTGTCCCACACCGAGCCTGTGCGGCATGGGTACAAATCCTGATCTTACCCTCTGAGGCAGTATTAGCTGTCAAATGCCTTCGCAGCTTAGCAGGACTGCACAGTGCCCGCCTCTGGGGTGCCTTTTGTCAACAAAGCATTAAAACAAGAGAGATGAGGTTAATGGCCCAGCACAGGAGTGCCTTGGGAAGGACTATCACTCAATAAGAGGTGCAAAAGGTGAGGAGCACAACGCTGCATGTTGTGTGGAATAATGACCAAACCAAGTTTCCTTAAATTACTTGCATTTTGTTTCACTGCAAACGCAGTTTTAAGACCAACATGTGATTTCTTTAGCCTTGCATAACTTTGGAGGCTGCAGCTTGTGACAAATCATGGGTTTCAGTCACTTCTCCCCAGGGGGAAGCCTTGGGAGGCTAGGCAGGAGAACAGTGTGCCCGTTACAAGATACCCTCCCTAGGAGTGCAGGCAAGTGAGACCTCATTCTCCACCTCTCCCCTCCTGCCCTCAGGACAAGGACCCCTTTTCCTATGAGGAACTCCCTTCGCAACTCACTCAGCAACCCAAAAATGTAAACCCTGTTGGGAGAAAACAGGAAAAATCCTTATACATCTGCTACTGTGATGTCTCATGTGTAGACAAGTACCTGCTTGGTACTGAGATGAAGAAATCCAATAGAGTCATAATGAATATGACTAAGACACAGAAGAAGGACTTTCACAAGAGACTGGGGAAGCCCCAGAGCAGCATCATAAAAGTGGGAGGAGAGAGAGAACATCAGAGAGAGACCCGGATGTTTCAGATCAGCTGCTGGAGTGACACTGATGAACACAGGGAAATGCTGGTTCCCAAGCTGGGGAGGAGCTGCAGACAACCTGCATCAGATATCCTGTTCGAGGGGCAGGCTAGAGAGAGCCTGAAAATGTGAATCCTGTCCCAGGAGGGACGCATGAGAGGGGGGCAGTTGTCGGGATGGTCAGAGAGAGAAACCCCTAACCAAAGGTGAGACCACTCAACTAGAAGCACGCTGGAAGAAGAAAGTGAACCAAGAGCAGGACCCATCCTGACGAGAGGAAGACAGACGAAGAAAGGGAACGCTGATCTGGTGTCGCAGCCCTACTGCAAGGAAAGTAACTGGGAGAGCAGCGGTTATAACGATTGGGATAGTCACAGTGAGAAGAAAACAAATATAACGATTGGAATAATTGTACTCATCCCAGTGGAACACATGTTTTCAAGGCGAGGGAGAAGCATCTTGCGACAACATACACTGGTGCCATTGAGATAGAAATAGAAAGGAAGAGTGGAAATAATTACTGGGCTCATCATACTCGTCCCAGTAAGCTGCAACCTAAGAAGAAGAGTAAGAATCTTTCCTGGGTTAATCATCCTCGTCCCAGTGAAAGACAAGCTAAGAAGATGAGTGAGAATCATTACTGAGCTCAGTCTACTTGTCTCAGTGAGAAACCAAGTAGTGAGAAGAGTCTGAATTATTACTGGGCTCATTGTACTCGTCCCAGTGAATTACAAAGTAAAGAGAAGAGTGAAAACCTTTCCTGGGTTCAACATACCTGTCCCAGTGATAGACCAAGTAACAAGAAGAGTTAAATTAGTCACTGGGTCACACACATCCCAGTGAAAAGCCCAGTGATCAGAGGATTATGACTTGTGCTAAAGAGAAGATTGTTTATAATCCTCGAGTCATAAGTTTGATGTCAGTGAAAGAGAGACTTTCAACTTCATATGAGAAGGACAGAGTGAAAGAACCTACAGGAATCAAAGCATCTGTACAAAGGGATTTGAAATTCCAAATGAAAGGCAACTAAGGGGCGTGGAAAAGTTCCATAAGTGAACTGAACAATCAGTTACGAGACATAGCCAAGAACTATCTGAAGTTTCTCTATTGAGAGAGACTTGCTGATAAAGCACCAATGGAGAAAGGAGTCATTCTCCCGGACATGAGTTGTTTAGTACAAGTGGTAGGATCTGAGCAGCTTAGTTTTGGACGGAAGACAGACTTTTGTTTTGGACTTCACAACTGATGACGAGAGCCTTAGTTAGTTGTGTTAGTTACAGAAACCCATAGCTTAGGGAAAGTGGGGTCTTTTCTTATCATTTACAATAAGAGTTTCTTGTGAATGGCAACTTCTAGTCTGTCTCCTTCTTCTGACCCTCCACATACTGTAATCTTGCATTCATAATGGGAAAAATGACGCTATACTAGTTTGCTTTGTTCGACATGCTTCTATAACAAATATGTAGTTTCTTGTGTTCTTTTGGTAATTTTGAAGGTGTTGCTATAAAACCCATTAATATTTCATTTCTTGAAACCCAAACCTGAACAAATACTTATAAGATTTACAGCTGTGAAGATCCGTGGTCAAGTACTTGAATCAGAGACTGGTTTAATCAATTAAACAACATATGTGATCTTCGGCAAATCATTAAACGCCACAGTGCTTGATCTGCCAAAAATGGGAGTTCCTAGAATTGTTTTAGTGTGGAGTTTTTGATATTAAAACATTCTATCGCTTGGTGTATTAAACTTTAGAGTGTTACATATTAACAAGAGTGAGCATTCATATATAGAATACCACAACCTTATTTGACTCTTGGCCTATACACGGAAACACGTATTAAGGCCACTACCAATGGTGCTCTAGAGTATCAAAGGCTGACACTCCTTGCAATGTTATTTTCCATGATGTCACTTCTGATGATGTCGATACAGATCCAAATTAGTTGGTCTGCATGTCTTTAGATGCATAGGGCCTCGGAAATCCCAAGACAGGCCTTGAAAAGAAATCTAACTGATCAACCCCTTTATGCATAACAGTCCTAAGTACTTGTGTAAAAATGCCTTTTTCAAATAAAGTAGATTGGGGAGAAGGAAAAGTGGGGTTGAGGGCGCAAATGATGCTGTCTGGAACCACACGTACCACAACCTTCTTCTGATGCACCACTGCATCTAAAGTGTCCTGTGAAACCATTTCGTAAAGTTGCCCACGCTAGTGGGGCCGACATTAAGTTCCTGAGCAATCTGAACCCGTATTTCTAATCCTATGTTGACTTTAGTCCCTCGTCAAGTTCTGCTGCCTACTCCACTTTGCTTATAAACTCCCCCAAATAACAACTAAACCGCCTTAATTTTAAGTATTTTTCCAGAATGTATATATATAATTATTAAATTATTATTATCAACACTTTACTCTAAAGGATACAACTTCGGATTGTACAAACTAGAGCATTTTCTGAGCTTTCTCCACACAGTCTAGACACATTTTCAAACCCATCTTTTATGTGAAACTGAAATCTTACACTGCTTATTTGCAAAGGAATAAGCCATATGATATCCAAGGATGGCCATTGGTGCGCTCATCCATAATCCTGGACATGGTGTTCAATGAATTCTCTAAAGTCCATTGCTCCCAGGTTCCTTCTCATCACTGGCTCTGCATTGTTCCATGTTGGTATGCCCAGCTTATATAAGAGAAAGTGTAAGATTTGTTCCCTTACTCCTGGTTTTAAGAAGCAAGCATCGCAGAGGATAAGGGCAGGCATGGAAGAGATTGTTCTTGTTCACATGCGCATACATGCATGCATGTTCCCGGTGCGCAAAGAAATTACACAAAGTTCATAGTTCTACCCACAGTCCATGCAGCCGGGGTAGGAGAGATCCATCCAGGATATGCAGTGTTGTCCCGATCATGTATCACTGCCTCTGAAAACATGAGAGTTAGGCAGAGCGGAGACAAGACACTGACAAGTGGGCTGTCTGGCGTACCAGAAGAAAGACTCGGAGCAGAAGACATACTTGTACCACAGGACTTTTATTGAGCTTTAGGAAAGCTCCTCACTGACCCTACTGCTAATAGGGAAGTTCCCTGCTTAACAAACTTAAGCTAAAAGTGCTCATCAATATCAGTCAAAATAATACATCTTGTCTTCTGTCCAAATCCTAACTTCTAAACTGATCCTACCGCTTAGAAAAACAACTTAAAAGGGAAAGCGAACCATACAGGTTGCCCTCAGTGTTCTTTACTCTGCAGTCTCTGTGTATTACCAGGAATCTCTCCTAGTGTCAGTTCTCAGTTGTATTCAATGGGATACAGGTCTCCCGAACTGTTTGTGCCCATTTTGTAAAGTTCCAAATAAGGAAAAGGGTTTCTCCGATATATAATATAACATCTCAAGTTCCAAACAAAATAAATTCTCTCAAGGATCGTCAATGCAGGGATATTTCCTTAACCTTCCTCCAACAACTGTGTGGGACTCTCCCCACCGAGATCCCAGTCTTGTTTGATTCTGGTTTCCCTTTGGGTTGATTGCTTATTTGCTTTATAGGGCCCTCTTGGCTCCCTTGGTTCTCTTGTTCCCACTTTCTCACTTGATTCATAGGGGTATGTGCATCCCTTCCTAATAGATCTTCCTCTTGGTTTTTGAGTGCAGCTTTGAACTGTTTGGCTGGTTCCAATGCTCTGGTTTTTAGGGCTCCCATAACCACTCTTATTATTTCTCTCTCTCTCTCTCTCTCTCTCTCTCTCTCTTTCTCTCTTTGGACCTGGTTGGCCCTCGTAAGGATAGATTATCTTTGTTCTTCTCACGGTCTGGTCTCTATGCCCCCCTCTACTGTGAGCAACCCACGTACCTGTGCCTTGGCAGGTCCTGCTCCAACGAGGTGACTTTGACCCAATATTACTGGTGTTCTCTCCAGCTCCTGGCATCCTCTCCTGAGCGCAAGCAGGAATGTTTTTTTGCTGGCTGCTATGTTGTTCTCTCTCTGGTTTTGCGCTGTGTTCAGTGTATTCTTTTCTGTCCTCTGGACCACCAAATTCTCTGTGTAGTCACACCTTCCCTTTGGGCCAGGTTCGCTCAGCCTCAGTGACTGCGCACAGCTCTGTGCCCCTTTGGCCACGTTTCCCGTTGGCCATGGCTTCTCCCCCGGTTTCTCTACATGTCTCTCTCCAGAACTCCTTCTGGGTTCTTCTCTGCATCACAGCCGGCTCTGCTCAGCAGGACAGCTCTGCCTCCCAATTCTTTTGGCGGCTCGCCTCTGGGTATCTTTTCTCCTCCACCATTCACAGGGGAAAAGTCCTTTTATTCTTGCTACCAGATACCAAAGGGTTGTGTTTAACTGCCATGCCCATTGAGAGGCGACCATTGCCTTCAGCCAACAGTTGAGATGTACTTTATACATTGTTTGGAGTTCCACAGCTGATAGTCAGATCCACTTCTGGTATCCCTGCAGACAATGTCTGAGTTATAGGGAGTGCCTTACCAGATGCAGAGTCCCTGTCCCCTGGTCGGGAGTCATTCCCAGTGAGGTCTTGCCTTCCCAAATACCTAGGGAAGGTTTTGCTTAGCGGGCTGACCTCCCTAGCCTCAAAGGGGTTGGCTCCCCCATGGAAAAAGAGATGAAACCTCCAGATCTGTCACAGCTGGTAGAATAATAAACTCAGACTGTTTACATCACTTTATAACAGATTCCTGCCACTTCTAAATAATATTAGTAAATGTGTTTGTTTTTATTTGGCCGAATGGTACATTTCACCAAATTTGGCCTTTACCATTTGACCGAATAAAAATGTACAAATTGGCTAAAACATACCGAGCATGTGGAGCAGGGGTTGCAGGGTGTCCCCCGCTCCTATGATCGGTATGTATTAGCTTGGGAGTTGCGGGGGTGTCCCCTGCTTCCTCAATATTGGAGGCGGGGGACTGAAAAAAAAAAAGAAAGAAAAAGGGACCCTGCAGCGTCGAATCCGACTTGCGTTTGAGGGCCGGATCTGATGCTGCAGGGCTGCAGTCAACCAGGCGGTGAGCGAAGAGGTAAGTAGGGAAAGCGGTTTGGGGTGGGGGGTTGGTGTGAGCGCGTTTGATCCTCTGAGAACTGATCGCATGCGGGCAGTTTTTTCCCGAACAGTTTGCCGTGTTCAGTTCGCAGACGGTCAAAGACGCCTAAACCCTTCTAAACACTGTATGGCTTTTATTATTATCTGTTTTAACAATACACAATGTATCCACTTTGAAAGGATGATGGACTGAGTCGACCCTAATGGGATGCATACCGGTCTTCTGCCGGCTGGACACAGACCTCGAAGGTGAGCACTTTAGCACACTGAAGAATTGAATGTGCATGTATAAGTTGGACTGAGGAGGGAAACTCGGTCCAGCCTCAAAGTTCCAGGTCTGTGTAAAGAGTTGAGCACACCCACACCACATATTAACAAAAAGGCATGCATGTGTTGTAATTTGAAGGCATGCTAGAGACACAATATGAGGCCAAGAAATGCTCAGTGTTGATTCTAAGATTATACAAGTGTTTTTAGCCTAAAGAATGCCTACGCATAATGCAAGAAGGATTTAGGAAGCTGTTATACAGAAGGTGACCCTTTCGGATATATTTTCTTGTGACATTAAACTTTCCATGCTTTGTGACAAGATGTTGCAAAAATCCAGGGGGTCTCTGCTATGCATGGCAAGAGGATTAACAAACAGTTAAAAGGTGATGTTACCTCTGTGCAAGAAATAAGTGCAGACTCACCTGGGGCTGTGCCCAGTTCTGAAGGCCACATCACCAGTATGATCAAAATAGCCTAGCAACTAATCAGGTGAAATACCTTGATGCGTCACATGGTACCAAAGCACTATAGATACTTGGAAGGCACGGAGATCGCTGTGTATCTCTGAACTGCAGCTCTAACCTGCACACAGGCAGCTCTCACGGTAAGCCAAGCACAGAAAATAATGGAGGAAACTCATAGCCATCCCTGCACCTTATCCAGAACCATAGTGAAGAGGTCCAGGGGAACACAGCTAAGGCTTATTAGTCAATCAGCTTGTAAAGAGCAAGCTCATTGGCCCTCGCCTGGGCCTTACTCGCCCGACAAGGCTCAGTGCACCACCGCATCCCGGAGTTCTTTCTGCAAGTGGCCGTCATGGAAAGGGAGAAAGGACTATGCATAGTCCCTACTCACCGACCCGTGGCAGCCATTTTATATGCTTTTTTTGTCGAATCAAGAAACAGTTGTAGTGCTGTTTCTTCAATGGAGAAAAATTGCAATTAGTACCCCGGTACGACGTGCCGGGGTACTAATGGCAATATGACCCCGGGCTTCTAACTATGGCCTGGGTGCATTACCCAACCTAGTAATGGCCCCTCTCCTCGGGTCATATTGACGCAATACTGCCCTGCACATACTTGCAAAGAAATGTATTGTATAGACATTTTAAAATGGCTGTAATTAGCAGCCTTTAAGAAGTAGGCAGTGATATGCCCATGGCCCAACATTACAGTGTCACTGGTGTTTGCATGGGGCTTCAGTCAGTGTTCCCTTCTACTCCAATGAAGCCGTTCTCGAACAGACATTAGAATTCAGTCGACTGCATTGGATAAAGGGAGCACATAAGAACCCGGTTGTGGCTGTTGTTACTTGCATTGTGGAATTGCCTCGCAGCCTGAGCTAGCTGTTTCGTCAGCGACTTGCCGGCTGCCAGAGTTGCGCCTTTTCCCGTTACCACAGGGTTAACATGTATGCCTGGATCACCATTCGTGCATTATGGAGGACCCTTGTAACATCTCCATTCAGGCAAAGCAGGAGCATGAACAATTCGCCACTGGCCTCCGGCGGTTTCATCTGAGCATTTCATCATTTTCACATCCGACAAACAATGCTTTGAAGAGTGAGAGAGCAATCGGCCGAAGCGGCCCGTGGCCAGGGCGCACGCGACAAGTGGGCGATACTGCAGCCTATGAAAGGACAGGGGTGGGGGCCGGCTTCATACTGTGAGGGCATCAGGTATACAGCAATGACAGTGACAGCAAACACTCCACATGGACGGAAAACAAACACGAATGGCTACATGCCAACCCCACAGACCTACACCGTGAGTCCTCCAAGGTGACAGGAACCACAAGGGCGCCTGTACATCGCCAGGACACGCGAAATAGTGAGGGCCTGGCAGGTTGGGGGATTTGCTGGTAAAAATGTAACGTGAGCGTGGGGCGCAGAATAAAAGGCACCGAGGAAAATGGTGCCGGTGGCTCCATATGTAGGCATGGCATTACTTCTGGCGCAGTCTGGTGCATAGAAGCCATGACTGAGACGTACAGCGCCCCCTCGCATCTGATGAAAAAACCTCTGGAGCGGTCTGTGTCAGGGATGAACTTACAAAGTTGAGGAATCTGTGGTAGAAATGCATCCATAAAACACCAAGTTCCTGGGGGAGTTTAATAGGTACAATAGCTCGAGTAATCTTGGGTAATCTTGGGTAATCTTGGATGAGGGCCAGACATGCATTTTGGTGGTGGAGACTGGATCCCACAACAAACAAGATGGAATATCCACATGCATGCCAGTTTTGGACCAAGGCTCTTGTCCTTCTGGGGCACCAATAGTTGTAGCTGGAAAAAATGTATAGAACTCGCCGGGCAGCATTTGATGGGATTCCGATCCTCTGGAGTCAGGCATGTGAGCTTAGTCCTGGGATTCATCCAGTGATCCCTCCTCTTGCCTCACAGGTGTCAGCCACACCTCAGGTTTGCCTCGCAGGTGTCAGCCATACCTCAGGTTTGCCTCGCAGGTGTCATCCATACCTCCGGTTTGTCTCGCAGGTGTCAGCCATACCTCAGGTTTGTCTCGCAGGTGTCAGCCATACCTCAGGTTTGTCTCGCAGGTCTGGTTTGTCTGGATTTTCATCATCTCTGGATACTTGGTGGGCACAGGAAGACCATCTCCCCCTGCAAAGGCTAATCATCTCACCTACAAACTGATGCACTCTGTGACATTTCTATCACTATGCGGTCGGTCGGGCATATAGGTGTTGTCCCCCTTTCACAAGACTGCAATGATCAGGAATCAGACATTCGCACATCCACCCCACTAACCAGGCCTGAGATGCAGGACATGTGGAGGGTCTACAGTTGCCCAACTCCACCACCTCCCTGCATTACTGACTCCAGAGACCTGCACCATGACATTCCTACAGGTAGGAGCAGCCTTCCTTCCTGACAGCAACAACAGAAACTACAAGCCTCTACTTGCCTTCTTGAACATCCTCTACAAGAACATCGAAGTGTGGATGAACAACAACTGGATGTGCCTGAATAGCAATAAAAGTGAGTTGATGGTATTTGGATCCTCTCAGGCGCGCGCCAAACTGACATCCGACTACAAGGCATTTCAAATCAAGGAATCCCACATCGAAGTAGCTGATAAGGTCGAAACACTTGGTATGACTCTCGAAGCTTCACTCAACGCTGATGCTCAAGCTTTGTACGTCACCAAGACCTGCAATTACTACATTAGACTACTCAAGGCAATTAGACCTCTTCTTAATGAAAAGAATTGTGCCACCATTGCCAGAGCTACCATCCTATCACGTCTGGACTATGGTAACGCACTCCTTGCTGGCACCAGCAAGCAAAACCTGCATAAGTACCAACTGATTCAAAATCAGGCGATAAGAATCATTAAACAAAAATCCAGGAGAGATCACATTAGCGATTTCAGACGTGACCTGCACTGGTTAAAAATGGAAGACCGTGTACAATTCAAGTCCCTGTGTCTAACCCACAAATGCCTTTATGGAAAAGCACCCGCCTACCTTAAGACTAAACTTACACCCTACATCCCGACCAGAACATTAAGATCCGAAGCTAAGGGCTTGATAACAACTACTAAATTCAAAAAAGAACTAGGTCTAGGAAGAGCTTTCCCTACCCGCGCGGCAACCCTCTGGAACAATCTTCCGACATGTCTCAGACTGGAAACTAATCTCCATGTTTTCCGCAAAAAACTTAAAACTCTGCTCTTCAAGTAATCCCTGATTAGAACCCTCGCCACCTACTGCTAACTTCCTTATGTGTCAATCTGTCACGTCCAATGTACTATCCTCTTTTGTGTCTCTGTCTCCTCGTATGCGCCCCGATGCTTGCGAGCAGTCGGCGCACTACAAATAAACAAATAAATAAAATAAGCCCTTATCTATCATCTCAGTAAACCTGGATAAGCACGATATGGGGAGGGTCTTAAAAGTAGTCAAGCCTCCCGCCAAGACTACTCCTCTCACTGACCCCACAGACATAAACCTTAAACCAGTACATTGCTGCAGTATGGAGGAATTATCACCTCAACAATTCCAGACCAGACTGGTGCTACATATGTTCAGTCTATAACCACCTGGCAAGTCCTGTGCTAGGACATTTCACCTCCCACCCCAGAAATCTATATCAAGACATTCTTATCACTGTCCAGTGCAGCAGCGGTCCCTTTGAATGGCCATCAGCAGCATGAGGTAATGTCAATGATACAGGGAGGCTTTAGAAATCCTAATTCACATAACGGGACATTGATTGTGACAGTACAAGTTGCCTGTGTGTATGCCTCTATGACAAGTGTTGGTGCAAGCTTCAAATACACACATGGCCATTCCATACAACAAATACATGCTGCACACACATCTATTTTCTCTGCTTAGTATTTAAATCTTTATATGGCCTTCCCCCCGATTACCTTGCTTCACTTCTTTCATTTTACTCTCCTTCTCGTCCTCTCCGCTCTGCTACACTTTTTTTACTCACTGTTCCACATGCCCCCTGTGCACAATCTCATTTCCGATCTTTTCAACTGCTGGCCCCTCTCCATTGGAACCTTCTTCCACTATCCCTCTGATCTATATCCTCTTATTCTCTGTTTCGCTCATCCCTAAAATGTCATCTACTTCAGTCTCCTATTTGATTGCTATTGGCTGATTCCGAACACAATTGCTTTGCTGATTTTAATGTACTGTTGCCTGTTTCTCTGTGAAGCACTTTGGCAAAAAAGTGCTATATAAAACCGAAAGAAATACAAATACATCTGTGTATCTAGCAGGTCCATTACCCGCACCTTTGGTCTGGTTACTGATATACTTTCATTTCACCCAGGCTGATCCCCACACCTGCCAGGTACCTGGTAGAAAATAGTGTTACATGCCAGGGTGCTGCTCAATGGAGACATCATTATGGTTTATCCAGCTGTTGTCCCCATCCCTCATTTGAGAAATCTTGGTAGATCACCAAACGGCCATCGCAATATCCATGAATGATTCACAGACTACTCTTGCAAACTTCCTACCTAGCAACAGTGATGTGTAGTAGCCACAATGAATTGCATGGCACAAGGTGTCATTGTCATTATGAAGTGGGGATGGAATGGAGGTCACGCGTAACTATGTTAGAATACTCATTTGACCCATCTGGGTCATCAAAACCCAGCTCCTTTTTCCCCACTTCCTCTCATGATATTCACCCAACTATTTGGGAATGTCCTAGGATAAGGCACAGTGGCCCCAGAGATAGCTGCCCATCACTATTTATGTTGTGTGGTATATTTGTACTAACTCTAACTAGCATATATAATATGTATCATTGCACAATATTGCACAATATATGCCCCTGACTCCCTGGGATCATTCACGCTGCCTCTTGCAAACCATCCTCTACTGCTGGGATTGTCTCTGACAGTGACCTGCACTTTAGCAGGAGCAGTCTTGGCAGTCCTCTCACAGGAGCTGTTCAGGTGTGGGATATCTCGTTTCCTTTTAACATTAGCAGAGGGACTATCCCCAGGCTGGGCTGAGTAATGTGTTCTGTGTGGAAGGCGGGCATCTCTAGGCATCAAGGACTGATAGGTCCAGTTCTCCATCTCTAAGCCAGCCCACTCAGCACACCTGCTCCCTCCTTTCCTATCGCACTCTCTGGCCGTCCACCCATGGCCCTCTTCCTTCTTCCACCAGTGAGGCTACAAACCTATGGGTCATCATCGACTTCACTCTCTCCTTCTCTCCTCACATCTCTGACATCTCTAAGAAGTCACACTACCAGCTGCACCTTCTTAGAGGTATTCTTCCTTTCCTCTCCTTCCCCCAGAAGCTCACATTCTCCAGAGCTCTGGTTCTCTCTAGGCTGTACTACAGCAACATCCTCTTTCTAAGTCTGCCTGCTTCTACTCTCCGCCCTCTGCAACTCATCCAGAACAGGACTGTGAGATTTGTCCTTGGTCTAGTATCTGTCCAGGACTGAAATCTCTGCCCTGGCTCCCAGTGGCTGTGAGGATTAAGTTCAAACCCCTCTGCATTGTCCACAAGGCCTTCTGGGGCCTGGGGCCTCAATACCTCTAACTCTCTCTTCCTAAATATCGTCCTTCTCAAGCTCTTTGCTCATCCTCCTCCAACTCCCTCAGTAGCTTCTCCAAGCAATACGTTGGTGGTAGATCTCTTTGTTTGGCTGGGGACTCTCTCTGGAATAGCCTCCCTGCCTCCCTGAAACTTGAGGAGAACCATCTTCAGGTCCGGAAGCACCTCAAGGCCTTCCTCTTTGCTTCTGCTTTCTCTCCTCCTCTCTCCTGCTGAACTCCTGACTGAAACTTCACTGGTCACCTGGCTATCCCCTGATCTCGGGCCCATGTCCCCTCCCCACCAGCTGCACACCTGCAGTGCCTCCTGGGCAACCCCTGCAATTGGGGGCTGTTTCTGTATCCCTACAGGCTCCACCAGCGCTTGACACTTGATGTCTGCACTTGCCACTAGCTGGCTGCACTTTTACCTACTATTTTTATTTATTCTATTTATTTGTTACTGTTGATCCTATGTATTGCACTGCCCCCTCCCCGTACTTGCACTTTCCCTTTCCCCCCTCACCTTGCGTGATCTCAACGTCAGCTGGCCTAGTAAGATCATTGTCTCTGTCTTCCCTCTGTCCCCCTCCCTTGCCTCGTCGTGCTTTGAAACACTTATTTATAGGTGCATTATAAACGCCATATCATAGCATATATCATAATCCTCATGAACGATCATCTCGTGTGTTTATGGTCATTGACAAACTCCTTCTGGTGTTTCCCAACATTCACCTCTCTCCTACCCACTCCTTCTGAAGTGGTGCAACCATTTCCTCCCTTTTTGTCCGGCCACCCCATACTGATATTTCACAACTTCCTCCTTTCTTCTGCCTATCACCTCCTTACGAGGTTGCCCATTATTATACTCCCATTTGCCAGCAGAGGGGATCTTATTAGTCTCTTCCTAGAGTTTTCTTAATTGGAGCAAGAACTGTTTCAAATGCTCCTTTCCCTGATGTTTATGTGCATCATTGGAAAATACTGATATGTTTTCACCACCTAATCTCATGATAGTTAATATGTCCCAGATAGCCAGATAGCCAGATAGCCAGATGACTTGGAGGGATCAATGAGCTGCAAATATCAAGATAGTGAACTTACATCAGGGAAACTGAGAAGGACAAATGTATCCATGTCCTCTGCATGCTTATCGAGCTTGTAGGTTTCCCAAATGTACTTTTACAGGGCTTTCTAGCCGGGCATCACCAACTTGTGTTCTTTAAATGTGGCAATGTGATCTTGAAGGGTTAACACACCAGAAATGTGTTTTTAGATGAAATGGTGAGTCCAAAATTCGAGTTGGGGGTCCCCCATCACCTGGGGACCGTTTTCTCAATATTAACGTTAAGAAGTAACACAGCGGGCCAATGTGATTATTGATGTTACTGGTTGAGATCTAAATTTATTCTTCAGCAAATTTAAAATTCACTTCTCAAAGAAAAGGACAAATGAGTAGCAATAAAAATGAAGGAATAGTTGCATTTCTCAATTTCTAACCTGAGAGTGTGTTTGATGAGAGCACCCCTCAAACAATCCTTGTGAACATTTCCATCGATGGAAATATGATCTAAACATAACCTGTAAAATACTATTCACAACAATGCATGCTTATTCTGAAGGCATCATGAAGTGAGATACAGACAACAGATTCACTTTTCTTATCAAAAGTATTGTATTTTAAATGTCAGGACGGAGAAAGGACTAACTTGCTCTATTTACGGTGGGATTTCCCTACCTAAAGAAACTAAGGACAGTCTTTGTCAGTAAATTCAATTTAACTGTTTGTCTATGTCCAAAATCTATCCTCGCCCTCACAACTAAAGATATACAATCTGTAGTGATGTCAGCACCAAAAGAAACAGTATTTAAAATAATGTTCTGAGCTTCTTCCAGCTCTGGCTTGTTTTCAACTTCCCCAAGTTCAAAATAGTTTATTTATTTATTAATTGGACATTGAATGGCACCTATACACAAGTATTTCCAGGCACCACAAGACAAGAAGGAAGGGGAGGGTATATGGCCCCTATATAACTCAGAATTCATCCAGTCCTGAATGACTCAGATGGGCCCAAGCCGCAGTTGCAGAGGTAGAGTTAACACGGGAGGGAGAGAGGGAAGGAAGAGGAGAAAAAGAAAGCCTTGAGAGGTTTCTGGAACTTAACAAGATCTGTCTCAAGTCTGATGGGTGGGAAATGCCGTTCCAGAAGGAGGAACCAGCCGAGGAAAGGGATCTGCCACCACAAAAAAGGCTTAGGGTTCCCTTTTCCAAGTCTAATACAATTCTAGGATATCTCGGGGTTCCCGTCCCCAGGTTTAATACAGTTCCAGGATGTCTTGGGGTTCCCTTCTCCAAGTTCAACACAGTTCCAATCTCTTGACTTTCAATGAGGCTTCCAGTTTCACTTTATAATCCTTTAGACTCTGTAATGGTTACATGCAATTATAACTAATGAAAAAATAACTAATTTCTTTATCATTGTTTTTGGGGGGGTTCCGCAAAAAGCTCCTTCTCCCTTTTTTTAATAATCCCCCCTCCCTAAAAACCACTATTCTCTTTCACAACCCCATTTTTCGTTTTTTTCAAAATGAGTTATTTTGGCATTAGATGTTTTTTCATTCATACATTTTTTGAGTTGTTTTGGATTTGATATAATCACTGCATCTCCTCAGTAATAGTTCGAATATATGCTTTCTTTCACTTCAGCACTTCTACCACAGAGTTTAGTGTCTTGGCTTGCCTTGGCTCTTTTCCAAGTCAGGCTACCCTGTCTCAGCGCAGTTGTCAGACCACATTGTCCCCCCATTACAGGTCACACAACCGATAACCCTTGGCACTGTATGGTGCTTGTAGTTTCCCTTAGTTTGTTCCAAAACAAGATGGCAAGTCACTTGGTCTAGGTGCAGTGAACCACACGGTTCACCCATTACAGGTCACGCAACCGATGACCAGTGATACTTGGTTATTAACTTGTGCATCTTCTCTGTCAACCTGTATGATATGCCACCTTATAATGCCACACTTCTATAACAGTTTCCTTGGTTCTCTCTCAAGCTTTTGTCCAACACAAGCTCCCTCTCTCTGAACCTGTGTCAATAGTCAATGTTTGCTGTATTATTCTCCTCTGCAGTCTTATTGACTTTGCCACAACTTGTATATTGGCAGTCTTTTGGCGTGGATTCAGTTTATTCTGTGGTGTATATTCTCTTTTACCACCTTGCTTTCACATTGCCCAATCAAGTTCAGCAACTTGTCTCTCACACTTGCTTTGCACTTAATTCATAAGCAGTCATTACTGGCTTTTGTTTTGTTCATCAAGGCTTCTTAGCAGTTCTCACTACTTCCACAATAGCACATCACTCATTTTCCACTTGTGCTATAATTTCAAAGTGTTTTCATATCTTCTCCTTAGTAAGGTATTCAATATATGTTGTTGTATTTCACAAAATACTTGGCAACTTGTTTGTGATTCAATGTTCTTTCGTTCAGGTTCAAAACCTCATTCTTATACGTTTCAGTTCAATCGTTCATAGCAAATGTCCGATTCCTGCCCCTGAAGCACCCCAGTAAGAGTATTCCCTGTCCCGCACTCACAGGGGTTGTCTGCTCCTCCAGATTTCTTCCTTCTGTTCTCCGGCTTCTACTTCACTCCTGGGTACGTGTCGGGAGCTCCAGCGAGCAGCGATCACCACCTGTGAACCTCACGGCAGCGGCTCATGGCTCTTCAGAGTCTTCTGTGTTCCCCAGCTCCAGCTGCGAACACTCGGCATAGGGGACTGCAGGGGCTCTGACTTCCTCACTGCCCTTTTGAATCCTAATGCCTCTCTGACCCATTTGTAATGCACGGCATCTTCTCCACCGGCCCTTCTCCGGTCTTCTCCTCGCCTCGCAGCTGCGTCGTCTTCACTAGGCAGGGTCTTCTTTCCACATGGATGGGCTCATCTTTTAATCATGTGTGACCTTTCAATGGGTTGCAGGTGCGAGTCCTTTGCCTGACCATACTTGTACCAATTAATTGGACATGCTGACCCATAGTCATCCTCCTCGTCTCAGTACCACAGTGGTGAAATTTAACTGGGGGTCTCCAAACAGCCCTTTAAGATGAGTAGCAGCACCCTCGAGATAGACGGGGATGCAGATTCGTACTCTTGCATCAAATAACTATGACAACGCAATAGTTTGGCAAAGGGGCTCTGTTTAATGACAAGTACAAAAAACAGGGAGTACAACGAACATGAACAACCGCTCGATCTTCCTTCTCGCTTCAACTCCACTTAATTTCAGAAAAAACACAGTATTTATATCAAAAACTTGTCATCACTGACGCGCAATCTTAAAAACCTAACATGCAACGTGATTGGTTATAGGAAGGTAACTTTAACATAGGTACTATAACTGTATGTCGTAACGTGGAGAGGAGATTGGATAATCAATGTCAGGTGGGGCAACTAAGCCCTTCCTTCAAAATGGCCACTATAAACATCACTAAAAGTATGATGACCCATTGGTTCTACTCACTATAGGACTCTAGATTACACGGTCCACTATGATTTGGTTGGCATCAACCCCACTCATACTTTTCCACTTACGTCTAGAAGCATGCAGAACAACCAGCCAGGTGCAGGGAGTTTGTCTGCACCCCAGCTTCCCTCCAAATATGTTACAATCAATCATCACCTCAGTGGTCATGTGTCAATTACTTCTTTGTAGTTTGGCCTCGAGTCTGCTTCTTGGTCTGAGAAGTGTTACGGAGTATGGGTATGGCAGGGATCCATGCATAGTGCGTGAAAGTCTCATCCCTTCCTGCCTTGTCACGTGATTAGGACACTGTGAAATCGACCTCTTCTTCATGTATTTTTGTGTATCTGATTTAATTCTGCCAGTCTTCCACCATCTGTGGCTTATCTTGACCTTTTTGAACAGGATACTTTGTTCTTTTTCTCTTTAATTGTATCCACTGTTGGCCTATTCCAGCCGATACTACCTTGGCTTCTTGGCATGGTTACCTTCAGCTGGGTTTCTCTCCATCTTAATTCTCGATTTGTTTGCTGCAACACTCTCCTCTTGAGACCTTTAGTAACCTTTGTTAAATTCTGCTTATGTGTGTAGTGGATTTACACTCATCTATAAAGTGCTTCTGAAGCATATATATGTATAAGTTGGCACTTGCCGCAATCTATTTGCTACTAAGCATAAGCAAGCCTAATGATTTATTTGCTTCTTGCGGTTTCTTACATCTGTACACATTTAAACTAACTGAATATCTTCATCGTGCATATGGCATTTTCTGCGTTTTGACATCAACTGCTTCACCTTAGGCTCAAGATGTCACTTATCCATGGTATTTTGTCTCTTTGTCAGCATTCTTAGGTCATTATATCTTCTATATGTACATCAGTCCGATTTCTTATGACATCCCCTTCGTCTTCCTTTTGTATCTTCTTGGCTTCTTCAGGTATTCCATTCTGACAACCGTCATTCTGTCTGGACTGTAGATATTGTTTTCTCAATGGGTACCTTACTGTCCATATTTTCTTAAGTGTCAGTACTTTAATAGGTGCTGTTACTCTGATAGGCAATGGGCAGAGCCTGACTGCGGCTCTCTGCTGGTTTATTAACGGGCCCGTTGTTTGCATCCTCCCCATTCCCATTGAGCCCTATGGGGGCTCAAAGGGAATGGGGATGTACCAGGTCCAGGTTCCCTGAATGAGGAAATACCGGGCCCTCCAAGGTCGGAATGGCCCAGTATTTCCCCATTCAGGGAACCCGGAATGGGGGAAGCCATGCCGCAAATAGCGGCATGGCTACCTCCAGGGTCGTAATGACCCCCAATGTCTCACCTGAAAACATGCTCTCTCCATTCTCTGAGGTCCCTCCAACCAGGTGATCCTCTCTCGCATATCCCCCCCAGGGTCAAGATCCAAAAGCGATCGCCTTTTCCTGAACAACTGAGAGGAAGATCCAAGGGGAGTAGATGGGAGGATGCCCTCAGATTCCTCACATTATCCACATGACAAGAAAATATTGTACATGGTGTTTGTGCTAATGTACAGCACCTGCTCTTTGCTGTACAGCTACTTTCATACTTCCACTGCTACATACATAGGACATCTCAGTAGAACACCAAGAAATATCAAACTTACTCTAATCAAACTTGCACATTATTTCTGAAACACAAAATGTGATCTTGAAATAGCTCTGCAGACAGTGCATCAAAGAAATTTAAAATACTAAGCGTTGTCTATAGAGTATTTGAGCATTCCAGTCTGTAATACCTCTAAACCCCATTCAAAAGGGAGGACAGGCCATTGTTATTTATACACCGGGATCCAAAGGCCAGGTTACACAACACAGAAAGGAGGGATACCCTGTGCAAATCTTCAATTATTTATTGTAATACATAGTCTTAACAGTTAGCATATCTAGCACAAATTAGTACACGTGTGTGTTTGTGACACATAGAACATTCCAAAAGCCCTAACTTGTGTAAAAGAGTTGCCTATATGCGTTCCTGCAACATCCAACCAACAGTCATCCATCCATGCTCACTTTCATACACATGAACTAAACAAGAAGGGACAGTTACACTTGGTGTAAACAACACAATATCAAAAAAACTAAAAATTAAAGGTTGAGAAAAAAGACATTTGTTTGGGTTAATCGAAAACTGCAGAAATCAAATCAGCTCCTATTTATCTGGTGTTACAATTCCAGCAGGCGCTTATTAACAAAATACATTCTGTGCCATTCCTCTGTAATGTGTGGCTAATAGATGAATACAAAGCCTAATGGCCTCATTCCGAGTAGGGCGGTAAGGGATACCGAGCGCCGGTAAGGAGACCGGTGCCGGTAATCCCTTAGCGCCCTACCACGAGGTCCCTTAGCGGGTCCCTCCTTTAATGTATGGTCTGACCAGGCGTTATGTACAGGACCCGTTAAGGGACTTCAGAGCTAATAACGGTACCACAATTTGCGGTACCGTTATTAGCACGTTCCCCATTCCCATTGAGCCCTGTGGGTGCTCAATGGGAATGGGGAAGGTGCTAATAACGGTACCGCAAATTGTGGTAACGGTCCCGCAAAGGTCGGACTACACCGGTAAATGCCCATTGAACCACACCGGTGCCGGTACCGTTATTGGAGGCAGTCATGGTGCAAATAGCACCATGACTACCTCTAATCTCGGAATGAGGCCCTATGTCTCTGATTAGTTCTTAAAATGCTCATACACTCAAAAGAACCCTACTCAGGTAGTATCAAAGCCAGTTGACAATAGCCAAGTCGAGTTTCGGCCTTCACGAAACATAACAATCAAATAAAATGCTTTTACAGCATTGATAGTCTCAATACAAAGTAAATAAGTTATCAGTAACCATTATGCGTAACAACCAACCATCTAATCTTTAAGGAACATTTCAATCTTATTCTCTGTATATTCCCACCTTCGCAATCCAGCAAAGAGGACCTTTATCTTGTTACACTTCATTAGTTTGTTTGCTAGCAGCACTTCATATCGATTCTGGCCAGTCTTATTTTATTTATTTATTGCATTCATTATACGCCCAAACCCATGGGTGTCACTGAGTAGTTACAGACATCTTAGGAGAAATGGATACAATTTATACAATCGTAAACAATAACATTTACACATGACAGCAGTGATACAGTTGAACAGTACTTTTTACAGCTGGCGTTGATGGGTTGCCATAGGACCAATTAGATAAAAGGACACGTGTAGGAGCCTGGATTTATTAAATGAAAAGGTTTTTAGGGACTTCTTGAGGCATTGCTGGGTGGGCTCATTTCTGGTGAGTAATGGCAGAGTGTTCCACATTTTTGGTGCCAATTCTAGCAAACTGCTTCCCCCAGCTCTAGAGCGTCTGTAGTGTGGAACAGAGAGGTATGCATGTTTATTTGATCAGAGTACTCTTGCTGTCTTATTCAGAGAGACATAGTTGTTAAGGTATGTAGGTGCCTTTTAGCGAGACATTTGTGAGTGATACAGAGTGATTTATATATGATTCTGGCTTTTATGGGTAGCCAATGGGCTCTCCTCCTGGTAGTGGAAATGTGGTCTGATTTTATTTAGTCAGAGGGCTGCTCGCAGGGCTTTATTTTGCATCAATTGCAATTTGGCCAGGTTGGTGATTGAGGTGCCTTGCAGTAGAATATTACAGTAGTCTAACTTCGATACAATGAGAGCCCTGGTTAGGGTGGTGCAGTTGTGCGGCACTTGAATGTAGATCAAACATGACCTTGTCACACAAAGGGTCCTGTGCACAGTTATCAATGCGCTTTGGTTGGTATTTGTCTTAAGAACAGTTCTTGTCCTTCACCCCAAGTGTTAGTTTCACTTCGTAAGACCCTATTATGAATGCATCAACCAACTCTTTGGTTGTCTCCCTATAAACAGTCAGAACTTTACTGTAGGGAGTCACCAGAGGCCTTTTCATTCTATGTGATGTAATAAGGTTCAATATAAGTCACAAGAGTGTTCTTCAACTTTAGAGTATTGGGCCTCATTATGAGTCGGGCTGTCTGGTAAAAACAGTGCTGGTATTCCGGCCCTTTACCAGACTGCCCGACTATGGTTTTGCCGGTGGGGTAACTCTGTTACCTCCAGCTACCAGCTGGAGGTAAGCCAGGCACCCTACCGGCAAAAAATCCCTAATTACTGGCATTGCCGGTTCCGGTAATGAGAGCAATCCCCTCATGAAGTCCTATGGGACTCCATAAATGGGGATTTGCACTATCATTCTGGCACTTGGAATCCGGCAAGTGCCGGAAATGGTATCTCCATTTGCCGGTATCGTTCTGCTGCCAGGATACTGGCAATGTCATAAAGAGGCGCATTATCTTTTCACACAATGACATAACACAAAGTTCAAAGCTTTACATTGATGTCCTTGCATAGTTAATGTAGCACTGGTCATTGTAGCAGTAATGTGTGAGTGGGACTCAAGGGTATGTTTCGTACAAACAGTCAAACCCAATGGACCAATTCACGCTGGAGCATACGATATAATGATCGGGTATTGGCGAAAGGTGGCGTTGACAATCATATTCCCCTTTTACACAACTCTGTGAGTGTTGATGTGCTTGTGATTGTTGGCCTTAGTGGTATGGTTAATAGGTAACGCGTCCATGATAGTCTGGCTTACTGCTATTAGAGGTCTCTCCTTATGAGAGATCTTCAAAGGCCAGGAACGTCGATGCCACTGAGTTAACCATTGCAGCTCCAATCTCCATATGCCCAGGAGATGGCATGTTGGCAATGTGCTTTGCGCCCTGCTGTTGCGCTACTGACGTGCTGCTTCAGTATGATGATGCCTTGACGTAGTGGCAGGCTCCTAGTGACTGTGAGAGTATGTGTGCAGGTAAAGGGCTCATATGTCCCTGCAGTCACTATCCAAACAAGCTCACTGAGTGAGCTGCCTCTCTCAAGGAAGTAGACACCGCATGTAGTTCAATATGTGCTGCATGAGTGTGATGATGCAGGTATTTGGTGGCAGAAGGTGGGGTCTGCGTGAGCGTGACAGTACATGAGTGGTTCAAAGGGCTCTCACTCCTCCTTGCCCACCATCCAAATGAGCACACTGAGCTGCCTCTCTCATGGAAATAGACGACTCAAAGCAGGTGATACAGTGTTCCTTGTCAAACTTGGTTTTTGATTGGAGAAGCAGTAATTGTTCATTGCTTCCCTGACTCTGCCTCCCCCTTTCCGTGAGATCGAGTACGAACCTTCATTAAGGCGGGAGCCATCTTGGAATCCCACTTTACAAATGCAGGGAGCCACGCTGCTGCACACAAAGCTTTGTGTTCACATGCAGCATTGATCTGCCGCATATGCAAATCAGACACACCTAGATTGACTTGAATCTGATGCATGGTCCCATGCATCTCTTGGAAAGCTTGATCCATGTGGACAGGACTTAGCAAACCTCCCTTCCCCCGCGGTTCTAGTGTTACTCTTGGAAAGCTTGATCCATGTGGACAGGACTTAGCAAACCTCCCTTCCCCAGCGGTTCCAGTGTTACTCTTGGAAAGCTTAATCCATGTGGACAGGACTTAGCAAACCTCCCTTCCCCCGTGGTTCTAGTGTTACGCTTCCAAAGCTTGATCCATGTGGACAGGACTTAGCAAACCTCCCTTCCCCCGCGGCTCTAGTGTTACGCTTCGAAAGCTTGATCCATGTGGACAAGACTTAGCAAACATCCCTTCCCCCGCGGTTCGAGTTTTACGCTTCGAAAGCTTGATCCATGTGGACAGGACTTAGCAAACCTCCCTTTCTCAGCGGTTCTAGTGGTACCTCGTCAGGGGTCACGAATGCTATGCAATACCGACTCGCGGTAGATGGAGCTCCTGAGCCTACTCTATGTGACAATGTTTGGGAATAAGTATTCTAAACGTGTATGTCTTTTACAGAGAAGGGGGCGTATGGTCCAGCCCAGTGTGACGAGCCCCTAACAATGTCCGGGGTATGATTGGGTACACCAGGGGAGCCTCCCTGCATCACCCTCGTGTTCATCATCTCATATGGGTTGATGGCATGTGGAATCCATGGCCACCCCACACCCTTTGCCCAAAGAGTCAGGCAGGAGACTCCCTCCCAGTCCCCAGCTATATTACTCTCGGGCCTATCCCTTTATGAAACTCGCTGGCCCGGTTCCTCCTTCAAGCGGGCCCTGTCAACCATATCAGGGAAGCATTTTAAAACCTACTCAACTTCTGATGCGACCAACTCTCCTGCACTTTTAACTCTCCCCAACTTCACAAACCAAATGGGATCAAGACACTCAATCCTCACATCAAATTGTGGGGTCAACGATGACACAACTCTCCTCGTTCTGTTGCCCTTTTGCTGTTCCACGTTTAACAGTCAACCAGCACTACAGGACAGAATGACCGCAAGATGACATGCTGGCGCTGTAGAAAACAAATAAATAACAATAATAAAACCCTTGTGGCATTACGACTGAACTGGTCATATAACATCCCGTACACACAATTACGCATAACTGCGGTTAAGCTTCAAGGTGACTGATGGAGTGGATGCAATTGGAGCCACAGGCGAAAACAAATGGCCGCTCTGCCGCGCGGGGCCGCTCAAGCTGCCTTTCTGGGAATCGTGCAGCCATTTTCTGTTTCATGCTTTTACTGAAAGCCAGATAATAGAAAAAACAATATGACGAACACTTCCATTTGCAATTATATCATCGAGTGATTGTAACCTTCTCAGGGGATATTTCAGTAGACTGAATAACCAGTATGTTCCAAGGCTACAGCCTGCTTGGGAATTACACATCTTTAGCACCTGTGGGGGGCCACATTTCCTCTTTATAGGCAGGCACACTTACCTCACTCTTCAATAGGTCTGGCAGATCACCAGGTGTCTTTGAAATATCCTGTATAACATAAGGGGCCCTAGTTATTTTTTAACACATTTGGCACGTGTTTTGTTCTGTTATACTTTTTCTAATTATTAATGTAATGCAAAAAGAGGGGTATATTACCTTTAGTATTGCGCTTACAGATGTCAAAGATTTTTTTTTTTTTAATAACATGCAAATGCACAAGGCGTGTATAGGTTGACTTTTATTGTCGTCCACTCTTATCTTTAATTGTATTCTTTGCACAGTAGTTACTCATTAGTGAGTTTGTATTAATTTAAAGATCAAGATTTTCCAAGTCCCTAATGTTGCTTCACAGAAGGGAAGTTTTCATGATATTGCTTTCACTGTTGTTAATCATTGTTTTGATTGAATGTTAATCGGTAGTTTGAGTCCAAATTGGAGTCCTTAGTGTTGGTTCACAAGAAGGTCCTCAAATCATTTATGTCCTCTCGGTTGAGTTTGCTTTAATTGCTTGAGCCAAAGATGGGGTCCTTAGTGTTGCTTCACAGAAAGATCCATGTTGTTACTTGTTCCCTCAGGATTGGGGTCCTTGGTATTGCTTCATAATAAGGTCTTTGAGAATATTTGTTCCCTAATTCCCTCGACACGTGTTTCTCCAATGGCTTGGTATTGGTTCCTCAGGAGGGTAATTGATTACTTGTCTTTTTGTTTTAAGGATCTTTTCCGTTCTGATAGAGATTTGCGTTGTATATTGTTCCACATGGGTGAAATACAGGTCAATTGGTTACTGATAAAGAAATAGAAATTAAAAAGTGATCAGTTGTAAGGTGGCTGTTTATTCAATAGGACATATGTACTCTGCGTGTTACTCATATTTGAGATAAGAATTGGGCTGAACAACTTCACATGCGTAACTATCTGGTATCTTAATTTTGTATTTATTTTGGGTGGATAGCAAGTTATAATTCACAGAGGTAATCAATTGTAGTTTGGAGGGTGGTACTTACTGATCATGTTTAATTGTATCACTCAGGTTGATTCACGTTTCTCTTGTTAAGTTCTGCACCAAAGTATAAGGATTTGCTAGTAATCGTATTCAATATTTGAATGAATGCACCCTAGTTTGGGAAAATGACATATTGCATGCATTTAGGTCCTAGAAGTTATTTTTCTAAAGGCTTCAACATTTCTATTCAGTACGGAATGTGTATCAAGCTTACCTTAATTGGTAATGAGGTAAGGCTCAAGGGTGCCAGTGCTGTAAGAGTTTGCTTAACCTCGTTTTTGTTTTTCGCGGCCGGGCGAGCCCTTGGCTGAATATGTGGACATCTAATTAGAAGGTGACATGTCACAATCAGCTTAGAAATCAGTAAAATCTGCTACTTGGGGAGAGTGAAGAATGGGGTTCTAAAGCAAGTGTCAATTTTGTACCCCAGCTTACCTTCAATTTTAAAGATGAGAGCAAGCTTACGCCAGTATGATAGCCGAGGTCCACTGGAAGTGCTGGAACGCCATTGTGGATCGCGCTAGTCATATTTGAATAGCGTGATGGCGCTTACGTAACGTGATGATCTTTCATCACCCATGCCTTCTGCCATGAAGATTGTCTTTGAAATTGGCCTTGTAAAATATCCTTGTCTGTGGGAATATATGGGAGTGCACGCTCTCACTATGGTTGTTCTAGGACTCCAAGCTCAACTCTATTTCCATCCTTGGCTCATGAGACAGGAGACCACGATTTGGTCAATTTTGCATCATTTAAATGTCTTAAATGAATACAACTTGACACTCTTAGTGTTCTTTCTCTGCACCATAGCAAGGGATGATTCATCCTTCGCACATTGACTGCTTTCAAGAATAGATACCCGACCTTGGCTGCTTTTGTTTTGATACCATGCCTGACAGCCTCGCCAGGCGCTTCCACAATCTCAGCTTATTCTTGCTGCAACACAATTCTCGGCCTTTCCTCTCCATGGGTCCGAGCTTACTAAATTCAAGACACTGATTTCCAGCTCCTATAAAATGGCGGCTTCACCTGCAGTCTAATCACTACATATAGCCAGCTTCTATGATGACTTAGTCTATTTGCGTTTCAGCATCTGTACAGTTATTGAATTGTTGATTTTCTTTAGCACTTCGCACACATGCAATCTACTTTTCGCATATGAAAGTTTACTCGATTCTTAACTTTGTCATTAGTTTCTGTAAGATCCATGCATTCCCTTCAGCCAGTATTCTCGCGGCATCAGGCATATCTCTTGTGATGTCACTAGCTTCTCCAGCATGGGGTCTGGCATGGATTCACATGCTCATGAATATTCCCCGTCATCAGGCGGGGAATCCTCGGTAAGAAAAAAAATCAGTTCAGTTTCATTTCTGAACTGTCTTTCTCCTAATAACCAATCACTGGTCTCTGGGTCATACTGCACCAGCCAATGACTGCCCTCTACCTAAGCCTCTCCTCTGGCAGCCATTTTCAGATTTTTACTGCATGTTCAAGTGTTGGGAGTCCTCGTGCTATAGCTCTCGAACTTTTACTTCGTTTTGCAAAATTTCAAAGAGTTTAATCTCAATTTTTCGGTCAAACGAGCCTCAAGCTCCACCGTTTCTACTTCGATCAACGGGGACCCGTTTTGGAATTTTCTACGCCCCTCAAGGGTGAAGTTTTCATCGAGTTCCGCTTCTTGGAGGATTCCAGAAGATC
Organism: Ambystoma mexicanum; assembly: GCF_040938575.1. Classification (NCBI taxonomy): domain Eukaryota; kingdom Metazoa; phylum Chordata; class Amphibia; order Caudata; family Ambystomatidae; genus Ambystoma; species Ambystoma mexicanum. The sequence goes on from NC_090929.1 coordinate 322,370,665, forward strand.
TTTGAAGCCTATCCCGCGTGGACATGGCCCAGGACAAAGGGAAGACGACGGCCAGATCCAAGCTGTTCAGGAGCTGCCCTGGATGCGGATTGCAGAATGTCTTCAAGGAGGACGAGCATTCTAGATGCCTCTACTGCCTTCACGAAGACAAAACGCACGTGCAGAAGGACTGTGCGTTTTGCAAGAACATGTCAGAGCGGACCATGAAGGATTGGCGTATCCGCCTCACCAACTGGCTGGAGGGGAAGAGCCCAGCAGCAGGTGAGAATAAGAAGAGGACCGAGCGGTCTTCTAAGACCTTTTAGGGTGCTCCTGCGATAGGGGCCCAACAAAAGGCAAAGCACCGTGAGTCTGCTGGCACCGGGAGCGCCGAACGGTCAGGCTCCTCGGCTGCCAGGCAGGGCGCACTTTCACAGACACCGTCAACCAAGAGCCAACGCTCTGGCTGGGAGAAAATGAAGTCGGAGAACCCGGGTAAGCTTCGGGAGAAGTCCTGGTCGATCCCGACGGAGATAGCCAAGGGGGGCGAGGCGGCGACCCTCACCCCAAGGTGAAGGCCTCAAACGCGTCCAAAGTCGTGAAGGCCTTGATTCACCCGGCTAAGGACTCTATCGAGGGAGTCATGGCGGCCCTGGCGAACTACCCCATTTCAGGCGACCTCGGGGCCCAGAGTTTCCCTGCCACCGCAGAGGGAATCCTCTTTTCAACCCATCGATAAGACCCCCGTGAGAACCCCGGTGGAAAAAGAAGGTGGGCGGTGGCCATCACGGACACGGATACAGCCTCTGAAGAGGAGCTGTCTGAAGTCGTGAAGATCCTGGACAAGAGGTTCAAGGAAGTCCGGACCCGCGGGAGGGATCCCGACGAGGCGGACGAAGAAAGCGACGGTGGCACCGACGAGGTTCCCATGGAGGCGGAGGATTCCACTCCCCAACCGTCGTGCCCATCGCAGCCGGTACCTGGGCTACAGGACAACTCAGGAGCAATCTTGATGCCGATCCAGGCCTTGTGAACAGAGATAAGGACAAGGTTGCCCTTAGCCCCAACGGACGAACCAGCGGAGCCTGGACCGTCGGGAAGCCCTCCAAGCAAGCGGAGGAGAACTCATCCCCCACCGCCCTTCCAGCATGCGCGGCCCTCACGGCCTTCATCTCCTTCCCCTGATCCAAGGGTTGACACAGGAACAGAGAGGGCCACGACGGAGACGGATGACGAAGGTGCTGACGACGGGATGGGCCTTCCATCACCACCTCCTCGGGCCTCCCCGCCCGACGAAATTGGCTCCTTCCACGCCATGATTGCCAGGGCATGCAAGCTCTTCCAGCTCTGCCCCGTAGAAAAGAAGAAGGAAGATTTCCTCTATCAATGGCGTGAGGCCAAGAGGAAGAAGTTCCTCTCGGTCCCGTTACTTGACGACATCTGGGACGAAGGGCTGGAGCTCCTGAAGAACCCGTCCACGACCCCTGCCAAGAGAGACCGGTACTTCTTCTCGGATTCTGCCCCCATGTGCCTTAGGGCTCAGCTGACTCCGGATTCAGTCATCTCAGCGGCGGCCAAGAAGAAAGCGGCAGGGGCGAGGCTTCAACTTCGACCTCCCCGCCGGACGGCGAAGGGAAGAAATTGGACGCCATGGGACGACGGGTCATCTCGTCGGTGGCAATGACAATTAAAGCAGCCAACGCACTCGTGATTGTGGTCCGCTACGACAGGGATCTGTGGTTTAAGATCGCTCCTCTGCTGGACTTCCTCCCGGACGACAAGAGGGCTGAGACCCTGGAGATTCTGCAGGAAGGCGATTTCTGCCAGGACGTGCAAACCAGGGTTTTGGACATGCCTTTAGATGGAAGCAACCTGTTTGGCAAGACAGTGGACGAGTCACTGCAGGCCATCAAGGCCGACCCGGAAACGGCGCGGGCCTTGGGAGTTTTGCAGCAACGACGACCGCCCTTTCGGAACACTGGAGGCAAGCAAGGTGCCTCCAAAGGATTTGGCGGCGGCTCCTTGACGTACCGCCAGGCGGCCCGTTCCTCGTCGCGGGAGGCCTACAGAGGACGCGGCAAGTCAGGAGGATCTTGTCATCGTCGTCAAGGTGGTCAAGGCGGCAAGGCCACTACCAAGCAGGACTGAACCGGCCGTAGCATAGGGCCCCCACCTGAGCACCCCGGTGGGAGGCCGGCTGCCGAAGTTTGTCAGTGTGTGGGAGTCCATCTCCACCGACCAATGGGTGCATGATACCCTGGCCCGCGGGCAAACTCTCGAGTTTCTAAAGAAGTGCCCCCGCATTCCACCCATGTCCAGGAAGGGAAAACCATGTCCCTCAACTGCTGATGGAAGTAAGGGCGATGCTGAAGAAAGGAGCCATTGAGCTCCTCCCAAAGAGGCTCCGGGGCTCCGGAGTGTACTCACAACACTTCCTTGTAAGAAAGAAAACTGGCGGTTGGCGACCCATTCTGGACCTTCGTCATTTAAACAAGTACATCAGTCCCAGAAGTTCTGAATGGTCACTCTCCAGCACGTGCTGGGGCAGCTGGAGGAGGGTGACTTCCTATCGTCGCTGGACTTGGAGGATGCCTACTTCCACATCCCCATTCTAAGAGGACATCGAATGTTTCTCAGATTCGTAGTCCAAGGACGGCACTACCAGTTCAAGGCCCTCCCCTTCGGATTGAAATCAGTGCCCAGGATATTCACCAAGTGCCTAGCACCTGTGGCGGCGCGGCTGCGCCTGCAGGGGATCCACGTCTACCCCTACCTGGACGATTGGCTCATCTGAGCAAGGACAAGAGAACTCGCCGTCGAGCACACAGCGAAGACCGCCCAGCTGCTCATGGATCTGGGATTTTCCGTCAACTTCACGAAATCCCACTTGGTTCCGTCGCAAGTCGCACTGTTCCTGGGAACCAGGCTCAACACAGTGGCGCTATTGGCCTCTCCGTCGGACGAAAGGACAAAGGCCATCCTGGGCAAGGTGCAACAGCTGTCGACCATGGACGTGGCTAGGGTGAGGTCCATCAAGTCCATTCTCGGCATGATGTCCTTGTGCATCTACCTTGTGCGGCTGTGCAGGCTGCAGATATGTCCACTGCAAGCGGCGGGAAGCTTCGAAGGCAGGATCTCGCTCAATGAGATCTTCCGCCAAGCGATCCGGTGGTGGGGTACCCGCGCGCATCTCACGATGGGTATGGACTTCCAGACCCCGGCACATCAGGAGACTGTGATGACGGATGCCTCCCTGGAGGGATGGGGGGCGCACACCGCAGATCTCCAAGCAAGAGGCCTTTTGGCTCCCGGAGGAGAGGTCACTACACATCAACGTCCTGGAGCTCTGGGCCGTGATCTGGGCCCTCAGGTCATTCCTTCAATCCCTCAAGGGCAAGGTGGTGAGGATCTTCACCGACAACACCACCACGATGTTCTACATCCGGAAGCAGGGAGGCACCAGATCCCCAGCCCTATCCAAGGAGTCCCAGGATCTGTGGCACTGGGCCGTCACCCAAGGGATGTTTCTGGTACCCTTCCACCCGGCAAGAATAAAGAACACCATCGCCGACTCACTCAGCAGTGAGCTGCGCTCGTGCCACGAGTGGGAGCTGCGACAGGATCAAGTGGATCTGCTATTCCAACGATGGGGCAATCCCCAGATCGACTTATTCGTGACGCCGACGAACACCAAGTGCCGGAGGTTCGCCAGCAGGTTTCCCCAGCTGGGGAGCATGGGTGATGCCTTCTCATTCCCCTGGGACAGCCTGTTCCTCTATGCATT